>NW_026294514.1:59745301-60345301 GCF_007827085.1 Peromyscus californicus insignis | reverse complement strand
AATCGATAGGCATATGGTAACAGACTGGAACAATATGAGCATTCTATAGTGATGTGGTAACCTTCTGGGACATAAGGAACATCCTACAGACAAATGGTAACAGTCTGGGACAATATGAATATTCTATAGACACATGGTAAAAGTCTGGGAAAATATGTACTTTTTAGAGACACTTAGTAACAGTCTGGTTAAATATGAACATTCTATAGACACATGGTAAAAGTTTTCGATAATGTGAACATTGCCTAGACAGGTGGTAACAGTCTGAGACAATATGAACATACGACAGACACATGGAAACAGTCTGAGACAATATGAACATTCTATACACACTTGTTAACAGTCTGGGACATAGTGAACATTCTATATACACATGGTAACAGTCTGACACAATATAAATATTCTATACACATGTGGAAAAGTCTGAGAAAATATAAACTTTCTATAGACACATGGTAAAAGTCTGGGACATACTGAATATTCTCTAGACATATAGTAATGATCTGGGACAATATAAACTTTCTATAGACTCGTGTCAATATTCTGGGAGTAGTGAACATTTGATAGACACATGGTCACAAACTGGTACATAGTGAAAAATCTATAGACCATCGTAACTGTCTGAGAAAACATGAACATTCAATAGACCCGTGGTAACCGTCTGGGACATAGTGAATATTCTATATACACGTGGTAACAGTCTGGGACAATATGAACATTCTATAGACACATGGTAACAGTCTGGGACATAGTGAACATTCTATAGACACATGGTAAGAGTCTGATACATACTGAACATTCTGTAGACATACAGTAATGATCTGGGACAATATCAACCTTCTATAGACTTTTGGGAATATTCTGGGACATAGTGAGTATTCAATATTCACATTGTAATCGTCTGGGACAACATGAACATTCTATAGACAATGGTATCAGTCTGGGACATAGTGAACATTCTATAGACACATGATACAAGTCCAGGACAATATGAACAGTCTATAGACACATGGTAACAATCTGGAACATAGGGAACATTCTATAGAAACAGGGTAAAAATCTGGGATAATATGAACATTCTATTAACACTTGGTAAGAGTCTGGGACTATATGAACATTCTATTTTCACATGGTAACTGTCTGGGATATATTGAATATTCTATATACATGTGGTAACAGTTTGAGACAATATAAACATTCTATAGACACATGGTAACTGTCTGGTACATAGAGAATATTATCTAAACATATAGTAATGATCTGGGACAATATGAACATTCTATAGACACATGGTAAGATTCTGGGACAATATGAACATTCTATAGACACGTGGTAACATTCTGGGACATGGGGAACCTTTGATAGACACATGGTAACAGTGTGGTACATAGAGAATATTCTCTAAACACATGTAATGATCTGGGACAATATGAACATTCCATAGACACAGGGTCAGTGTCTGGGACAATATAAACATTCTATAGACAAATAGTATCAGTCTGGGACAATATAAAACTTCTATGGACATCTGGAAATAGTGTTGGAAAATATGAACATTCTATAGACAAATGGTAACAGTTTCCAACATACTGAATATTCTCTAGATATATAGTAATGATCTGGGACAATACCAACTTTCTATAGACACGTGGTAACATTCTGGGACATAGTGAACTTTTGATAGACACATGGTACCAGTCTGGGACAATATGAACATTCTATAGACACATGGTAAGAGTCTGGGACAATATGAACATTCTATAGACACGTGGAAACATTCTGGGACATAAGGAACATTTTGTAGACACATGGTAACAGTCTGGGACAATAGGATCATTCTATAGACACATGGTAACAATCTAGGAAATAGTGAACATTCTATAGAAACAGGGTAACAATCTGGGAGAATATGAATATTCTATAGACACATTGTAACTGTCTGTGACAATATGAACAATCAATAGACACATGGTAACAGTCTGGGACAATATGAAATTTCTATAGACACGTGGTTACACTCTGTGGCGTAGTGAACATTCTGTACACACATGGTAACAGTTTGGGAAAATATGAACATTCTATTTTCACATGGTAACAGTCTGGGACATAGTGAACATTCTGTAGAACCATGGTAACAGTCTGTGACATAGTGAACATTCTATAGACACATGGTAACTCTGGAACAATATGAATATTCTATACACACATGGTAACATTCAGGGACAATATGAATATTCTATAGACACCTGTTAACAGTCTGGGACAATATGATCGTACTATAGACACATGGTAAAAGCTTGGACATAGTGAACATTTTAGACACATGGTAGCTGTCTGAGTCATATTGAACATTCTATAGACACATGGTAACTCTGGAACAATGTGAACATTTTATAGACACGTGATAACAGTCTGGGACAATATCAACATTCTATAGAGACGTAGTAACTATCTGGAAAAATATGAACGTACTATAGACCCATGGTAACAGTCTGAGACATAGTGAATATTCTATAGACACATGGTAACAGTCTGGGACAACATGAATATTCTATAGACAGGTGATAACAGTTTGGGACATAGTAAACATTCCATAGACACATGAAAAGAGTCTGGGACATTGTGCACATGCTATAGACACATGGTAACAGTCTGGGGCATACTGAACATTCTCTAGACATACAGTAATGATCGGAGACAATATCAACCTTCTATAGACATGTGGTAACATTAAGGGAAATAGTGACCATTTTATAGACACATGGTAACTGTCTGGGACATAGTGAACATTCTATATACACGTAGTAACAGTATGAGACAATAAGAACATTCTATAGACACATGGTAACACTCTGGGACAATATGAATATTGTATAGACACATGGTAACTGTCTGGGCCAATATGAACTTTTTGTAGACACGTAGTAACAGTCTGGGTCAATATGAACATTCTATAGACACATGGTAACATTCTGGGACAATATGAACTTTCTATAGACACACGGTAAAAGTTTGGGACAATGTGAACATTCTCTAGACAGGTGCTAACAGTCTGAGACAATATGAACATACTATAGACACATGGAAAGAGTCTGAGACAATATGAAGATTCTACACACACGTGGTAAAAGTCTGGGACATAGTGAATATTCTATAGACACATGGTAACAGTCTGGGAGTATATGAATATTCTATACACACGTGGTACAATTCTGGGACAATATGAGCATTCTATAGACACATGGGAAAATTCTGGGACATACTGAATATTCTCTAGACATATAGTAATGATCTGGGACAATATCAACTTTCTACAGACTCGTGGTACATTCTGGGACATAGTGAACTTTTGATAGACACATGGTCACAGTCTGCTACATAGTGAAAAATCTATAGACACATAGTAACTGTCTGGGACAATATGAACATTCTATAGACCCGTGCGAACCGTCTGGGACATAGTGAATATTCTATATACAGGTGGTAACAGTCTGGGACAATATGAACATTCTATAGACACGTGGTAACTGTCTGGGACATAGTGAACATTCTATAGACACATGGTAACACTCTGGGACAATACGAACATCCTATAGAAACATGGTATCAGTCTGGGACAATATGAACATTCTATAGACACGTCTTAACAGTCTGGGACATAGTGAACATTCTATAGACATATGGTAACAGTGGGACAATATGAACATTCTATAGACATGTGGTAACAGTCTGAGACAATATGATCATTCTATAGTCACATGGTAACATTTTCGGACATACTGAATATTCTCTAGACATATAGTAATAATCTTGGTACGAACATTGTATAGACACGTGGTAACAGTCTGGGATATAGTAAATATTCAATAGACACGTGGTAAAAGTCTGGGACAATATGAACCTTCTATAGACACTACGGTAACAGTTTCGGAAAGTATGAACATTGTCCAGACAGGTGGTAACAGTCTGAGACATTATGAATATCATATAGACACATGGTAACAGTCTTGGACAATATGAACTTTCTATAGACACGTGGTAACATTCTGGGACAATATGAACATTCTATATACAATGCTAACAGTCTGGGACACAATGAACATTCTATAGACACATTGTAACAATCTGGGACAATATGAACATTGTATTTTCACAGGGTAACAGTCTGGGACATAGTGAGCATTCTATAGACATGTGTTAACTCTCTTGGAAAATATGAACATTCTATAGACACATGGTAACAGTCTGGGACATAGTGAAAATTCTCTAGACACATAGTAATGATATGGGTCCATATGAACATTCTATAGACATGTGGTAACAGTCTGGGACATAGTGAATATTCTATAGTCACTTGGTAAGAGTCTGGGACCTTGTGAACAATCGATAGACACATGGTAACAATCTGGGAGGATATGAACATTCTATAGACACATTCAAAAATATCTGGGACATAGAAAACATTCTATAGACACAGTGTAAGAATCTGGGACAATATGCAAATTCCATGGACGCATAGTAACTGTCTGGGACTATATGAACTTTCTATAGACCCGTGGTAACAGTCTGAGACATAGAAAATATTCTATAGAAACATGGTAACAGTCTGGGACAATAAGAATATTCTATAGACACCAGGTAACAGTCTGGGATATAGTGAACATTCTATAGACACATGATAACAGAATGGGACAATGTAAACATTCTATAGACACGTGGTAACAGTCTGGGACATACTGAACATTCTCTAGACATACAGTAATGATCTGGGATAATATCTACCTTCTATAGACACGTGGTAACATTCTGGGACATAGTGAACATTTTATAGATACATGGTAAGTGTCTGGGACATAGTGAAAATTCAATATACATGTGGTAAGAGTTTGAGACTATACTAACATTCTATAGACACATGGTAACAGTCTGGTACATAGTGAATATTCTCTACAAATATAGTAACGATCTGGGACAATATGAACATTCTATAGACACATGGTAACAGTCTGGGACATAGAGAATATTGTCTACACACATAGTAACAATCTGGGACAATATCAACTTTCTATAGACACATGGTAAGAGTCTGGGACAATATGAACATTCTATAGACACGTGGAAACATTCTGGGACATAAGGAACATTCGATAGACACATGGTAACAGTCTGGGGCATAGTGAATATTCTATAGACACAGGGTAAGAGTCTGGGACAATATAAACCTTCTATAGACAAATAAAAACAGTCTGCGACAATATGAACATTCTATGGACCCCTGGTAACAGTCTGAGACATAGGGAATATTCTGTAGACACATCGTAAGAGTCTGGGACAATATTAACATTCTATAGATATTGATAAGAGTCTGGGGCATAGTGAACATTCTATAGACACATGGTAAGAGTCTGGGACATATTGCACATTCTATAGACACATGGTAACAGTCTGAGTCAATATGAACATTGTATTTACACATGGTAAGAGTCTGGGACATATTGAACATACTATAGACACATAGTAACATTCTGGGACATAGTGAACATTCTATAGACACATGGTAACTCAGAACATTATGAACATTCTATAGACACATGGTAACCATCTGGGACAATATGGACATTCTATAGACACCTGGAAATAGTGTGGGAAAATATGAACTTTCAAACACACATGGTAGCAGTATGGGACATAGGGAACTTTCAATGGAAACATGGTAACAGTCTGGGGCAATATGAGCATTCTATACACACGTGGTAACAGTCTCGGACAATATGAACATCCTAGAGACATGTGGTAAAAGTCTGGGACTTAATGAACATTCTATAGACACATGGTAACATTCTGGGACAATATGAACATTCCATAGACACGTGGTGATATTCTGGGACATAGTGAGCAATCGATAGGCATATGGTAACAGACTGGAACAATATGAGCATTCTATAGTGATGTGGTAACCTTCTGGGACATAAGGAACATCCTACAGACAAATGGTAACAGTCTGGGACAATATGAATATTCTATAGACACATGGTAAAAGTCTGGGAAAATATGTACTTTTTAGAGACACTTAGTAACAGTCTGGTTAAATATGAACATTCTATAGACACATGGTAAAAGTTTTCGATAATGTGAACATTGCCTAGACAGGTGGTAACAGTCTGAGACAATATGAACATACGACAGACACATGGAAACAGTCTGAGACAATATGAACATTCTATACACACTTGTTAACAGTCTGGGACATAGTGAACATTCTATATACACATGGTAACAGTCTGACACAATATAAATATTCTATACACATGTGGAAAAGTCTGAGAAAATATAAACTTTCTATAGACACATGGTAAAAGTCTGGGACATACTGAATATTCTCTAGACATATAGTAATGATCTGGGACAATATAAACTTTCTATAGACTCGTGTCAATATTCTGGGAGTAGTGAACATTTGATAGACACATGGTCACAAACTGGTACATAGTGAAAAATCTATAGACCATCGTAACTGTCTGAGAAAACATGAACATTCAATAGACCCGTGGTAACCGTCTGGGACATAGTGAATATTCTATATACACGTGGTAACAGTCTGGGACAATATGAACATTCTATAGACACATGGTAACAGTCTGGGACATAGTGAACATTCTATAGACACATGGTAAGAGTCTGATACATACTGAACATTCTGTAGACATACAGTAATGATCTGGGACAATATCAACCTTCTATAGACTTTTGGGAATATTCTGGGACATAGTGAGTATTCAATATTCACATTGTAATCGTCTGGGACAACATGAACATTCTATAGACAATGGTATCAGTCTGGGACATAGTGAACATTCTATAGACACATGATACAAGTCCAGGACAATATGAACAGTCTATAGACACATGGTAACAATCTGGAACATAGGGAACATTCTATAGAAACAGGGTAAAAATCTGGGATAATATGAACATTCTATTAACACTTGGTAAGAGTCTGGGACTATATGAACATTCTATTTTCACATGGTAACTGTCTGGGATATATTGAATATTCTATATACATGTGGTAACAGTTTGAGACAATATAAACATTCTATAGACACATGGTAACTGTCTGGTACATAGAGAATATTATCTAAACATATAGTAATGATCTGGGACAATATGAACATTCTATAGACACATGGTAAGATTCTGGGACAATATGAACATTCTATAGACACGTGGTAACATTCTGGGACATGGGGAACCTTTGATAGACACATGGTAACAGTGTGGTACATAGAGAATATTCTCTAAACACATGTAATGATCTGGGACAATATGAACATTCCATAGACACAGGGTCAGTGTCTGGGACAATATAAACATTCTATAGACAAATAGTATCAGTCTGGGACAATATAAAACTTCTATGGACATCTGGAAATAGTGTTGGAAAATATGAACATTCTATAGACAAATGGTAACAGTTTCCAACATACTGAATATTCTCTAGATATATAGTAATGATCTGGGACAATACCAACTTTCTATAGACACGTGGTAACATTCCGGGACATAGTGAACTTTTGATAGACACATGGTACCAGTCTGGGACAATATGAACATTCTATAGACACATGGTAAGAGTCTGGGACAATATGAACATTCTATAGACACGTGGAAACATTCTGGGATATAAGGAACATTCGATAGACACATGGTAACAGTCTGGGGCATAGTGAATATTCTATAGACACAGGGTAAGAGTCTGGGACAATATAAACCTTCTATAGACAAATAAAAACAGTCTGCGACAATATGAACATTCTATGGACCCCTGGTAACAGTCTGAGACATAGGGAATATTCTGTAGACACATCGTAAGAGTCTGGGACAATATTAACATTCTATAGATATTGATAAGAGTCTGGGGCATAGTGAACATTCTATAGACACATGGTAAGAGTCTGGGACATATTGCACATTCTATAGACACATGGTAACAGTCTGAGTCAATATGAACATTGTATTTACACATGGTAAGAGTCTGGGACATATTGAACATACTATAGACACATAGTAACATTCTGGGACATAGTGAACATTCTATAGACACATGGTAACTCAGAACATTATGAACATTCTATAGACACATGGTAACCATCTGGGACAATATGGACATTCTATAGACACCTGGAAATAGTGTGGGAAAATATGAACTTTCAAACACACATGGTAGCAGTATGGGACATAGGGAACTTTCAATGGAAACATGGTAACAGTCTGGGGCAATATGAGCATTCTATACACACGTGGTAACAGTCTCGGACAATATGAACATCCTAGAGACATGTGGTAAAAGTCTGGGACTTAATGAACATTCTATAGACACATGGTAACATTCTGGGACAATATGAACATTCCATAGACACGTGGTGATATTCTGGGACATAGTGAGCAATCGATAGGCATATGGTAACAGACTGGAACAATATGAGCATTCTATAGTGATGTGGTAACCTTCTGGGACATAAGGAACATCCTACAGACAAATGGTAACAGTCTGGGACAATATGAATATTCTATAGACACATGGTAAAAGTCTGGGAAAATATGTACTTTTTAGAGACACTTAGTAACAGTCTGGTTAAATATGAACATTCTATAGACACATGGTAAAAGTTTTCGATAATGTGAACATTGCCTAGACAGGTGGTAACAGTCTGAGACAATATGAACATACGACAGACACATGGAAACAGTCTGAGACAATATGAACATTCTATACACACTTGTTAACAGTCTGGGACATAGTGAACATTCTATATACACATGGTAACAGTCTGACACAATATAAATATTCTATACACATGTGGAAAAGTCTGAGAAAATATAAACTTTCTATAGACACATGGTAAAAGTCTGGGACATACTGAATATTCTCTAGACATATAGTAATGATCTGGGACAATATAAACTTTCTATAGACTCGTGTCAATATTCTGGGAGTAGTGAACATTTGATAGACACATGGTCACAAACTGGTACATAGTGAAAAATCTATAGACCATCGTAACTGTCTGAGAAAACATGAACATTCAATAGACCCGTGGTAACCGTCTGGGACATAGTGAATATTCTATATACACGTGGTAACAGTCTGGGACAATATGAACATTCTATAGACACATGGTAACAGTCTGGGACATAGTGAACATTCTATAGACACATGGTAAGAGTCTGATACATACTGAACATTCTGTAGACATACAGTAATGATCTGGGACAATATCAACCTTCTATAGACTTTTGGGAATATTCTGGGACATAGTGAGTATTCAATATTCACATTGTAATCGTCTGGGACAACATGAACATTCTATAGACAATGGTATCAGTCTGGGACATAGTGAACATTCTATAGACACATGATACAAGTCCAGGACAATATGAACAGTCTATAGACACATGGTAACAATCTGGAACATAGGGAACATTCTATAGAAACAGGGTAAAAATCTGGGATAATATGAACATTCTATTAACACTTGGTAAGAGTCTGGGACTATATGAACATTCTATTTTCACATGGTAACTGTCTGGGATATATTGAATATTCTATATACATGTGGTAACAGTTTGAGACAATATAAACATTCTATAGACACATGGTAACTGTCTGGTACATAGAGAATATTATCTAAACATATAGTAATGATCTGGGACAATATGAACATTCTATAGACACATGGTAAGATTCTGGGACAATATGAACATTCTATAGACACGTGGTAACATTCTGGGACATGGGGAACCTTTGATAGACACATGGTAACAGTGTGGTACATAGAGAATATTCTCTAAACACATGTAATGATCTGGGACAATATGAACATTCCATAGACACAGGGTCAGTGTCTGGGACAATATAAACATTCTATAGACAAATAGTATCAGTCTGGGACAATATAAAACTTCTATGGACATCTGGAAATAGTGTTGGAAAATATGAACATTCTATAGACAAATGGTAACAGTTTCCAACATACTGAATATTCTCTAGATATATAGTAATGATCTGGGACAATACCAACTTTCTATAGACACGTGGTAACATTCCGGGACATAGTGAACTTTTGATAGACACATGGTACCAGTCTGGGACAATATGAACATTCTATAGACACATGGTAAGAGTCTGGGACAATATGAACATTCTATAGACACGTGGAAACATTCTGGGATATAAGGAACATTCGATAGACACATGGTAACAGTCTGGGGCATAGTGAATATTCTATAGACACAGGGTAAGAGTCTGGGACAATATAAACCTTCTATAGACAAATAAAAACAGTCTGCGACAATATGAACATTCTATGGACCCCTGGTAACAGTCTGAGACATAGGGAATATTCTGTAGACACATCGTAAGAGTCTGGGACAATATTAACATTCTATAGATATTGATAAGAGTCTGGGGCATAGTGAACATTCTATAGACACATGGTAAGAGTCTGGGACATATTGCACATTCTATAGACACATGGTAACAGTCTGAGTCAATATGAACATTGTATTTACACATGGTAAGAGTCTGGGACATATTGAACATACTATAGACACATAGTAACATTCTGGGACATAGTGAACATTCTATAGACACATGGTAACTCAGAACATTATGAACATTCTATAGACACATGGTAACCATCTGGGACAATATGGACATTCTATAGACACCTGGAAATAGTGTGGGAAAATATGAACTTTCAAACACACATGGTAGCAGTATGGGACATAGGGAACTTTCAATGGAAACATGGTAACAGTCTGGGGCAATATGAGCATTCTATACACACGTGGTAACAGTCTCGGACAATATGAACATCCTAGAGACATGTGGTAAAAGTCTGGGACTTAATGAACATTCTATAGACACATGGTAACATTCTGGGACAATATGAACATTCCATAGACACGTGGTGATATTCTGGGACATAGTGAGCAATCGATAGGCATATGGTAACAGACTGGAACAATATGAGCATTCTATAGTGATGTGGTAACCTTCTGGGACATAAGGAACATCCTACAGACAAATGGTAACAGTCTGGGACAATATGAATATTCTATAGACACATGGTAAAAGTCTGGGAAAATATGTACTTTTTAGAGACACTTAGTAACAGTCTGGTTAAATATGAACATTCTATAGACACATGGTAAAAGTTTTCGATAATGTGAACATTGCCTAGACAGGTGGTAACAGTCTGAGACAATATGAACATACGACAGACACATGGAAACAGTCTGAGACAATATGAACATTCTATACACACTTGTTAACAGTCTGGGACATAGTGAACATTCTATATACACATGGTAACAGTCTGACACAATATAAATATTCTATACACATGTGGAAAAGTCTGAGAAAATATAAACTTTCTATAGACACATGGTAAAAGTCTGGGACATACTGAATATTCTCTAGACATATAGTAATGATCTGGGACAATATAAACTTTCTATAGACTCGTGTCAATATTCTGGGAGTAGTGAACATTTGATAGACACATGGTCACAAACTGGTACATAGTGAAAAATCTATAGACCATCGTAACTGTCTGAGAAAACATGAACATTCAATAGACCCGTGGTAACCGTCTGGGACATAGTGAATATTCTATATACACGTGGTAACAGTCTGGGACAATATGAACATTCTATAGACACATGGTAACAGTCTGGGACATAGTGAACATTCTATAGACACATGGTAAGAGTCTGATACATACTGAACATTCTGTAGACATACAGTAATGATCTGGGACAATATCAACCTTCTATAGACTTTTGGGAATATTCTGGGACATAGTGAGTATTCAATATTCACATTGTAATCGTCTGGGACAACATGAACATTCTATAGACAATGGTATCAGTCTGGGACATAGTGAACATTCTATAGACACATGATACAAGTCCAGGACAATATGAACAGTCTATAGACACATGGTAACAATCTGGAACATAGGGAACATTCTATAGAAACAGGGTAAAAATCTGGGATAATATGAACATTCTATTAACACTTGGTAAGAGTCTGGGACTATATGAACATTCTATTTTCACATGGTAACTGTCTGGGATATATTGAATATTCTATATACATGTGGTAACAGTTTGAGACAATATAAACATTCTATAGACACATGGTAACTGTCTGGTACATAGAGAATATTATCTAAACATATAGTAATGATCTGGGACAATATGAACATTCTATAGACACATGGTAAGATTCTGGGACAATATGAACATTCTATAGACACGTGGTAACATTCTGGGACATGGGGAACCTTTGATAGACACATGGTAACAGTGTGGTACATAGAGAATATTCTCTAAACACATGTAATGATCTGGGACAATATGAACATTCCATAGACACAGGGTCAGTGTCTGGGACAATATAAACATTCTATAGACAAATAGTATCAGTCTGGGACAATATAAAACTTCTATGGACATCTGGAAATAGTGTTGGAAAATATGAACATTCTATAGACAAATGGTAACAGTTTCCAACATACTGAATATTCTCTAGATATATAGTAATGATCTGGGACAATACCAACTTTCTATAGACACGTGGTAACATTCCGGGACATAGTGAACTTTTGATAGACACATGGTACCAGTCTGGGACAATATGAACATTCTATAGACACATGGTAAGAGTCTGGGACAATATGAACATTCTATAGACACGTGGAAACATTCTGGGATATAAGGAACATTCGATAGACACATGGTAACAGTCTGGGGCATAGTGAATATTCTATAGACACAGGGTAAGAGTCTGGGACAATATAAACCTTCTATAGACAAATAAAAACAGTCTGCGACAATATGAACATTCTATGGACCCCTGGTAACAGTCTGAGACATAGGGAATATTCTGTAGACACATCGTAAGAGTCTGGGACAATATTAACATTCTATAGATATTGATAAGAGTCTGGGGCATAGTGAACATTCTATAGACACATGGTAAGAGTCTGGGACATATTGCACATTCTATAGACACATGGTAACAGTCTGAGTCAATATGAACATTGTATTTACACATGGTAAGAGTCTGGGACATATTGAACATACTATAGACACATAGTAACATTCTGGGACATAGTGAACATTCTATAGACACATGGTAACTCAGAACATTATGAACATTCTATAGACACATGGTAACCATCTGGGACAATATGGACATTCTATAGACACCTGGAAATAGTGTGGGAAAATATGAACTTTCAAACACACATGGTAGCAGTATGGGACATAGGGAACTTTCAATGGAAACATGGTAACAGTCTGGGGCAATATGAGCATTCTATACACACGTGGTAACAGTCTCGGACAATATGAACATCCTAGAGACATGTGGTAAAAGTCTGGGACTTAATGAACATTCTATAGACACATGGTAACATTCTGGGACAATATGAACATTCCATAGACACGTGGTGATATTCTGGGACATAGTGAGCAATCGATAGGCATATGGTAACAGACTGGAACAATATGAGCATTCTATAGTGATGTGGTAACCTTCTGGGACATAAGGAACATCCTACAGACAAATGGTAACAGTCTGGGACAATATGAATATTCTATAGACACATGGTAAAAGTCTGGGAAAATATGTACTTTTTAGAGACACTTAGTAACAGTCTGGTTAAATATGAACATTCTATAGACACATGGTAAAAGTTTTCGATAATGTGAACATTGCCTAGACAGGTGGTAACAGTCTGAGACAATATGAACATACGACAGACACATGGAAACAGTCTGAGACAATATGAACATTCTATACACACTTGTTAACAGTCTGGGACATAGTGAACATTCTATATACACATGGTAACAGTCTGACACAATATAAATATTCTATACACATGTGGAAAAGTCTGAGAAAATATAAACTTTCTATAGACACATGGTAAAAGTCTGGGACATACTGAATATTCTCTAGACATATAGTAATGATCTGGGACAATATAAACTTTCTATAGACTCGTGTCAATATTCTGGGAGTAGTGAACATTTGATAGACACATGGTCACAAACTGGTACATAGTGAAAAATCTATAGACCATCGTAACTGTCTGAGAAAACATGAACATTCAATAGACCCGTGGTAACCGTCTGGGACATAGTGAATATTCTATATACACGTGGTAACAGTCTGGGACAATATGAACATTCTATAGACACATGGTAACAGTCTGGGACATAGTGAACATTCTATAGACACATGGTAAGAGTCTGATACATACTGAACATTCTGTAGACATACAGTAATGATCTGGGACAATATCAACCTTCTATAGACTTTTGGGAATATTCTGGGACATAGTGAGTATTCAATATTCACATTGTAATCGTCTGGGACAACATGAACATTCTATAGACAATGGTATCAGTCTGGGACATAGTGAACATTCTATAGACACATGATACAAGTCCAGGACAATATGAACAGTCTATAGACACATGGTAACAATCTGGAACATAGGGAACATTCTATAGAAACAGGGTAAAAATCTGGGATAATATGAACATTCTATTAACACTTGGTAAGAGTCTGGGACTATATGAACATTCTATTTTCACATGGTAACTGTCTGGGATATATTGAATATTCTATATACATGTGGTAACAGTTTGAGACAATATAAACATTCTATAGACACATGGTAACTGTCTGGTACATAGAGAATATTATCTAAACATATAGTAATGATCTGGGACAATATGAACATTCTATAGACACATGGTAAGATTCTGGGACAATATGAACATTCTATAGACACGTGGTAACATTCTGGGACATGGGGAACCTTTGATAGACACATGGTAACAGTGTGGTACATAGAGAATATTCTCTAAACACATGTAATGATCTGGGACAATATGAACATTCCATAGACACAGGGTCAGTGTCTGGGACAATATAAACATTCTATAGACAAATAGTATCAGTCTGGGACAATATAAAACTTCTATGGACATCTGGAAATAGTGTTGGAAAATATGAACATTCTATAGACAAATGGTAACAGTTTCCAACATACTGAATATTCTCTAGATATATAGTAATGATCTGGGACAATACCAACTTTCTATAGACACGTGGTAACATTCTGGGACATAGTGAACTTTTGATAGACACATGGTACCAGTCTGGGACAATATGAACATTCTATAGACACATGGTAAGAGTCTGGGACAATATGAACATTCTATAGACACGTGGAAACATTCTGGGACATAAGGAACATTTTGTAGACACATGGTAACAGTCTGGGACAATAGGATCATTCTATAGACACATGGTAACAATCTAGGAAATAGTGAACATTCTATAGAAACAGGGTAACAATCTGGGAGAATATGAATATTCTATAGACACATAGTAACTGTCTGTGACAATATGAACAATCAATAGACACATGGTAACAGTCTGGGACAATATGAAATTTCTATAGACACGTGGTTACACTCTGTGGCGTAGTGAACATTCTGTACACACATGGTAACAGTTTGGGAAAATATGAACATTCTATTTTCACATGGTAACAGTCTGGGACATAGTGAACATTCTGTAGAACCATGGTAACAGTCTGTGACATAGTGAACATTCTATAGACACATGGTAACTCTGGAACAATATGAATATTCTATACACACATGGTAACATTCAGGGACAATATGAATATTCTATAGACACCTGTTAACAGTCTGGGACAATATGATCGTACTATAGACACATGGTAAAAGCTTGGACATAGTGAACATTTTAGACACATGGTAGCTGTCTGAGTCATATTGAACATTCTATAGACACATGGTAACTCTGGAACAATGTGAACATTTTATAGACACGTGATAACAGTCTGGGACAATATCAACATTCTATAGAGACGTAGTAACTATCTGGAAAAATATGAACGTACTATAGACCCATGGTAACAGTCTGAGACATAGTGAATATTCTATAGACACATGGTAACAGTCTGGGACAACATGAATATTCTATAGACAGGTGATAACAGTTTGGGACATAGTAAACATTCCATAGACACATGAAAAGAGTCTGGGACATTGTGCACATGCTATAGACACATGGTAACAGTCTGGGGCATACTGAACATTCTCTAGACATACAGTAATGATCGGAGACAATATCAACCTTCTATAGACATGTGGTAACATTAAGGGAAATAGTGACCATTTTATAGACACATGGTAACTGTCTGGGACATAGTGAACATTCTATATACACGTAGTAACAGTATGAGACAATAAGAACATTCTATAGACACATGGTAACACTCTGGGACAATATGAATATTGTATAGACACATGGTAACTGTCTGGGCCAATATGAACTTTTTGTAGACACGTAGTAACAGTCTGGGTCAATATGAACATTCTATAGACACATGGTAACATTCTGGGACAATATGAACTTTCTATAGACACACGGTAAAAGTTTGGGACAATGTGAACATTCTCTAGACAGGTGCTAACAGTCTGAGACAATATGAACATACTATAGACACATGGAAAGAGTCTGAGACAATATGAAGATTCTACACACACGTGGTAAAAGTCTGGGACATAGTGAATATTCTATAGACACATGGTAACAGTCTGGGAGTATATGAATATTCTATACACACGTGGTACAATTCTGGGACAATATGAGCATTCTATAGACACATGGGAAAATTCTGGGACATACTGAATATTCTCTAGACATATAGTAATGATCTGGGACAATATCAACTTTCTACAGACTCGTGGTACATTCTGGGACATAGTGAACTTTTGATAGACACATGGTCACAGTCTGCTACATAGTGAAAAATCTATAGACACATAGTAACTGTCTGGGACAATATGAACATTCTATAGACCCGTGCGAACCGTCTGGGACATAGTGAATATTCTATATACAGGTGGTAACAGTCTCGGACAATATGAGCATTCTATACCCATGTGGTAACAGTCTCAGATAATATGAACATCCTATAGATATGTGGTAAATGTCTGGGACGTAGTGAACATTCTATAGACACATGGTAACACTCTGGGACAATACGAACATCCTATAGAAACATGGTATCAGTCTGGGACAATATGAACATTCTATAGACACGTGGTAATAATCTGGGACATAATGAGAAATCGATAGACACATGGTAACAGACTGGGAAAATATGAACATTCTATAGAGACGTGGTGAAATTCTAGGTCATAGTGAATATCCTACAGACAAATGGTAACAGTCTGGGACAATATGAATATTCTATAGACACATTGTAAAAGTCTGGGACAATATGTACTTTTTATAGACACGTAGTAACAGTCTGGGTCAATATGAACATTCTATAGCCACTTGGTAACAGTCTGGGACAATGTGAACTTTCTTTAGACACACGGTAAAAGTTTGGGAAAATGTGAACATTGTCTAGACAGGTGGTAACAGTCTGACACAATATGAACATACTATAGACACATGGAAACAGTCTGAGACAATATGAACATTCTATACACACATTGTAACAGTCTGGGACATAGTGAACATTCTATATACACATGGTAACAGTCTGACACAATAAGAATATTCTATACACACGTGGTAAAAGTCTGGGAAAATATGAACTTTCTATAGACACATGGTAAATGTCTGGGACATACTGAATATTCTCTAGACATATAGTAATGATCTGAGACAATATCAACTGTCTATAGACTCGTGGTTACTTCTGGGACATAGTGAACATTTCATAGACACATGGTCACAGACTGGTACATAGTGAAAAATCTATAGACACATAGCAACTGTCTGAGAAAATATGAACATTCACTAGACCCTTGGTAACCGTCTGGTACATAGTGAATATTCTATATACACGTGGGAACAGTCTGGGGCAATATGAACATTCTATAGACACGTGGTAACAATCTGGGACATAGTGAACATTCTATAGACACATGGTAACAGTCTGGGACAATATGATATTCTATAGACACGTGGTAACAGTCTGAGACTGTATGAACATTCTATAGACACATGGTAACAGTCTGATACATACTGAACATTCTGTAGACATACAGTAATGATCTGGGACAATATCAAACTTCTATAGACACGTGGGAATATTCTGGGACATAGTGAACATTTTATAGACACATGGTAACTGTCTGGGACATAGTGAACATTCTATATACATGTGGTAACAATTTGAGACAATATAAACATTGTATAGACACATGGTAACAGTCTGGTACATAGAGAATATACTCTACACACATAGTAACGATCTGGGACACTATGAACATTCTATAGACACATGGTAAGAGTCTGGGAGTATATGAACATTCTATAGACACTTGGTAACATTCTGGGACATAGGGAACATTTGATAGACACATGGTAACAGTTTGGGACATAGTGAACATTCTATAGCACAGGTAAGAGTCTGGGACAATATAAACATTGTATAGACTAATAGTATCAGTCTGGGAAAATATGAACCTTCTATGGACACCTGGAAATATTGTGGGAAAATATGAACATTCTATAGACAAATGGTAACAGTTTCAGACATACTGAATAGTCTCTAGATATATGTTAATGTTCTGGGACAATATCAACTTTCTATAGACATGTGGTAACATTCTGGGACACAGTGAACTTTCGATAGACACATGGTACCAGTTTGGGACAATATGAACATTCTATAGACACATGGTAACATTGTGGGACATAGGGAACAAACAATAGACACATGGTAACAGTCGGGGACATAGTGAACATTCTGTAGACACATGGTAACAGTCTGGGACAATAGGTACATTCTATAGACACATGGTAACAATCCTGGACATAGTGAACATTCTATAGAAACAGGGTAACAATCTGGGACAATATGAATATTCTATAGACACATAGTAACTGTCTGTGACAATATGAACAAACTATAGACACATGGTAACAGTCTGGGACAATATGAAAATTCTATAGACATGTGGTAACTGTCTGTGGCATAGTGAACATTCTATACACACATAGTAACAGTCTGGGAAAATATGAACATTCTATTTTCACAAGGTAACAGTCTGGGACATAGTGAAAATTGTATAGATCCATGATAACAGTCTGTGACATAGTGAACATTCTATAGACACATGGTAACTCTGGAACAATGTGAACATTCTATGCACACATGGTAACATTCTGGGACAATATGAATATTCTATAGACACCTGGTAACAATCTGGGACAATATGAACGTACTATAGACACATGGTAACAGCTTGGACATAGTGAACATTTTGTAGACACATGGTAGCTGTCTGGGTCATAGTGAACATTCTATAGACACATGGTAACTCTGGAACAATATGAACATTCAGTAGACACGTGGCAAGAGTCTGGGACAATATCAACATTCTATAGACACGTAGTAACTGTCTGGAACAATATGAATATACTCTAGAACCGTGGTAACAGTCTGAGACATAGTGAATATTCTATAGACACATGGTAACAGTCTGGGATAACTCGAACATTCTATAGACAGGTGATAACAGTTTGGGACATAGTAAACATTCCATAGACACATGATAAGAGTCTGGGACATTGTGCACATTCTATAGACACACGGTTACAGTCTGGGACAATATGAACATTCTACAGACACATAGTTACTCTCTGGGAAGATATGAACATTCTATAGACCCGTGGTAATATTCTGAGACATAGTGAATTTTTTATAGACACATGGTGACAGTCTGAGACAATATGAACATTATATAGACTCATGGTAACAATCTAGGGCATAGTGAACGTTCTATAGACACAGGGTAAACCTCTGGAACAGTATGAATATTCTATATATACATAGTAACTGTCTGGGTCAATATGAACATTCTATAGATCTTGGTAACACTCTGAGACATAGTGAATATTCTATAGACACATGGTGACAGTCTCGGACACTATGAACATTCTATAGACACATGGTAACTCTGGAACCATATGAACATTCTATAGACACATGGTAACAGTCTGGGACAATATGAATATTCTTAGAAACCTGGTAACAGTCTGGGGCAATATGAACGTTCTACAGACACATGGTAACAGCTTGGATATAGTGAACATTTTATAGACACAGGGTAACTGTCTGGGACATAGTGAATATTCTATAGATACATGGTAACTCTGGAACAATATGAACATTCAATAGACACGTTGTAACATTCTGGGACAATATCAACATTCTATGGACACAAGGTAAGAATCTGGGACAATATGAACATTCTATAGACACGTAGTAACTGTCTGGGAAAATATGAACCTTCTATAGACCTGTGGTTAAGTCTGAGACATAGTGAATATTCTAAAGACACATGGTGACAGTCTGAGTCAATATGAACTTTCTATAGACAGGTGGCAACAGTCTGGGACATAGTGAACATTCTATAGACACATGGTAAGTGTCTGGGACAATATGAAGATTGTATTTACACATGGTACCAGTCTGGGACAATATGAGCATTCTTTTGAGACCTAGAAGCAGTCTGGGAAAATATGAACTTCCATAGGCACATGGTAACAATATGGGACATAGGGAACATTCAATGGACACATGGTAACAGTGTGGGACAATATGAACCTTTTATACACACGTGGTAACAGTCTCGGAAATATGAACATCCTATAGACACTCGGTAACAGTCTGGCAAGTAGTGAACATTCTATAGACACGTGGTAACAGTCTGGGACAATGTGAACATTCTATAGACACGTGGTAATATTCTGGGACATAGTGTCCAATCGATAGACACATGGTCACAATCTGGGAAAATATAAAGTTTCTATTTACACCTGGTAAACAACTGGGACATAGTGAAGATTCGATAGACACATTGTAACATTCTGGGACATAATGAACATTCTATAGGCACATGGAAATAGTCTGGGACAATATGAATATTCTATAGGCACATGGTAACAGTTTGAGACAACGTGAACATACTCTAGAAAGGTGGTAACAGTCTGGTACATAGTGAACATTCTATAGACACGTGGAAACATTCTGGGAAAATATGAACATTCTATAGAAACATGGTAACAGTCTGGGACAATATGAATATTCTTTAGGCACATGGTAACAGTTTGAGACAATGTGAATATACTCTAGACAGATGGTAACAGTCTGGTACATAGTGAACATTCTATAGAAACGTGGAAACATTCTGGGAAAATATGAACATTCTATAGAAACATGGTAACAGTCTGGGACCTACTGAATATTCTCTAGACATATAGTAATGATCTGCGACAATATCAGCACTCTAAAGTCACGTCGTAACATTCTGAGATTCAGTGAACATTTGATAGACACATTGTAACAGTCTGGTACATAGTGAACATTCTATAGACACATAGTAACTGTCTGGGACAATATGAACATTCTATACACTCGTGGTAACAATCTGGGACATAGTGAACATTCTATAGACACATGGTAACCGGCTGGGATATTACGAACATTGTATAGATATGTGGTAACAGTCTGGGACATACTGAATATTCTATAGACAAGTGGTAGCAGTCTGGGACAATATGAACATTCTATAGACACATGGTAACAGTCTGGGACAATATGAACATTCTATAGACACACAGTAACAGTTTGGGACGTTGTGAACGTTATCTAGATAGGTGGAAACAGTCTGAGACATTATAAACATCATATAGACACATGGTAACAGTCTGGGACATAGTAAATATCCCATAGACACATGGCAAATTTCTGGGACAATATGAACATTCTATAGACATGTGGTAATATTCTGGGACATAGTGAGTATTCGATAAACACATTGTGACAGTCTGGGACAATATGAACATTCTATATCACATGGTAACAGTCTGGGACATAGTTAGCATTCTAGAGACACATGGTAACAGCTTGGACATAGTGAACATTTTATAGACACATGGTAAATGTCTGGAACATAGTGAACATTCTTTAGACACGTCTAAATGTCTGGGATAATATAAACATTCTATAGACACATGGTAACAGTCTGGGACAATATGAATATTCTATACACACGTGGTAAAAGTCTGGGACAATATGAACATTCGATAGACACATGGTAACAGTCTGGCATAGTGACTATTCTCTAGACACATAGGAACGCTCTGGACAATATGAACATTCTATAAACATGTGGTAACACTCTGAGATATAGTGAACCTTCTATAGACACTTGGAAACAGTCTGGTAAAATATGAACATTCTATAGGCAAGTGGTAATATTCTGGGACATAGTGAGCATTAGATAGACACATGGAAACAGACTGGGAAAATATGAACATTCTGTAAACACTTGGTAACTATCTGGGACAATATGAACATTCCATAGACACGTGTTAACATTCTGGGACATAGTGAACATTCTATAGACACTTGGTAATAGTCTGGGACAATGGGAATATTTTATAGACACGTTCGAACAGTATTCGACAATATGAACATTCTATAGACACATGGCAAGAGTCTGGGACATATTCAATATTCTCTAGACACATACTAATGATCTGGGACAATATCAACATTCTATAGACACCTGGTAACAATCTGGGACATAGTGAACATTTGCTAGACAAATGGCAAACTTCTGTTACATAGTTAACATTCTATAGACACATAGTAACTATTTGGGACAATAGGAACATTCTATAGACCCGTGGTAAATGTTTGGGATATAGTGAATATTCTATAGACATGTATTAAGAGTCTGGGACAAAATGAACATTCTATAGACACGTGGTTACAGTCTGAAACATAGTGAGCCTTCTATAGGCACATGGTAACTGTCTGGGACAATATGAATATTCTATAGACACATGGTAACAGTCTTGGACAATATGAACTTTCTATAGACACGTGGTAAAATTCTGTGCCAATATGAACATTCTATAGACACATGGTAAAATTCCGTGACAATATGAACATTCTATAGACACGCAGTCACAGTTTGGGGCAATGTGAACATTTTATTTACACATGGTAACAGTCTGGGAAATAGTGAAATTCTATACGCACATGGTAACAGTCTGGGACAATATGAATATTCTATAGAAACATTGTAACTGTCTGGGACAATATGAACCTTCTGTAGACACATAGTAACTGTCTGGGACAATATGAACATTTTATTTACACATGGTAGCAGTCTGAGAAAATATGAACATTCTATTTACACATGGTAACACTCTTGGTCATACTGAACATACTATAGACACATGGTAACAGTCTGGGACATAGTGAACATTCTATAGACACATGGTAACTCAAGAACAATATGAATATTCTATAGACATATGGTAACATTCTGGGACACTATGAACATTCTATAGACACCTGTTAATAGTCTGGGAAATTATGAACTTTCATAGACGCATGATAAAATTATGGGATATAGGGAACATATTATAGACAATGATAACACTCTGGGACAATATGAACATTCTAAACAAACGTGGAAACACTCTGGGAAAATATCATCATCCTATAGACACGTGGTAACAGTCTGGGGCATAGTGAACATCCTATAGACATATGGTAACTGTCTGGGACAACATGAACATTCTATAGACACGTGGTAATATTCTGGCTCATAGTGAGCATTCTATAGGCACATGGTAGCAAACTGGGAAAATATGAATATTCTATAAACACGTGGTAACAATCTGGGACAATATGAACATTCTATTTACACATGGTAACAGTCTTAGTTATAGTGAAGTTTCGATATACACATGGTAACACTCTGAGTCATCGTGAACATTCTACAGGGCCATGGTACAGTCTGGATCAATATGAGTATTCTATAGACACATGGTAACAGTCTGGGAAAATATGAACTTTCTATAGACACACAGTAACAATTTGGGACAATGTGAACATTCTCTAGACAGGTGGTAACAGTCGGAGACAATATGAATATTCTATAGACACATGAATACAGTCTGAGAAAATATGAACATTCTATAGACACGTGTTAACAGTCTGGAACATAGTGAACATTCTATAGACACATGGTAACAGTCTGGGACAATATGAACATTCTGTGGACACATGGTAACAGTCTGGGACATACTGAATATTCTCTAGATATACAGTAATGATCTGGGACAATATCAACATTCTATAGACACATGGTAACATTCTGGGACATAGTGAACATTTGATAGACACATGGCTATCGTCTGGTACATAGCGAACATTCTATAGACACATAGTAACTGTCTGGGACAATATGAATATTCTATAGACACGTGGTAAGAGTCTGGAACAATATGAACATTCTGTAGACACGTGGTACCAGTATGGGACATAGTGAACATTCTAAAGACACATTGTTACTGTCCGGGACAATATGAACATTCTATGTACACATGGTAACAGTCTGGTACATAGTGAACATTCGATAAACACAAGGAAGCAGTCTGGGACAATATGAACATTTTATAGACACACGATAACATTTTGGGACAATGTGAACATACTCTAGACAGGTGTTAACAGTCTGAGACATTATGAACATCTTATAGACACATGGTAAAAGTCTGGGACATTATGAACATTCTTTAGACACGTGGTAGCAGTCTGGGACATAGTGATCATTCTATAAACATATGTTAACAGTCTGGGACAATATGAACATTCTACAGACACTTCAAACAGTCTTGGACAATATGAACATTCTATAGACACATGGTAACAGTCTGGGACATACTAAATATTCTCTATACACATTGTAATGATCTGGGACAATATCAACATTCTATAGACAAATAGTAACAATCTGGGACAATATGAACATTCTATAGAAACATGTTAACTGTCTGGGAAATAGTGAACATTCTATAGACACGAGGTAACAGTCTTGGATATAGTGAACATTCTATAGACACATAGTTACTGTCTGGGTCAATATGAACAGTCTATTTACACATGGTAGCAGTCTGGAACGTAGTGAACATTTGATAGACCCATGGTAACAGTCTGAGACATAGTGAATATTCTATAGAAACATGGTAACAGTCTAGGACAATATAAATATACTATTTACAAATTGTATCAGTCTGGGACATAGTGAACATTCTATAGACACATGATAACGTTCTGGGACATAGTGAACATTCTATAGACACATTGTAACTCTGGAGCAATATGAACATTCTTTAGACAAATGGTAACATCTGGGATGCTATGAACATTCTATAGACACCTAGTAACAGTCTGGGACTATATGAAAGTTCTATAGACACATGGTAGCAATCTTGAACATAGTGAACATTCTATAGAAACAGGGTAACAATCTGGGACAATATGAACTTTCTATAGACACATGGTAACATTCTGGGTCATAGTGAATATTCGATAGACACATGGTAACAGTCTAGGACATAGTGAACATTCTATGGGCACATGGTAACATTCTGGGACAATATAACATTCTGTTTACACATGGTAACAATCTGGGAAATAGTGAACATACTATAGACACAGGGTAACATTCTGGGACATATGGTATCTCTGGAAATATGAACATTCTATTGAAACATGGTAACAGTCTGGGACAATATGAACATTCTATAGACACCTGGAAACAGTCTGGGAAAACATGAACGTTCTATAGACACATGGTAGCAGTATGGGACATAGGGAACCTTCTATAGACACATGGTAACAGTCTGGCATAGTGAATATTCTCTAGACACATAGGAACGATCTGGACAATATCAACATTCTATAAACACGTTTTAACACTCTGGGATATAGTGAACATTATACAGACACTTGGAAACAGTCTGGGGCAATATAAACATTCTACAAACAAGTGGTAATATTCTGGGACATAGTGAGCATTCGACAGACATATGGTAACAGAATGGGAAAATATGAACTTTCTTAAACACTTGGTAACAATCTGGGACAATATGAACATTCTATAGACACGTGTTAACAGTCTGGGACATAGTGAACATTCTATAGACACGTGGTAACAGTCTGGGACATAGTGAATATTTTATGGACACATAGTTACTGTCTGGGGCAATATGAACCGTCTATTTACATATGATAACCATCTGGAATGTAGGGAACATTTGATAGACACATGGTAACAGTAAGGGACATAGTGAATATTCTATAGAAACATGGTAACAGTCTGGAACAATATGAATATTCTATTTACACACGGTATCAGTCTGGGACATAGGGAACATTCTATAGACACATGATAACGTTCTGGGACATAGTGAACATTCTATAGACACATGGTAACTCTGGAACAATATGAAAATTCTATAGATACATGGTAACATCTGGGACACTCTGAACATTCTATAGACACCTAGTAACAGTCTGGGACTATATGAATGTTCTATAGACACATGGTAACAGTATGGGACAAAGGGAACATTCTATAGACACATGGTAAGAGTCTGGGACAATATGAACATTCTATACACACGTGGTAACAGTCTGGGACAATATGAACATTGTATGGATGGTAATGATCTGGGACAATATCAACATTCTACAGACACGTGATAACATTCTTGGACATAGTGAACACTTGATAGACACATGGTAATAGTCCGGTATATAGTGATCATTCTATAGACACATAGTTACTGTCTGGGACAATATGAACTTTCTATAGACACGTGGTAACAGCTTGGACATAGGGAACATTCGATAGATGCATAGTAACTGAGAAATGGTGAACATTCTATAGACACATAGAACCTTTGTGGGACAATATGAACATTCTATAGACACGTGGTTACAGTCTGGGACATAATGAACATTCTGCAGACATGTGGTAACAGTATGGGCAATAGTGAACATTCTATAGACACCTAGTAACAGTCTGGGACTATATAAGCTTTCTATAGACACATGGTAACAGTCTGGGTCATAGTGAATATTCAATAAACACATGTTAAACGTCTGGGACAATGAACATTCTATAGACACGTGGTAACAGTCTGAGATAGTGAACATTCTATAGGTACATGGTAACAGTCTGGGACAATATGAACATTCTGTTTACACATGGTAACAACCTGGGAAATTGTCAACATACTATAGACATATGGTAACATTCTGGGATATATGGTTACTCTGGAAAAATATGATCATTCTATTGACACATGGTAACAGTCTGGGACAGTATGAACATTCTATAGACACCTGGATATAATCTGGGAAAATATGAACGTTCTGTAGACACATGGTAACAGTCTGGGACAATATGAACATTTATACACACGTCGTAAGAGTATGGGACAATATGAACATTCTAAAGACACATGGTAACACTCTGGAATAGTGAATATTCTCTTGACACATAGGAACAATCTAGACAATATGAACATTCTATAAACATGTGGTAACACTCTGGGACATAGTGAACATTCTATAGACACTTTGAAACAGTCTGGGACAATATGAACATTCTATAGACAAGTGGTACTATCCTGGGACACAGTGAGCATTCAATAGTCACATGGAAACAGACTGGGAAAATATGAACATTCTATAAACACTTGGTAACAATCTGGGACAATATGAACATTCTATAGACATGTGTTAACAGTCTGGGACATATTGAACATTCTATAGACACTTGGTAACAATCTGGGACAATGTGAATATTGTATAGACACGTGGGAACAGTCTGGGAGAATATGAACATTCTATAGACACATGGCAACAGTCTGGGACATACTGAATATTCTTTAGGCACATACTAATGATCTGGGACAATATCAACATTCTATAGACACCTGGTAACATTCAGGGACATAGTGAACATTTGCTAGACACATGGTAACAGTCTGGTATGTATGAACATTCTAGAGACACATAGTAACTATCTGGGACAATATGAACATTCTATAGACCCGTGGTAACAGTCTGGGACAAAATGAACATTCTATAGACACTTGGTAACAGTCTGAAACAAAGGGAGCCTTCTATAGGCACATGGTAACAGTCTGGGTCAATATTAATATTCTATAGACACATCGTAACAGTCTTGTACAATATGAACTTTCTATACTCACGTGGTAACATTCCGTGACAATATGAACATTCTATAGACACACGGTCACAAATTGGGGCAATGTGAACATTCTATTTACACATGGTAACAGTCTGGGAAATAGCGCACATTCTATACGCACATGGTAACAGTCTGGGACAATATGAATATTCTATAAACACATGGTAACTGTCTGGGACAATATGAACATTCTGTAGACACATAGTAACTGTCTGGGACATATGAACATTCTATTTACACATGGTAACAGTCTGGGACATAGTGAACATTCGATAGTCACATGGTAGCAATGTGGGACATAGTAAACCTTCTATCAGCACAGTGTAACACTCTGGGACAATATGAATATTCTATAGACACATGTTAACTGTCTGGGACAATATTAACTTTCTATAAACACGTGGTAACAGTCTGGAGCATAGTGAACATTCTATAGACATTTGGTAACAGTCTGTGATGTGGTGAACATTCTATAGACACATAGTAACTGTCTGGGACAATATGAACTTTCTATAGACACGTGGTAACAGCTTGGACATAGGGAACATTCGATAGACGCATAGTAACTGTCTGAGAAATGGTGAAAATTGTATAGACACATAGAACCTGTGTGGGACAATATGAACATTCTATAGACACGTGGTAACAGTCTGGGACATAATGAACATTCGATAGTCACATGGTAGCAATGTGGGACATAGTAAACTTTCTATATGCACAGTGTAACAGTCTGGGACAATATGAATATTCTATAAACACATGTTAACTGTCTGGGACAATATTAACTTTCTATAAACACGTGGTAACAGTCTGGGGCATTGTGAACATTCTATAGACACATGGTAACAGTCTGTGATGTGGTGAACATTCTATAGACACATAGTAACTGTCTGGGACAATATGAACATTCTATTTAAACATGGTAAAAGTTTGGAACATAGTGAACATTCGGTAGACACATGGTAACAGTCTGGGACATAGTGAACCTTCCATAGGCACATGGTAACAGTCTGGGACAATATGAATACTCAATAGACACATGGTAACAGTCTTGGATAATTAGAACTTTCTATAGACATGTGATAACAGTCTGGGACATAGTGAATATACTATGGACACATGGTAACAGTCTGGGACAATATGAACCTTCTATAGACACATGGCAATATTCTGGGACATAGTGAATATTCGATAGACACATGGTAAACGTCTGGGAAAATATGAACGTTCTATAGACACAGGGAAACTGTCTGGGACATAGTAAACAATAGATAGACACATGGTAAATCTGGAACAACATGAAAATTCTCTAGACACATGGTAGCATTCTGGGAAAATATGAACCTTGTAGAGACACCTGGTAAAAGTCTGGGACAATATGAACATTCTATAGACACATGATAACAGTCTGGGTCATTGTGAATATTTGATAGACACATGGTAAACGTCTGGGAAAATAAGAACATTCTAAAGACACGTGGTAACAGTCTGGGACATAGTGAACCTACTATAGACACATGGTAACATTCTGGGACATATGGTAACTCTGGAAAAATATGAACATCTATTGACACATGTTAACACTCTGGGACAATATGAACATTCTATAGACACCTGGAAACAGTCTAGGAAAATTTGAACGTTCTATAGACACATGGTAACAGTATGGGATATAGGGAACTTTCTATAGATACATGGTAACAGTCTGGGACTATATGAACATTCTATACACACTTAGTAAGAGTCTGGGACAGTATGAACATTTTAGAGACACATGGAAACAGTCTGGCATAGTGAATATTCTCTAGACACAGAGGAACGATCTGCACAATATGAACATTCTATAAACACGTGGTAACACACTTGTACATAGTGAACATTCTATAGACACTTGGAAACAGTCTGGGCAATATGAACATTCTATAGACAAGTGGTCATATTCTGGGACATAGTGAGCATTCGGTAAACACATGGTAACAGACTGGGAAAATATGAACTTTCTATAAACACTTGGTAACAATCTGGGACAATATGAACATTCTATAGACACGTGTTAACAGGCTGGGACATAGTGAACATTCTATAGACAATTGGTAAAAGTCTGGGACAATGTGAATAATCTATAGACACGTGGGAACAGTCTGGAACAATATGAATATTCTATAGACACATGGTAACAGTCTGGGACATACTGAATAGTCTCTAGAGTCATACTAATGATCTGGGACAATATCAACATTCTAAAGACACCTGGTAACATTCTGGGACATAGTGAACATTTGATAGACAAATGGTAACATTCTGGGAAATAGTGAACTTTTTATAGACACATGGTAAGAGCTTGGGATAATATGAATATTCTATACACAGGTGGTAACAATCTGGGACATTCTATACATGAGCATTCTATAGACATATGGTAACAGTCTGGGACTTAGTGAATATTCTCTATACACATAGGAATGATCTGGGACGATATGAACATTCTATGGACACATGGTAACAGTCTGGGACATAGTGAACATTCTATAGACACATGCTAACTGTCTCGGATTATATGAACATTTGATAGACCCATGGTAATATTTTGGGCCATAGTGATCACTCAATAGACACATTTTAACACTCCTGGAAAATATGAACTTTCTATAGACAAAATAACAGTCTGGGAATATATGAATATTTTAAAGACACATGATAACAGTTTGGGACATATTGATCATTCTATAGCACGTGGTAACAGTCTGGGACATAGTGAACATTCTATAGACACATAGTTACTGTCTGGGGCAATATGAAGAGACTATTTACACATGGTAACAGTCTGGAACATAGTGAACATTTGATAGACACATTGTAACTGACTGGGACATAGTGAACATTCTATAGACACATGGTAAGAGTCTGGGACAATATGAACATTCTATAGACACATGGTAACAGTCTGGGATATAGTGAATATTCTATAGAAACATGGTAACAGTCTGCTACAATATGCATATTCTATATACACATGGTATCAGTCTGGGACATAGAGAACATTCTATAGACACATGATAACCGTCTGGAACATAGTGAACATTCTATAGACACATGGTAACTCTGGAACAACATGAACATTCTATAGGCACATGGTAATATCTGGGACACTATGAATATTCTATACACACCTAGTAACAGTCTGGGATTATATGAACGTTCTATAGACACATGGTAACATTATGGGACATAGGGAAAATTCTATAGACACATGAAAGAGTCTGGACAATATGAATGTTCTATAGGCACATAGTACCTGTCTGGTAAAAATTGAACATTCTATATACAGGTGGTAACAGTCTGGGACAATATGAACATTCTTTAGACACGAGGTAACATTCTGGGACATAGTGAACATTCGATAGACACATGGCAGCACTCTGAGATATAGTGAACATTCTATAGGCACATGGTAACCGTCTGGGACAATATGAATATTCTATAGACACATTGTAAATGTCTGGGACAATATGAACTTTCTATATACACGTGGTAACAGTCTGGGTCAAAATGAACATTCTGTAGACATGTGGTAGCCATCTGATAAATAGGGAACCTTCCATAAGCAAATGGTAACAGTCTGGGACAATATGAATATTCTATAGACACATGGTGTCAGTCTTGGACAATATGAACTTTCTATACAGGCGTGGTAAAATTCTGGGACAATATGAACATTCTATAGACACATGGTAACATTCTGTGACAATATGAACATTCTATACACATGGTCACAGTTTGGGGCAATGTGAACATTCTATTTAAACATGGTAACACTCTGGGACAATATGATATTCTATAGACATATGGTAACTCTGGGACAACATGAACTTTCTATAAACAAGTGGTAACAGTCTGGGACATAGTGAACATTTTATAGACACATGATAACAGTCTGGGACATGGTGAACATTCTATAGATACATAGTACCTGGCTGGGACATAGTGAATATTCTATAGAAACATGGTAACAGTCTGGGACAATATGAATATTCTATTTACACATGGTATCAGTCTGGGACAAAAGAAACATTCTATAGACACGTGGTAAGGGTCTGGGTCAATATGAACATTCTATACACACGTGGTAACAGTCTGGGACAATATGAACCTCCTATAGACAAAGATATGAACTGGGACAATATCAACATTCTATAGACACGTGATAACATCTGGGACACAGTGAGAATTTGATAGACATATGGTAAGATTCTGGTACATAGTGAACATTCTATAGACACATAGTTACTGTCTGGGACAATATGAACTTTCTATAGACATGTGGTAACAGCTTGGACATAGTGAACATTCGATAGACGCATATTAACTGTCTGAGAAATGGTGAATATTCTATAGACACATAGTACCTGTCTGGGACAATATGAACATTCCATAGACACGTGGTAACAGTCTGGGACAATATGAACATTCTGTAGACACGTGGTAACATTATGGGACATAGTGAACATTCTATAGGCACATAGTAACTGTCTGGGACAATATGAACATTCGATTTACACAAGGTAACAGTTTGGGACATAGTGAACATTTGATAGACACATGGTAACAGACTGGAACATAATGAACCTTCTATAGGCATATGGAAACAGTCTGGGACAATATGAATATTCTATAGACACATGGTAACTGTCTTGGAAAATATGAACTTTCTATAGAAACGTGGTAACAGTATGGATCATAGTGAATATTCTGTGGACTCATGGTAACATTCTGGGACAATATGAACATTCTGTAGACACGTGGTAACAGTCTGGGACATAGTGAACAATCTATAGACACATAGTTACTGACTGGGACAATATGAACTGTCTATTTACACATGATAACAGTTTGAAACATAGTGAACATTCGATAGATACATGGTAACAGTCTGGGACGTGGTGAATATTGTGTAACTACATGGTAACATTCTGGGTCATTATGAATATTCTATAGACACCTGGTAACAGTCTGGGACAAAAGAAACATTCTATAGACACGTGGTAAGAGTCTGGGACAATATGAACATTGTATTTACACATGGCAAGAGTCTGGGACAATATCAACATTCTATAGACATATGGTAACAGTCTGAGACATACTGATAGTAATGGTCTGGGACAATATGAACATTCTATAGGAACGTGGTAACAACCTGGAACAATATGAACATTGATTTACACATTGGACATAGTGAACATTCTTTAGACACATTGTAAGAGTGTGGGATATTGTGAAAATTCTATAGACACATAGTAACTGTCTGGGACAATATGAACATTCTATAGTCCTGTGGTAAAAGTCTGGGACATAGGGAATATTGTATAGACACATAGTAATGGTCTGGGACAATATCAACATTCTATACACACGTGGTAACATTCTGGGACAATGTGAACATTGATTTACACATGGTAACACTCAGGGACATAGTGAACATTCTATAGACACATTGTTACAATGTGGGATATTGTGAATATTCTATAGACACATAGTAATTGTCTGGGACAATATGAACCTTCTATAGACCCGTGGTACCAGTCTGGGACAAAGTGAACATTCTATAGACACTTGGTAAGAGTCTGGGAAAATATGAACATTCTATAGACACATGGTAACAGTCTGGGAAATAGTGAACTTTCTATAGACACATAGTAACGGTCTGGGACAATATCAACATTGTGTGGATACGTGGTAACAGTCTGGGACAATATGAACATTTATTTGCACATGGGACATAGTGAACATTCAATAGACACATTATAGCCGTGTGGGATATTGTGAACATTCTATAGACACATAGTAACTGTCTGGAACAATATGAACATTCTATAGACCCGTGGTAACAGTATGGGACATAGGGAACATTCTATAGACACATGGTAACTGTCTGGGAAATAGGGAACATTCTATAGACACCTAGGAACAGTCTGGGACTATATGAACGTTCTATACACACATGGTAACATTATGTGATGTAGGGAACATTCTATAGACACATGGTAAGAGTCTGGGACAATATGAATATTTGATAGACACATAGTTTCTGTCTGGTAAAATATGAACATTCTATATACAGTTGGTAACAGTCTGGGAAAATATGAACATTCTGTAGACACGAGGTAACATTCTGGGACATAGTGAACATTCGATAGACACATGGTACCACTCTGCGATATAGTGAACATTCTTTCAGCAAAAGGTAACCGTCTGGGACAATATGAATATTCTATAGACACATGGTAAATGTCTGGGACAATATGAACTTTCTATAGACACGTGGTAAGAATCTGGGACAAACTGAACATTCTATAGACAGTGGCAACAGTCTGATACATAGGGAACCTTCTATAGGCACATGGTAACAGTCTGGGACAATATGCATATTCTATAGACACATGGTAAAAGTCTTGGACAATATGAACTTTCTATACATGCGTGGTAAAATTCTGGGACAATATGAACATTCAGTAGACACATGGCAACATTCTGTGACAATATGAACATTCTATAGACACATGGTTACAGTTTGGGGCAATGTGAACATTCTATTTACACATGGTAACATTCTGGGAAATAGTGAACATTCGATAGACACATGGTAGCAATCTGGGACATAGTGAGCATTCTATACGCACATTGTAACAGTATGGGACAATATGAATATTCTATAGACACATGGTAACTCTCTGGGACAATATGAACTTTCTATAAACACGTGGTAACAGTCTGGGACATAGTGAACATTCTATAGACACATGATAACAGTCTGGGACGTGGTGAACATTCTATAGACATATAGTATCTCTCTGGGACATAGTGGATATTCTATAGAAACATGGTAACAGTCTGGGACAATATGAATAATCTATTTACACATGGTATCAGTCTGGGATATAGTCAACATTCTATAGACACATGGTAATATCTGGGACACTATGAATATTCTGTAGACATCTAGTAACAGTCTGGGACTATATGAACGTTCTGTAGACACATGGTAACATTATGGGACGTAGGGAACATTCTATAGACACATGGTAAGAGTCTGGGACAATATGATAATTCTATATACACGTGGTAACAGTCTGGGACAATATGAACATTTTATAGACAAAGATGTGATCTGGGACAATAACAACATTCTATAGACACGTGATAACATTCTGGGACATAGTGATCATTTGATAGACACATGGTAACAGTCTGGTACATAGTGAACATTCTATAGACACATAGTTACTGTCTGGGACAATATGAACTTTGTATATACACGTGGTAACACCTTGGACATAATGAACATTCGATAGACGCATACCAACTGTCTGAGAAATGGTGAATATTCTATAGACACATAGTACCTGTCTCAGACAATATGAACGTTCCATAGACACGTGGTAACAGTCTGGGACAATATGTACATTCTGTAGTCACGTGGTAACATTATGGGACATTATGAACATTCTATAGGCACATAGTAATTGTCTGGGACAATATGAACATTTTATTTACACAAGGTAACAGTTTGGGACATAGTGAACATTCGATAGACACATGGTAACAGTCTGGGACATAGTGAACATTCTAAAGGCACATGGAAACAGTCTGGCATGACTGAATATTCTATAGACACATGGTAACAGTCTGAGACAATATGAACATTCTAAAGGCACATGGTAACATTCTGGGACATAGTGAACTTTCTATAGACACATGGTAACTCTGGAACAATATGAACATTGTATAAGCACATGGTAACTGTCTGGGAAAATATGAACATTCTATAGACACAGGTAACAGTCTAAGAAAATACGAATATGCTATAGACACATGGTAAAAGTCTGGGACATCATGAACATTCTGTAGACACGTGATAACAGTCTGTGACATAGTAAACATTCTATAGACACCTTGTAACAGTCTGGGTCAATATGAACAATCTATAGACACCTGACAATAGTATGGGACATAGGGAACATTCTATAGACACATGGTAACAGTCTGGGATATAGTGAACATTCTATTTACACATGGTAACAGTCAGGGACATAGTGAACATTCTATAGACATATTGTAACAGTCTGGAATTTGTTAACATTCTATAGATACATAGTAACTGTCTGGGACCTAGTGAATATTCTATAAACACTTGGTAACAGTCTGGGACAATATGAACATTCTATAGACATGTGGTAACAGTCTGGGACATAGTGAACATTCTATAGGCACATGGAAACAGTCTGGGATAACTGAATATTCTATAGACACATGGTAACAGTCTGGGACAATATGAACATTCTGAAGGCACATGGTAACAGTCTGGGACATAGTGAACAGTCTATAGACACATGGAAACAGCCTGGGAATTAGTGAACATTCTATAGAGACATGGTAACAGCTGGGACACTATGAATATTCTATAGACATCTAGTAACAGTCTGGGACTATATGAACGTTCTATAGACAAATGGTAACATTATGGGATGTAGGGAACATTCTATAGACACATGGTAAGAGTCTGGGACAATATGAACATCCTATAGACAAAGATATGATCTGGGACAATATCAACATTCTATAGACACGTGATAACATTCTGGGACATAGTGAACATTTGATAGACACATGGTAACAGTCTGGTACATAGTGAACATTCTGTAAACACATAGTTACTGTCTGGGACAATATGAACTTTCTATAGACATGTGGTAACAGCTTGGACATAGTGAATATTCAATAGATGAATACTAACTGTCTGAGAAATGGTGAATATCCTATAGACAGATAGTACTTGTCTGGGACAATATGAACATTCCATAGACCCGTGGTAACAGTCTGGGACAATATGAACATTCTGTAGACAGGTGCTAACATTATGGGTCATAGTGAACATTCTATAGGCCCATAGTAACTGTCTGGGACAAAAAGAACATTCTATTTACACAAGGTAACAGTTTGGAACATAGTGAACATTCGATAGACACATGGTAACAGACTGGGACATAATGAACATTCTATAGGCATATGGAAACAGTCTGGGAAAATATGAATATTGTATAGACACATGGTAACTGTCTTGGACAATATGAACTTTCTATAGACACGTGGCAAGAGTCTGGTTCATTGTGAATATTCTTTGGAGACATGGTAACAGTCTGGGACAATATGAACATTCTTTAGACACGTGGTAACAGTCTGGGACATAGTGAACATTCTATAGACACATAATAACTGACTGGGACAATATGAACAGTCCATTTACACAAGGTAGCAGTCTGAAACATAGTGAACATTCGATAGACACATGGTAACAGTCTGTGACGTAGTGAATATTGTGTAATTACATGGTAACTTTCTGGGTCAATATGAATATTTTATAGACACCTGGTAACAGTCTCGGACAAAAGACACATTTTATAGACACGTGGTAAGAGTCTGGGACAATATGAACATTGTATTTACACATGGCAAGAGTCTGGGACAATATCAACATTCTATAGACACGTGGTAACATTCTGGGACAATATGAACATTGATTTACACATGGTAACACTCAGGGACATAGTGAACATTCTATAGGCACATTGTTACAATGTGGGATATAGTGAATATTCAATAGACACATAGTTACTGTCTGGGACAATATGAACATTCTACAGACCCGTGGTACCATTCTGGGACAAAGTGAACATTCTATAGACACATGGTAACAGTCTGAGACATACCAATAGTAATGGTCTGGGACAATATGAAAATTCTATAGGCATGTGTTAACAACCTGGAACAATATGAACATTGATTTACTGATTGGACATAGTGAACATTCTATAGACACATTGTAAGAGTGTGGGATATTGTGAAAATTCTATAGACACATAGTAACTGTCTGGGACAATATGAACATTCTATAGTCCTGTGGTAACAGTCTGGGACATAGTGAATATTATATAGACACATAGTAACAGTCTGGGACAATATCAACATTCTATAGACACGTGGTAACATTCTGGGACAATATGAACATTGATTTACACATGGTAACACTCAGGTACATAGTGAACATTCTATAGACACATTGTTACAATGTGGGATATAGTGAATATTCAATAGACACATAGTAACTGTCTGGGACAATATGAACATTCTACAGACCCGTGGTACCATTCTGGGACAAAGTAAACATTCTATAGATACTTGGTAAGAGTCTGGGACAATATCAACATTCTATAGACACATGGTAACAGTCTTGGAAATAGTGAACTTTCTATAGACACATAGTAATGGTCGGGGACAATATCAACATTCTGTAGACACGTGGTAACAATCTGGGACATAGTGAACATTCTATAGGCACCTGGAAACAGTCTGGGATAATTGAATATTCTATAGACACATGGTAACAGTCTGGGACATTATGAACATTCTAAGGCACATGGTAACAGTCTGGGACATAGTGAACCTTCTATAGACACATAGAAACAGTCTGGGAAATAGTGAACATTCTATAGACACACGGTAACTCTGGAACAATATGAGCATTCTATGGACACATTGTAACATTCTGGAAAATATGAATATTCTAAAGACACATGCAACAGTCTAAGAAAATATAAATATGCTATAGACACATGGTAAAAGTCTGGGACAACTTAAACATTCTGTAGACACCTGGTAGCAGTCTGTGACATAGTGAACATTCTATTGACACGTAACAGACTGGGACAAAACTGACATTCCATAGAGACATGGGAAGAGTCTGGGATAATATGAACATTCTATAGAAGCGTGGTCACAGTCTGGGAAAATATGAACATTCTATATACACGTGGTAAAATGGGACATAGGGAACTTTCAATAGACACATGGTAACAGTCTGACACATAGTAAATATTCTATTGACACATGGTAACAGTCTTGGAAAATATGAACATTCTATAGACACATGGTATTATTCTGGGTCGTAGTGAACATTCTATAGACACAGGGAAAGAGCCTGGGACAATATGAGCATTCTGCAGACACCTGGAAACAGTCCGGGTCAATATGAATGTTCTATAGACACATGGTAACAGTATGGGACATAGGAAACATTATATAGACACATGGCAACAGTCTGTGAAAATATGAACATTCTATACACACGTGGTAATATTCTGCGAAACAGTGAGCATTCGATAGACACATTGTAACAGACTGGGAAAATATGAATTTTCTATAAACACGTGGTAATCTTCTGCGATAACATAAACATTCTATAGACATGTGGTAACAGTCTGGGACAATATGAACATTCTAAAGGTACAAGTTAACAGTCTGGGACATAGTGAACATTGTATAGACACATGGTAACAGTCTGGGAAATAGTGAACATTCTATAGACGCATGGTAACTCTGGAAAAACATGAACATTCTATAGATCCGTGGTAACAGTCTGGGACATAGTGAATATTCTATAGACACTTGGTCAGAGTCTCGGACAAAAAGAACATTCTATATACACATGGTAACAGTCTGGGACATAGTGAACTTTCTATAGACACATTGTAACGGTCTGGGTCAATATCAACTTTCTATAGACACATGGTAACAGTCTGGGACAATATGAACATTGATTTACACATGAGACATAGTGAACACTCTATAGACACATCGTAACAATGTGGGATATTGTGAATATTCTATAGACATAGTAAATGTGTGGGACAATATGAACATTCTATAGACACTTGGTAACAGTCTGGGACATAGTGTACATTCTATAGACACATGGAAACAGTCTGGGACATAGTGAACATTCTATAAACACATAGTAACATATGGGTCATAGTGAATCTTCTATAGACACAGGGAAACAGTCTGGGACAATATGAACATTCTAAAGACACCTGGCAACAGTCCTGGTCAATATGAACGTTCTATAGACACATGGTAACAGTATGGGACATAGGGAACTTTCTATAGACACATGGTATATGTGTATATTACCATTTGTCTGGTAATAGTCTGGGACAATATGAACATTCTATAGACACATGGTAACAATCTGGGACATAGTGAACATTCTGTGGAAACAGGGTAATAATCTGGGACAATATGAACATTCTATAGACACATGCTAACTGTTTGGGTCAATATGAACATTCTATAGACCCGTGATAACAGTCTGAGACAGTGAATATTCTATAGACACATGGTGACAGTGTGGGACAATATGAACATTCTAGACACGTGGTAACAGTCTGGGACATACTGAACATTCTATAGACACATGGTAACAGTCTGGGACAATATGAACATTCAATTCTCACATGGTAACAGTCTGGACATAGTGAACATTCTATAGACCCATGGTAACAGTCTGTGACATTATCAGCATTCTATAGGAACATGGAAACAGTCTGGGATAATTGAATATTCTATAGACACAAGGTAACAGTCTGGGAAATATGAACATTCTAAAGGCACATGGTAACAGTCTTGGACATAGTGAACCTTCTATGTACACATGGTAACTCTGGAACAGTATGAACATTGTATAGACACATGGTAGCAGTGTGGGAAAATATGAACATTCTATAGACACGGGTAACAGTATAAGAAAATATGAATATGCTATAGACATATGGTAAAATTCTGGGACAACATGAACAATCTGTAGACACGAGGTAAAAGTCTGTGTCATAGTAAACATTCTATAGACACCTGGTAACATTCTGGGTCAATATGAACATTCTATAGACACATGATAACAGTATGGATATAGGGAACATTCTAGAGACAAATGGTAACAGACTGGGACATAGTGAACTTTGTATAGACACATAGTAACTTTCTGGGACAATATGAATATTCTATAGTCACGTGGTAACAGTCTGGGACAATATGAACATTCTCTTTACACATGGTAACAGTCAGGGACATAGTGAGCATTCTATAGACATGTTTAACAATCTGGGATATTGTGAACATTCTATAGACACATAGTAACTATCTGGGACATAGTGAATATCCTATAGACACGTGGTAACAGTCTGGGACAATATGAACATTCTATAGACATGTGGTAACAGTCTGGGACATAGTGAACATTCTATAGGCACATGGAAACAGTCTGGGAAATAGTGAACATTCTATAGACACACGGTAACTCTGGAACAATATGAACATTCTATAGACACATCATAACATTCTGGGAAAATATGAACATTGTATAGACACAGGTAACAGTCTAAGAAAATATAAATATGCTATAGACTCATGGTAAAAGTCTGGGACAACATGAACATTCGGTAGACAACTGGTAACAGTCTGTGACATAGTGAACATTCTATAGACACGTAACAGTCTGGAACAAAACTGACATTCTATAGACACATGGTAACAGTCTGGGACAATATGAATATACTATAGACACGTGGTCACAGTCTGGGAAAATATGAACCTTCTATAGACACGTGGTAACATTCTGGGACATAGGGAACTTTCGATAGACACATGGTAACAGTCTGGGACATAGGAAATATTCTATTGAACATTCTATAGACACATGGTACTAATCTGGGTCATAGTGAACATTCGATAGACACAGGGAAACAGCCTGGGACAATATGAACATTCTACAGACACCTGGTAACAGAACATTCTATAAACATGTGGTAACAGTCTGGGATAATATAAACATTCTATAGACATGTGGTAACAGTATGGACAAGATAAACATTCTATAGACACATGTTACCAGTCTGGGAAAATATAAACATTCTATAGACACAGGTAACAGACTAAGAACATATGAATATGCTATAGACACATGGTACATTCTGGCACTACATGAACATTCTGTAGACACGTATAACAGTCTGGGACATAGTGAACATTCTATAGACACATGGTAACAATCTCGGACATAGTGAACATTATATACACACTTAGTAACGCTCTGGGACCATATGAACATTCTATTTACACATTCTAAAAGTCAGGGACATAGAGAACATTCTAGAGAAAATTGTAACTGTCTGTGATATTGTGAATATTCTACAGACATATAGAAACTTGTCTGGGAGAATATGAACATTCTCTGTACCCGTGGTAACAGTCTGGGACATAGTGAATATTCTGTAGACACTTGTTAACAGTCTGGGACAATATGAACATTCTATAGACACATGGTAACAGTCTGGTACATAGTGAACATTCTGTGGACACATGGTAACAGTCTGGGACATAGTGAACATTCTATAGACACATGGTAACATTTTGGGAAAATATGAACATTTTATTTACACATGGTAACATTCTAGGACATAGTGAACATTCTATAGACACATGGTAACAGTCTGGGACATAGTGAACATTTTACAGACACATGGTAACTCTGGAAATATATGAACATTCTATAGACACAAGGTAACAGTCTGGGAAAATATGAACATTCTATAGACACCTGGTAACTCTCTGGGTCAATATGAAACTTCTATAGACAATGGTAACAGCATGGGACATAGGGAACATTCTACAGACAAATGGTATCACTCTGGGACAATATGAACATTCTATAGACACAGGTAACATTCTAAAAAAATAGGAAGATTCTATAGACCCATGGTAACAGTATGGGACAATATGAACATCTGTAGACACGTGGTATCAGTCTGGGACATAGCGAATATTCTACAGACACGTGGTAACAGACTGGGACAAAACTGAAATTCTATAGACATATGATAACCGTCAGGGACAATATGAACATTTTATAGACATGTGGTAACAGTCTGGGACAATATGAACATTCTATAGACACATGGTAACATTCTGGGGCATAGTGAACTTTCTATAGCCAGATAGTAACGGTCTGGGACAATATCAACATTCTATACACACGTGGTAACAGTCTGGGACAATAGGAACATTGATTTACACATGGGACATAGTGAACATTCTATATACACATAGTAACTCTCTGGGACAATATGAACATTCTTTAGACCCGTGGTAACAGTCTGGGACATAGTGAATATTCTATAGACAATTGGTAACAGTCTGGGGCAATATGAACATTCTATAGACATGTGGCAACACTCCGAGATATAGTGAACATTCTATAGGCACATGGAAATTGTCTGGGATAATTGAATATTCTATAGACACATGGTAACAGTCTGGGACAATATGAACATTCTAAAAAGGCACATGGTTACAGTCTGGGTCATAGTGAACATTCTATAGACACAGGGAAACAGTCTGGGACAATATGAACATTCTACACACATCTGGTAACAGTCTGGGTCAATATGAATGTTCTGTAGACACATGGTAACAGTATGGAACACAGGCAACATTCTATAGACAGATGGTAACAGTCTGAGACATAGTGAACTTTCTATAGACACATAGTAATGGTCTGGGACAATATGAACATTCTTTCGGCACATGGTAAGAGTCTGGGATAATATGAACATTCTATAGACATGGTAAGAGTCAGGAACATAGTGAACATTCTATAGACACATTGTAGCATTCTGGGATATTGTGAACATTCTATAGACACATAGTAACTGTCTGGGACAATATGAACATTCTATAGACCCGTGGTTACAGTCTGGGACATAGTGAATATTCTATAGACACTTGGTAACAGTCTGGGGCAATATGAACATTCTATTACACGTGGTAACAGTCTGGGACAGAGTGAACATTCTATAGACACATTGTAAAGGTCTGGGACAATATCAACATTTTATAGACATGTGGCAACAATCTGGGACAATATGAACTTTGATTTACACATGAGACATAGTGAACATTCTATAGACACATCGTAACAATGTGGGATATTGTGAACATTCTATAGACATAGTATCTGTGTGGGACAATATGAACATTCTATAGACCCATGGTAATAGTCTGGGTCATAGTGAATATTCTATAGTCACTTGGTAACAGTTTGGGACAATATGAACGTTCTATAGACACATGGTAACAGTCTGGGACATAGTGAACATTCTATAGGCACATGGAAACAGTCTGGGATAATTGAATATCTATAGACACATGGTAACAGCCTGGGACAATATGAATATTCTAAAGGCACATGGTAAAATCTGGGACAATATGGACATTATATTTACTCATGGTAACATTCTGGAACATAGTGAACATTTTACAGACACATTCTAACTCTGGAACAATATGAATGTTCGATAGACACATGGTACCATTTTTGGAAAATATGAACCGTCTATAGACACCTGGTAACAGTCTGGGTCAATATGAATGTTCTTTAGACACACGGTAATAGTATGGGACTTAGGGAAATTCTACATGCACATGGAAACAGTCTGGGACCATATGAATATTCTATAGAACAGGTACCAGTTTAAGAAAATATGAAGATCCTACAGACACATGGTAACAGTCTGGGAAAATATGAACGATCTTTAGACACGTGGTAACAGTATGGGACATAGGGAACATTCTATAGACAGATGGTAACAGTCTGTGAAAATATGAACATTTTATACACACGTGGTAATATACTGCAACACAGTTACCATTGGATAGATACATGGTAACAGACTGGGAAAATATGAACATTCAATAAACAAGTGGTAACTGTCTGGGATAATATAAACATTCTATAGTCACGTGGTAACAGTCTGGGAGAATACGAACATTCTGTTTACACATGGTAACTGTCAGGGACATAGTGAACATTCTATAGATACATTGTAACAATGTGGGATATTGTCAATATGCTATAGACACAAAGTAACTGTCTGGTACAATATGTACATTTTATACACCCGTGGTAACAGTCTGGGACAGGGGGAACATTCTATAGACACTTGGTAAGTGTCTGGGACAATATGAACATTCTATAGACACGTGGTAACAATCTGGGATACAGTGAACACTCTATAGAAACATGGTAACCATGTGGGATTGAGTGAACACTCAATTGACACATAGTACTTGTCTGGAAAAAAAGGAACATTCTATACATATGTAGTAACAGTCTGGGACACTATGAACATACTGTAGACACGTGGTAACAGTCTGGGACATAGTGAACATTCTATAGATGCATAGTAACTGTCTGGGACAGTATGAAGAGTCTATTTACACATTGTAACAGTCTGAAACATAGTGAACATTTGATAGACACATGGTAACATTCTGGGACATAGAGAACAATCTATAGGCATATGGAAACAGTCTGGGATAATTGAATATTCTATAGACACATGGTAAAAGTCTGGGAAAATATGAACATATTAAAGGCACATGGTAACAGTCTGGGACATAGTGAACTATCTATAGACACATGGAAACAGTCTGGGACATAGTGAACATTCTATAGACACAAGGTAACTCTTGAGCAACATGAACATTCTATAGACACATGGTAACAGTCTGGGAAAATATGAAAATTCTATAGACACCTGGTAACAGTCTGGGACAATATGAACATTCTATAGACACATGGTAACAGTTTAGGACAAAGGGAACCTTCTACAGACACATGGTAACAGTCTGGGACAATATAAACATTCTTTAGACACAGTAAAAATCTAAGAAAATATGAAGATTCTATAGACACATGGAAATAGTCTGGGACAATATGAACATCTGTAGACATGTGGTATCAATCTGGGACATAGTAAACATTCTATAGACACGTGGTACCAGTCTGGGACAAAAGTGACATTCTATAGACACATGGTAAGAGTCTAGGACAATATGAACATTCTATAGACATTTGGTAAGAGTCTGGGACAATATGAGCATTCTATAAACACATGGTAACAGTCTGAGACATAGTGAACTTTCTATAGACACATAGTAATGGTCTGGGACAACATCAACATTCTATAGACACGTGGCAACAATCTGGGACAATATGGACATTGATTTACACAAGGGATATAGTGAACATTCTATAGACACATTGTAACAGTGTGGGATATTATGAGCATTCTATAGAAACATAGTAACTGTCTGGGACAATATGAACATTCTATAGACCAGTGGTAACAGTCTGGGATATAGTGAATATTCTATAGACACTTGGTAACAGTCTGGGACAATATGAACATTCTACATACACATGGGTACAGTCTGGGACATAGTGAACATTCTATAGGCACATGGAAACAGTCTAGGATAATTGAATATTCTTTAGACACATGATAACAGACTGGAAAATATGAACATTTTATAGACACATGGTAACTCGGGAGAAATATGAACATTCTATAGACACATGGTAACAGTCTGGAAAAATATGAACATTCTATAGACACAGGTAACAGTCTAAGAAAATATGAAGATTCTATAGACACATGGTAATAATCTGGGACAATATGAATATCTGTAGACACATGGTATCAGTCTGGGACATAGTGAATCTTCTATAGACATGTGGTAACATTCTGGGACAAAACTGACATTCTATAGACACTTGGTACAGTCTAGGACAATATGAACATTCTATAGACACGTGGTAACAGTCTGGGACAAAACTGTCAGTCTATACATACGTGGTAACAGTCTGGGGCATAGGGAATATTCTCTAGACACCTAGGAACCATCTGGGTCAATATGAACATTCTATAGACATGTGGTAACAGTCTGGAACATTGTGAACATTCTATAGACACGTGGTTAAAGTCTGGGACAAAACTAACATTCTATAGACACGTGGTAACTGACTGGGACAATATGAACATTCTATAGACACATGGTAAAAGTCTGGGGCATTGTAAATATTCTCTAGACACATAGTAACGATCTGGAACAATATCAACCTTCTACAGACACATGGTAACAGTCTGGAACATAGTGAGCATTCGATAGATATGTGGTAATAATCTGGGAGAAAACTAACATGCTATAGACTCGTGGTAACATTCTGGTACAAAACTAGCTTTCTATAGACATGTAGTAATTGTCTCGGACAATATGAATATTCTAAAGCACAAGGTAACAGTCTGGGGCATAGTAAATATTCTCTAGACACATAGTAACGATTGGGGCAATCTGAACATTCTATAGACAAATGGCAACAGTCAGGCACACAGTGAGGATTCAAGAGACAGATGGTAACTGTCTGGGAAAAATCTAACACTCTATAGACACATGGTAACAGTCTGGGATATTAAGAACATTCTATAGACACATGGTAAGAGTCTGGGACAATATGCACATTATATAGACACGTGGTAATGATCTGTGTCATAGTGAGTGTTCTATACACACATAGTAACAGTCTTGGACCATATGAACATTCTATAGACATGTGTTACAGTCTGAGACAATATGAACATTCTATAGACACATGGTAACAGTATCGAAATTTTTCAACATTCTATAGACACATGGTAACAGTCTGGGACATTGTGAACATTCTATGGACACATGGCAACAGTCTGGGTCATAGTGAACATTCTATAGACACATAGTAATTGTCTGGGACAATATGAACATTCTATAGATACGTTGTAACATTCTGGTTCATAGTGAACACTCTATAGACACCTGGTAACAGTCTGGGACAATATGAACATTCTATAGATATGTGTAACAGTCTGGGAAAATATGAGCATTCTACAGACACATGGTAACAGTCTGGGAAAATATCAACATTGTATAGACACATGGTAACAGTCTGGGACATAGTGAACATTCTATAGACACAGGGTAACAGTCTGGGATATACTGAACTTTCTATAGACTCATAGTAACTGTCTGGGACAATATGAACATTCTATAGATATGTGGAAAACGTCTGGGACATAGTGAACACTCTAAAGTCACATGGTAACAGTCTGGGACAATATGAATATTCTATAGACACGTGTTACCAGTCTGGGACAATATGAACATTTTATAGACACGTGGTAACAGTCTGGCACATAGTCAACATTTGTAGACACATGGTAACATTATGGGACAAACCTAACCTTCTATATACACCTGTTAACTCTCTGGGACAATATGAACATTCTATAGACGCATGGAAACAATCTGGGGCATTGTAAATATTCTCTAGACACAGAGTAACGATCTGGGACAATAATAACCTTCTACAGGCACGTGTTAACCCTCTGGAACATAGTGAACATTTGATAGACATGTGGTAACTCTCTGGGAAAAAACTAACACTCTATAGACACGTGGTAACATTCCGGGACAAAGGTAGAATTCTACAGACACGTTCTAACTGCCTGGGTCAATATGAATATTCTATAGACAAATGGCTACAGTCTGAGACATTATGAACATCTATAGACAAATGGTAACAATCTGGGACAATATCAACATTCCATAGACACATGGTAACATTCTGGAACATAGTGAACATTCGATAGACACGTGGTAACAATCTGGGAAAAAACTAACACTATATAGACACGGGGGTAACAATGTGGGACCTTATGAACATTTATAGACATATGGTAATAATCTGGAACATAGTGAGCATTCTATATACACATGGTAACAGTCTGGGTCATTATGAATATTGTGTAGACACGTGGAAACAGTAGGACATAGTGAACATTCGATAGACACCTAGTAAGAGTCTGGGACCATATGAACATTCTATAGACACATGGTAACTATCTGTGAGAACATGAACAGTCTATAGACACATGGTAACAGTCTGGGACCTAGTGAATATTCTGTTGACACATAGTAATGATCTGAGAAAATATGAACCTTCTATAGACACGTGGTAACAGTCTGGAACATAGTGAACATTCTATAGACACATAGTAACAGTCTGAGACCATATGAACATTCTATAGACAAGTGTAACATTCTGGGACAATATGAACATTCTATAGACACTTGGCAACAGTCTGGGACATAGTGAACATTCTATTGACACATGGTAACAGTCTGTGATATAGTGAACATTCTATAGACACATGATAACAGTCTGGGGCTTAGTGAACTTCGTATAGACACATATTAACTGTCTGCGTCAATATGAACATTCTATAGATATGTGGTTACAGTCTGGGACATAGTGAACACTCTATAGACACATGGTAATTGTCTGGGACAATATGAACTTTCTATAGACATGTGCTAACAGTTTGGGATATAGGGAACATTCTATAGACACATAGTAACTGTCTGGGACAGTATGAACAATCTATAGATACGAGGTAACAGTCTGGTTCCTAGTGAACACTCTATAGACACATGGTATCTGTCTGGGACAATATGAATATTCTATAGACACGTGGTAACAGTCTGGGACAATATAAACATTCTATAGACACTTGGTAACTGTCTGCCACATAGGGAACATTCTATAGACATGTGGTAACATTCTGGGACAAAAATAACATTCTATAGATACATGGTAACTATCTGGCACAGTATGAACATTCTATAGACACAAGGTAACAGTTTGGGGAATAGTGAATATTCTCTAGACACATAGTAACAATCTGGATCAATCTGAGCATTCTATAGACAAGTGGTAACAGTCTGAGACAATATCGACATTCTATATATATGTGGTAATAGTCTGGCACATAGTGAACATTCTATAGATACGTGGTAACAGTGTAGGACAAAACTAACATTCTATAGACACGTGGTAGCTGTCTGGGACAATATGAACATTCTATAGACACATGGTAACATTCTGGGAAAATGAGAACATTCTATAAACACGTGGCTACAGTTTGGGGCATAGTGAATATTCTCTGGATACATAGTAACAATCTGGGAAAATCTGAACATTATATAGACACATGGTAACAGTCTGGCACATAGTGAACATTAAATAGACAACTAGTATCTGTCTGGGAAAAAACTAACACTCTATAGATACATGGTAACATTCTGGGACAAAACTAGCATTCTATAGACACATGGTAACTGCCTGGGACAAAATGAATATTCTATAGACACGTGGTAACCATCTGGGACAAAACTCCCATTCTATAGACATGTAGTAACTGTTAGGGACAATATGAACATTATAGACACGTGGTAACAGTGTGGAACATTGTGAACATTCTATAGCCACGTGGTAAAAGTCTGGGACAAAACTAACACTATATAGACACGTGGTTACAGTCTGGAACATATTGAATATTCCATAGACAAGTGGTAAGCGTTTGGGAAAAAACTAACACACTATAGACAAGTGGTAACTTTCTGAGACAATATGAACATTCTATAGACACATAGTAACAGTCTGGGGCACAGTAAATATTCTCTAGACACATAGAAACCATCTGGGACAATATCAACATTCTATATTCACGTGGTAACAGTCTGAAACATAGTGAACATTTGATAGACACGTAGTAACACTCTAGGAAAAACATTCTGGGACAAAACTAGCATTCTATAGACACATGGTAACTGCCTGGGACAAAATGAATATTCCATAGACACGTGGTAACATTCTGGGACAAAACTAGCATTCTATAAACACGTGGTAACTGTCTGGGACAATATGAACATTGTATAGACACGTTGCTGGAGTCTGGAACAATATGAACATTCTATAGACATGTGGCTACAGTCTTGGGCATAGTGAATATTCTCTAGACACATAGTAACGATCTGGGACAATCTGAACATTCTATAGACACATTGTAACAGTCTGGCACATTGTGAAAATTCAATAGACACCTGGTAACTGTCTGGGAAAAAACTGACACTCTATAGACACGTGGTAACAGTCTGGAACATATTTAACATTCTATAGACACGTGATAACCGTCTGGGACAAAACTAACACTCTATCGACAAGTGGTAACTGTGTGGGACAATATGAACATTTTATAGACACATGGTAACAGTCTGGGGCAAGGTAAATATTCTCTAGACACATAGTAACGATCTGGGTCATATCAACCTTCTACATACACGTGGTAACAGTCTGGAACATAGTTAACATTCGCAAGACACGTGGTAACACTCTGGAAAAAACTAACACTCTATAGACACGTGGTAACATTCTGGGAAAAAATTAGCATTCTATAGACACGTGGTAACTTGGACAATATGAACATTCTATAGACACATGGTAACTGTCTGGGGCATAGTAAATATTTTCTAGACACATAGTAACGATCTGGGACAATATCAACCTTCTACAGACACGTGGTAAGAGTCTGGAGCATAGTGAACATTCGATAGACACGTGTTAAAACTCTGGGAAAAAACTAACACTCTATAGATACGTGGTAACATTCTGGGACAAAACTAGCGTTCTACAGACATGTGGTAACTGTCTGGGACAATATGAACATTCTATAGACACATGGTAACAGTCTGGGACAATATGAACATTCTATAGATATGTGGCTACAGTCTAAGACAATATGAACTTTCTATATACACAAGGCAACAGTCTGGTGCAGAGTGAATATTCTCTAGACACATAGTAACAATCTGGGACAATATCAAAATTCTATAGACACGTGGTAATAGTCTGGAACATAGTGAACATTCGATAGACGCGTGGTAACAGTATGGGAAAAAACTAACACTATATAGTCACGTGTTAACAGTCTGGGACATTATGAACATTTATAGACACATGGTAACAGTCTGGAACATCATGAACACTCTATATACACATGGTAAAAGTTGGGACAATATGAACATTATATAGACACATGGTAATGGTCTGGGTCATAGTGAATGTTCTATAGAGACATGGTAACAGTCTGGGACCTAGTGAATATTCTCTAGATACATAGTAACGATCTGGGAAAATATGAACATTCTATAGACACGTGGTAACAGCCTGGGACATAGTGAACATTCTATAGACACATAGTAACAGTCTGAGACCATATGAACATAATATACACATGTGTAACAGTCTGGGACAATATGAACATTCTATAGACACTTGGTAACAGTCTGGGACATAGTGAACATTCTATAGACAAATGGTGACACTCTGGGACATAGTGAACACTCTCTAGACCCATGGTAACAGTCTGGGACATAGTGTACTTTCTATAGACACATAGTAACCGTCTGGGTCAATATGAGCATTCTATAGGTATGTGGTAACAGTCTGGGATATAGTGAACACTCTTTAGACACATGGTAACTGTCTATCACAATATGAACATTCTATAGACATGTGGCAACAGTCTGGGACAATATCAAAATTCTATAGACATTTGGTAACAGTCTGGGGCACAGTGAACATTCTATAGACACGTGGTAACACTGTGGGACCAAACTAACATTCTATAGACACTTGGCTACAGTATGGGGCATAGTGAATATTCTCTAGACACATAGTAATGATCTGGGACAATGTGACCATTCTATAGACATGTTGTAACAGTCTGGCACATAGTGAACATTCAATAGACACCTGATAACTGTCTGGGATAAAAGAAACACTCTATAGACACGTTTTAACAGTCTAGAACATACTGAACATTCTATAGACACGTGGTAACCATCTGGGACAAAACTAACACTCTATAGACAAGTGGTAACTGTCTGGGACAATATGAACATTTTATAGACACATGGTAACTGTCTACGGCATAGTAAACATTCTCCAGACACATAATAATGATCTGGGACAATATCAACATTTTACAGACAAGTGGTAACATTCTGGAAACTAGTGAACATTCGAAGACACGTGGTAACACTCTGGGAAAAAACTAACACTCTATAGATATGTGGTACCATTCTGGGACAAAACTAGCATTCTACAGACACGTGGCAACTGTCTGGGACAATATGAACATTCTATAGGCACGTGGCTACAGTCTGGGACAATATGAACCTTCTATAGATGAAAGGTAACAGTCTGGTGCAGCGTGAATGTTCTCTAGACACATAGTAATGATCTGGGACAATATCAACATTCTAGAGACACATGGTAATGGTCTGGAAAATAGTGAACATTCGATAGATGCGTGGTAACAGTATGGGAAAAAACTAACACTATATAGACACGTGGTAACATTCTGGGACAAAACTAGCATTCTACAGACACGTTGTAACTGTCTGGGACAATATGAACATTCTATAGACACATGGCAACAGTCTGGGACAATATGAACATTCTATAGACATGTGGCTACAGTCTGGGACAATATGAACATTCTATAGACAAAAGATAACAGTATGGGTCATTGTGAATATTCTCTAGACACATAGTAACGATCTGGGACAATATCAACATTCTATAGATGCATAGTAACAGTCTGGAACATAGTGAACATTCGATAGACACGTGGTAAGAGTCTGGGAAAAAACTAACACTATATAGACACATGGTAGCAGTCTGGGACATTATGAACATTTATAGACACATGGTAACAGTCTGGAACATAGTGAACCTTCTATATACACATCGTAAGAGTCAGTGTCAATATGAACATTATATAGACACGTGGTAATGATCTGGGTCATAGTGAACTTTCTTTATACACATGGTAACTCTCTGGGACATAGTGAATATTATCTAGAAACATAGTCACATTCTGGGACACTATGAACATTCTCTAGAGTCGTGGTAAGTTTCTGGGACATAGTGAACATTCTATACACAGAATAACAGTCTGGGACCATATGAACATTCTATAGACATGTGTAACAGTCTGGAAATATATGAACTTTTTATAGACACATGGTAACAGTCTGGGAAAATTTCAAAATTCTATAGACACATGGTAACAGTCTGGGACATAGTGAACAATCCATAGACACATAGTACTGTTTGGGGCCATATGAACATTCTAAATATACGTGGTAACAGTCTGGGACATAGTGAACACTCTATAGACAAAGAGTAACTGTATGGGACAATATGAACATATTATAGACACATGGTTACAGTCTGGGACAATATCAAAATTGTATAGACACTTAGTAACAGTCTGGCAATATTTAACATTCTATAGACACGTGGTAAAAGTCTGGGAAAAAACTAACATTCTATAGACATGTGGTATCTATCTGGGGAAATATGAACATTCTGTAGACACATGGTGACAGTCTGGGACAATATGAACATACTATATACACATGGTAACAATCTGGGACAATATGAACATTCTATAGACACATCGTAAGAGTCTGGGACAATATGAACATTATATAGAAACTTGGTAATGGTCTGGGTCATAGTAAACATTTTATAGACACATGGTAACAGTCTGGTACATAAGGAATTTTCTCTATACACTTAGTAACGATCTGGGACATAGTGAACATTCTATAGACACATAGTAACTGTCTGTGTCAATATGAACATTCTATAGATACGTGGTAACAGTCTGGGACATAGTGAAGACTCTATTGGCACATGGTAACGGTCTGGGACAATATGAACATTCTAGAGACATGTGGCAACAGTCTGGGAGAGTATCAATATTCTATAGACACTTGGTAACATTATGGCACATAGTGAACACTCTATAGACATGTGGTAACAGTCTGGGACAAAACAAACATTCTATAGACACGTGGTAACTGTCTTAGACAACATGAACATTCTATAGACACATGGTAACAATCTGGGACATAGTGAACACTCTATCGGCACATGGTAACTGTCTGGGACAATATGAACATTCTAGAGATACATGGTAACAGTCTGGGACAATATGAAAATTATATAGACACGTGGTAATGGTCTGGGTCATAGTGAATACTCTATAGACACATGGTAACAGTCTGGGACAATATGAACATTCTCTGGACATGTGGTAACATTCTGGGTAAATATGAACATTCAATAGACACATGGTAACATTCTAGGACAGTATGAACATTCTATGAATACATGGTAACAGTCTGGGACAATATGAAGATTCTATAGACACGTGGTAACAGTCTGGGACAATATCTACATTCTATTGACATGTGACAACACTCTGGGAGAATATGAACTTTCTTTAGAATGTGGTAACAGTCTGGGATAGTGAACATACTACAAACACTTGGTGACAGTCTGGGAAAACATGAACTTTCTATTGATACGTGGTAACAGTCCGACACAAAGTGAACATTCTATAGACACAAGGTAATAGTCTGGGACAAAATTACATTCTATAGACACGTGGTAACTGTGTGGGACAATATGAACATTCAATACACACTTTGTAACAGTCTGGAACAATATGAACATTCTATAGACACATGGCTACAGTCTGGGACAATATGAACATTGTGGATACATTGTAACACTCTGGGGCATAATGAATATTCTCTAGACACATAGTAATGTTCTGGCACAATATCATCCTTATATAGACATTGATAACAGTCTGGGAAAAAACTAACACTCTATAGACACGTGATAACAGTCTGGGACACAGTGAACATTCTATAGACACAAGGTAACAGTCTGTGACAATATGAATAGTATATAGGCACGTGGTAGCGGTCTGGGTCATAGTGAACATTCTATAGTCATATGGTAAGAGTCTGGGACATAGTGAACATTCAATAGACACATGGTAACAGTCTCGGACAGTATGAACTTTGTATAGAAACATGGTAACAGTCTGGGGCATAGTAAATATTCTCTAGACACACAGTAACGGTCTGGGAAAATATCAACCTTCTATAGACACGTGGTAACAGTCTGGAACATAGTGAACCTTAGATAGACAAATGGTAACCCTCTGGGAAAAAACTAACACTCTATAGACACGTGGTAACATTCTGGGACAAAACTAGCATTCTATAGACATGTGGTAACTGTCTGGGACAAAATGAACATTCTATAGACACATGGTAACAGTCTGGGAAATATAAACATTCTATAGACATGTGACTACAGTCTGGGACAATATGAACATTCTATAGACACTTGGTAGCAGTCTGGGGCCTAGTAAATATTCTCTAGACACATAGTAATGATCTGGGACAATATCAACATTCTATCGACACGTGGTAACAGTCTGGAACATAGTGAACATTCGATGGACACGTGGTAATAGTCTGGGAAAACACTAACACTATATAGACACGTGGTAAGAATCTGGTACATTATGAATATTTATAGACACATGGTAACAGTCTGCTACCTAGTGAACATTCTATATACACATGGTAACAGTCTGGGACAATATGAACACTATATAGACACGTGGTAAATGTCTGGGTCATAGTGAACATTCTATAGACACATGGTAACAGTCTGGGACCTAGTGAATACTCTCTAGACACATAGTAATGATCTGGGACAGTATGAACATTCTTTAGACACGCGGTAACACTCTGGGACATAGTGAACATTCTATAGACACATAGTAATAGTCTGGGACCTAGTGAATATTCTCTAGACACACAGTAATGATCTGGGACAGTATGAACATTCTATAGATACGTGGTAACAATCTGGGACATAGTGAACACTCTATCGGCACATTGTAACTGTCTGGGACAATATGCACATCTAGAGACACGTGGCAACAGTCTGGGACAATATCAACATTCTATAGACACTTGATAACAGTCTGACACATAGTGAACACACTATAGACATATGGTAACAGTCTGGGACAAAACAAACCTTCTATAGAGATGTGGTAACTGTCTGGGACAATATGAACAATCTATAGACACAGGGTAACAGCCTGGAAAATTGTGAACATTCTAGACACGTAGTAAAAGTCTTGGAAAAAACTAACATTCTATAGACACGTGGTAACGGTCTGGAACAATATGAACATTCTATAGACACATGGTTACAGTCTGGGGCATAGTAAATATTGTCTAGACACATAGTAAAGATCTGGGACAATATCAACCTTCTACAGACACATGGGAACAGTCTGGAACATAGTGAATCTTCGAGACACACCTGGTAACACTCTGGGAAAAAACTAAAATTCTATAGATATGTGGTAACATTCTGGGACAAAACTAGATTTCTACAGACACATGGTAACTGTCTGGGACAATATGAACATTCTATAGATACATGGTAACATTCTTGGACATAGTGAACATTCTATAGAGAAGTGGTAACAATCTGGGACAAAACTAACATTCAATAGACAGGTGATGACTTTCTGGGACAATATGTACATTCTTTATAGACATGGTAACATCTGGGACAATTAGAACCTTCTATAGACATGTGGTAACAATGTGGGACAATATGAACATTCTGTAGAGACATGGTAACAGTCTGGGGCATTGTGAATATTCTCTAGACACAGAGAAAGGTACTCGAACAATCTGAACATTCTATAGACAAGTGGTAACAGACTGGCACATAGAGAACATTCAACAGACACATGGTAACTGTCAGAGAAAAAATTACACTCTATAGAAATGTGGTTTCATTTTGGGACATTAAGAACTTTCTAGACACATGGTAACATCTGGAACATAGTGAACGTTCTATAGACACATGGTAACAGTCTGGGACAATATGAGAATTATATAGGCATGTGGTAATGGTCTGGGTCATAGTGAACATTATATTGACACATGGTAACAGTCTGTGACATAGTGAATTTTCTCTTGACACATAGTAAGGATTTGGGACAATATGAATATTCTATAGACACGTGGTAACAGTCTGGGACATATTGAACATTCTATAGACACATAGTAACAGTTTGGGACCATATGAACATTCTATAGACATGTGTAACAGTCTGGGATAATATGAACATTCTAGAGACACATGGTAAAGTCTGGGAAAAATTCAACATTCTATAGACACTTGGTAACAGTTATGACATAGTGAATATTCTATGTACACATGGTAACAGTCTGGGACCTAGTGAACATTCTATAGACACATAGTAAATCTCTGGGACAATATGAACATTCTGTAGATACGTGGTAACACTCTGGGACATAGTCAACATTCGATAGACACGTGGTAACAGTCTGGGAAAAACTAACACTCTATATTGATGTGGTAACAGTCTGGGACATTATGAACATTCTATAGACACATGGTAACAGTTGGGGACATAGTCAACATTCTATAGACACATGGTAAGTGTCTGGGACAATATGAACATTCTATAGACACATTTTAACAGTCTGGGACATAGTGATCACTCTATAGACACATGGTAACATTCTGGGACAATATGAACATTCCATAGTCACGTGGTAACAGTCTAGGACAATATAAACTTTCTATAGACACATGGTAACCGTGTGGGTAAATATGAACTTTCTATAGACACATGCTGACAATCTGGGACAATATGAATATTCTATAGACACATGGTAACTGTGTGGGAATATATGAACTTTCTATACACACGTGGTAACATTTTCGCACATAGTGAACATTGCATAGACACGTGGTAACAGTCTGTCTCAAAACTAACATTCTATAGACACGTGGTAACTGTCTGGGACAATATGAACATTCTATAGACACGTGGAAACAGTCTGGAGCATAGTGAATATTCTCTAGACTTATAGTAACCATCTGGGAAAATATGAACCGACTATAGACATGTGGTAAGAATCTGGAACATAGTGAACATTTTATAGACCCGTAGTAACAGTCTGGGACAAAACTAATAATCTACAGACATGTGGTAACAGTCTGGGACATTATGAACATTCTACACACACATTGGTAATAATCTGTGACATAGTGAACAATCTATAGACACATGTTAGCAGTCTGGGACATTACGAACATTCTATAGACACGTGGTAACAGTCTGGGACAATATGAACATTCTATGGACACGTGGTAACATTCTGGGAAAATATGAACATTCAATAGACACATGGTAACATTCTGGGACAATATGAACATTTTAAGAATACATTGTCACAGTCTGGGACAATATGAAGATTCTATAGACACGTGGTAACAGTCTGGGACAAAATCAACATTCTATAGACACGTGGTAACACTCTGAAAGAATATAAACATTCTATAGACAATTGTAACGGTCTGGGATAGTGAACATACTACAAACACATGGTAACAGTCTGGGAAAACATGAACTTTCTATAGATACGTGATAACAGTCCAGCACAACATTCTATAGACACGTGGTAACAGTCTGGGACAAAACTAACATTCTATAGACACGTGGTAACTGTGTGGGTCAATATGAACATTCTATAGACACATTGTAACAGTCTGGAACAATATGAACATTCTATAGCCCCGTGGCTGCAGTCTGGGACAATATGAACATTCTATAGACACATATTAACACTCTGACGCATATTGAATATTCTCTAGACACATAGTAATGATTTGGGACAATATCAACCTTCTATAATACATGGTAACAGTCTGGGAAAAAATAACACTCTATAGACAAGTGGTAACAGTCTGGGATATAGTGAACATTCTATAGACACAAGGTAACAGTCTGTGACAATATGAATATTATATAGGCATGTGGTATTGGTTTGGGTCATAGTGAACATTCTATAGTCATATGGTAACAGTCTGGGACATAGTGAACATTCGATAGACACATGGTAACAGTCTGGGACAATATGAACATTCTATAGACATGTGTAAAAATCTGGGACAATATGAACATTCTATGGACACATGGTAATTGTCTGGGAAAATACCAACATTCTAAGGACACATGGTAACAGTCTGGGACATAGTGAACATTCTATAGACACATTGTAACAGTCTAGGTACATAGTGAACATTCTATAGACAAATAGTAGCATTCTGGGATAATATGAAAATTCTATAGACATGTGTAACAGTCTGGGACAATATGAACATTCTATGGACACATGGTAACAGTCTGGGAAAATACCAACATTCTAAGGACACATGTTAACATTCTGGGACGTAGTGAACATTCTATAGACACATGGGATATAGTGAATATTCTCTAGACACATAGTAATGATCTGGGACAATATGAACATTCTATAGACACGTGGTAACACTCTGGGACATAGTGAACATTCTATAGACACATAGTAACAGTCTGGGACCATATGAACATTCTATAGATACGTGGTAACAATCTGGGATATGTTGAACACTCTATCGGCACATTGTAACTCTCTGGGACAATAAGAACATTCTAGAGACACGTGGCAACAGTCTGGGACAATATCAACATTCTATAGACAGTTGGTAGCAGTCTGGCACATAGTGAACACACTATAGATATGTGGTAACAGTCTGAGACAAAACAAACCTTCTATAGAGACGTGGTAACTGTCTGGGACAATATGAACATTCTATAGACACGGGGTAACAGCCTGGAACATTGTGAACATTCTGGACACTTCGTAAAAGTCTTGGACAAAACTAACATTCTATAGACACGTGGTAACTGTCTGGGACAATATGAACATTCTAGAGACACATGGTCACAGTCTGGGACATAGTAAATATTCTCTAGACATATAGTAATGATCTGGGACAACATCAACCTTCCACAGACACATGGTAACAGTCTGGAACATAGTGACCATTCGATACACACCTGGTAACAGTTTTGGAAAAAACTAACACTCTATAGATACGTGATAACATTCTGGAACAAAACTAGATTTCTACAGACACATGGTAACTGTGTGGGCCAATATGAACATTCTATAGATACGTGGTAACAGTCTTGGACACAGTGAACATTCTATAGACACGAGGTAACAGTCTGGGACAAAACTAATATAAAATAGACACGTGCTGACTGCCTGGGAAAATATGTGCTTTCTATATAAACATGGTAACAGTCTGGGACAATATGAACATTCTATAGTTATGTGGTAACAATCTGGGACAATATGAACATTCTATAGACACATGGTAACAGTCCTGGGCATAGTGAATATTCTCTAGACACATAGTAGCGAACTCGAATAATCTGAACATTCTATAGACAAGTGGTAACAGTCTGGCCGTAGTGAACATTCAACAAACACATGGTAAATGTCTGCGAAAAAATTAACACTCTATAGACATGTGGTAACATTTTGGGACATTAAGAACTTTCTATAGACACATGGTAACAGTCTCAAACATAGTGAACATTCTATAGACACATGGTAACAATTGGGGACAATATGAAATTTATATAGACACGTGGTAATGGTCTGGGTCATAGTGAACATTATATTGACACATGGAACAGTTTGGGACATAGTGAATTTTCTCTTGACCTAGTGACCATTCTATAAACACATAGTAACTGTCTGGGACAATATGAACATTCTATAGATACGTGGTAACACTCTGGGACATAGTGAACACTCTATAGGCACATGGTAACTGTCTGGGTCAATATGAACATTAAATAGACAGGTGGTAAGAGTCTGGGACAATATCGACATTCTATAGACACGTGGTAACACTCTGGCACATTGTGAACTTTCTATAGACACGTAGTAACTAACCTTCTATAGGCACGTGGTAACTGTCTGGGACAATATGAATATTGTGTAGACACATGGTAACAGTCTGGGACAATGTGAACATTCTATAGACACGTGGTAACAATCTGGGACACTATGAACATTCTATAGACACACAGTAGCAGTCTGGGTCATAGTGAATATTCTCTAGACACATATTTACAATCTGGGACAATATGAACATTCTATATACACATGCTAACAATCTGGGACATTATTAACACACTATGGACACATGATAACAGTCTGGGACATAGTGAATACTCTGTAGACACATGGTAACAATCTGGGATATTATGAATATTCTTTAGACACCTGGTTACAGTCAGGGACAATATGAACATTCTATAGACACATGTTAACAGTTTACAATATAGTGAACATTCTATAGACACATCGTAACATTCTGGGATAATATGAACATTCTATAGACACGTGGTAACACTCTGGGACATAGTGAACATTCTATAGACACATGGTAAGAATCTGGGGCATAGTGAATATTCTCTAGACGAATGGTAACGATATGGGACAATATCAAGATTCTATAGACACGTGGTAAAGTCTGGAACATAGTGAACATTCGATAGACACGTGGTAACATTCTGGGAAAAAACTAACACTCTATATTGATGTGGTAACAGTCTGGGACATTCTTAACAATCTATAGACACATGGTAACAGTTGGGGACATAGTCAACATTCTATAGACACATGGTAACAGTCTGGAACAATATGAACATACTATAGACACGTTTTAACAGTCTGGGACATAGTGAATACTCTATAGACACATGGTAACATTCTGGAACAATATGAACATTCCATAGTCACGTGGTAACAGTCGGGGACAATATAAACTTTCTATAGACACATGGTAACCGTCTGGGAAAATATGAACTTTCTATAGACACGTGCTAACAATCTGGAAAAATATGAACTTTCTATAGACACATGGTAACATTCTCGCACATAGTGAGCATTGTATAGACACGTGGTAACAGTCTCTTTCAAAACTAGCATTATATAGACACGTGGTAACTGTCTGGGACAATATGAACATTCTATAGACTCATGGTAACAGCCTGGGACAACATGAACAATCTATAGACAAGTGGTAGCAGTCTGGAACATAGTGAACATTTGAAATACACCTGGTACTAGTCTGGGACGCCACTAACATTCTATAGACACGTTGTAACAATCTGGGACAATATGAACATTCTAAAGACACATTGTAATCTCTGGGACATAGTGAACATTCTATAGACACATGGTTACAGTCTGGGAATATATGAACATTCTATAGACACGTGGTAATATTCTGGAACATAGTGAACATTTGAAAGACACGTGGTAACTGTTTTGGACAATACTAACATTCTATAGACACGTGGTAAAAGTCAGTGACAACATGAAAATTCTATGGACACGTGGTAACAGTCTGGCACATAGTGAACATTCAACAGACACGTGATAACAGTCTGGAAATAACTTATGATCTATAGACACATGGTGACTGTCTGGGACAATATGAATATTCTATAGACACGTGTTAACAGTCTGGGACAATATGAACATTCGATAGACATGTGGTAACAGTCTGGGACATAGGGAACATTCTGTAGACACATGGCAACATTTTGGGCATAGTGAATATTGTCTAGACACATATTAATGATCTGGGACAACATGAACATTCTATAGACTCGTGGTAACATTCTGGGACATAGTGTACATTTCATAGACAAATGGTAACAGTCTGGGTCAATATCAACATTCTATAGATACATGGTAACAGTCTAGGACAATATGAACATTCTATAGACAAGTGATTATATTCTGGGACATAGTGAACATCGCATAGACACTTGGTAACAGTCTGGGACAATACGAACTTTATATAGAAACATGGTTACAGTCTGGGAAAATATGAACATTCTATAGACATGTGGTAACTGTTTGGATCATAGTGAATATTCAAAAGACACGTCGTTAAAGTCTGGAACAAAACTAACATTCTATAGACATGTGGTAACAGTCTGGGACATAGTGAACCTTCTGTAGACACATGGTAATAGTCTAGGACATTATGAACATTCTATAGACACGTGGTAACAGTCTGGGATTTAGTGAACATTCTATAGATACGTGGAAACAGTCTGGAACAAAATGATCATTCTATAGACTCGTGGTTACAGGCTGGGACAATATGAACTTTCTATGGACACATGGTAACTGTCTGGGACAATATGAAGATTCTATAGACACATGGTTACAGTCTGGGAGATAGTAAACATTCTATAGACACGTGGTAATAGTCTGGGACATAGTCAACATTCGATAAACACATGGTAACAGTGTGGGAAAATATCAACCTTCTATAGACACGTGGTAACGATCAGGGATAATATGAACATTCTATAGACAATTGGTAACAAACTGTGAAAATATTAACATTCTATAGACACGTGGTACCAGTCTGGACAATATGAACTTTCTATACCATGGTAACAGTCTGGGGATAGTGAATATTCTCTAGACACATAGTAATGATCTGGGAAAATATGAGCATTCTATAGACACGTAGTAACAGACTGGGACCATATGAACATTCTATAGACACATGGTAACATTCTGGAACAATATCAACATTCTATAAACACAAGAAAGAGTCTGGGAAATTTGAACATTCTAGAGACATGTGGTAACTGTATGGGAAAATGTGAACATTCTATAGAAACGTGGTAACATTCTATAGACAAATGGTAACAGTTTGGGACAAACTGAACATTCTATAGACACGTGGTAAAAGTCTATGAAAATATGAACATTTGATAGACACATGGTAACAGTCTGGGATAGTATGAACATACTATAGACACGTGGTAACAGTCTCTGGAAATATCAATATTCTATAGACACATGGTAACAGTCTGGGAAAATATGAACTTTCTATAGACACGTGGTAACAGTCTGGCACATAGTGAACATTCTATAAATACATGATAACAATCTGGCAAAATATGGAAATTCTATAGACACCTGGTAAAAGGCTGGGAGAATATCAACGTTCTATAGACACCTGGCAAAAGTCTGGAAAAATATGAACTTTCTATAAACATGTGGTAACAGTCTGTCACACAGTGAACATTCTATAGACACGTGGTAATAGTCTAGGAAAAAACTAACTTTATATAGATACGTGGTAACTGTCTCGGACAATATGAACATTCGAGAGACACATGGTAAAAGTCTGGGACAACATGAACATTCTATGCACACGTGGAAACACTGGGACAATATGAACATTCTATAGACACAAGGTAACAGTCTGGGGCATAGTGAACATTCGATAGACACATGGTAACAGTCTGGGACAATATGAACATTCTATAGACACGTGGCTACACTCTGGGACAATATGAACATTCTGTAGACACAAGGTAACAGTCTGGGGCAGAGTGAATATTCTCTAGACACATAATAATGATCTGGGACGATATCAACATTCTGTAGACATTGGAAACACTCTGGGACAATATGAACATTCTAGAGACACGTGGTAACATTATGGGAAAATATGAACATTCTATAGGCACGTGGCAACAGTCTGGGACAATATGAACATTATAAATACACGTGGTAACAGTCTGACACAATATGAACATTCTATAGACAAGGGGTAACACTCTGGGACAATATAAACATTGTATACACACATGGTAACAATCTTGCATATATTGAACATTCTATACACACGTGGTAAAACTCCATGACAAAACTAACATTCTATAGACACATGGTAACTTTCTGGGACAATATGAACATTCTATAGACACATAGTAACAGCTGGGGCATAGTGAATATTCTCTAGACACATAGTAACCATCTGGGACAATATGAATATTCTATAGACACGTGGTGAAAGTATGGAACATAGTGAACATTCTATGGACACGTGGTAACAATCTGGGACAAACTAACATTCTATAGACATGTGGTAACCGTCTGGGGCAATATGAACATTCTATAGACACATGGTAACAGTCTGGAACAATATGAACATTCTATCGACACGTCGTAACCATCTGGGACAATATGAACCCTCTATATACACATGGTAAGAGTCTGAGAAAATATGAACATTGTATAGACACGTGGTAACAGAGAGGGACATAGTGAATATTCGATAGATACGTGGAAAGAGTCTGCAACACAATGAACATTCTATAGATACATGATAACAGGCTGGGACAATATGAACATTCTATTGACACATGGTAAATGTCTGGGACAATATGAACATTCTATAGACACATGGTAACAATCTGGGACACAGTAAACATTCTATAGACTCGTGGTAACAATCTGGGATATAGTCAACATTCGATAAACACATGGTAACAGTCTGAGAAAATATCAACTTTCTATAGACATGTGGTAACGATCAGGAACAATATGAAATTCTATCGACAAATGGTAACCATCTGTGAAAATATTAACATTCTATTGACACATGGAACCAGCCTGGGACAATATGAACATTCTATAGACACATGGTAAGAGTCTGGAACAATATGAACATTCTATCGACACGTCGTAACCGTCTGGGACAATATGAACCCTCTATATACACATGGTAAGAGTCTGAGAAAATATGAACCTTGTATAGACACGTGGTAACAGAGAGGGACATAGTGAACATTCTAGAGACACGTGGTAACTGTATGGGAAAACGTGAACATTCTATAGAAACATGGTAACATTCTGGGACATGGGGAACATTCAATAGACACATGGTAACATTCTGGGACAATATGAACATTCTACAGACACATGGTAACAGTCTGGGACAATCTGAACATTCTATAGACATGTGGTAACAATCTGGGAAAATATGAACGTTTGATAGACACATTGTAACATTCTGGGACAATATGAACATTCTATAGACACATGGTAACAGTCTGGAAAAATATGAACATACTATGGACACATGGTAACAGTCTGGGAAAATATCAACATTCTATAGACACATGGTTACAGTCTGGGAAAATATGAACTTTCTATAGACACGTGGTAACAGTCTGGAACATCGTGAACATTCTATAAATACATGATAGCAGTCTTGCAAAACATGAAAATTCTATAGACACGTGGTATAAGTCTGGGAAAATATCAACGTTCTGTAGACACGTGGCAAGATTTGGGAAAATATGAACTTTCTATAAACACGTGGTAACAGTCTGTCACACAGTGAACATTCTATAGACACGTGGTAACAGTCTAGGACAAAACTAACTTTATATAGATACGTGGTAACTGTCTGGGACAATATGAATATTCTATAGACACATGGTAAAAATCTGGGACAACATGAACATTCTATAGACACGTGGAAACAGTCTGGGACAATGTGAATATTCTATAGACACAAGGTAACAGTCTGGGGCATAGTGAATATTATCTAGAAACATAGTAATGATCTGGGACAATATGAACATTCTATAGAAACATTATAACAGTCTGGGGCATAGTGAACTTTTGATAGACACATGATAACTGTCTGAGACAATATGAACATTCTATAGACACGTGATAACTGTCTGGGACATAGTGATCATTTTATACGAACATGGTAAGAGTCTGGTACAATAAGAATATTCTATAGACACGTGGTATCAGTCTGGAACAATATGAACATTCTATAGACATGTGGCTACACTCTGGAACAATATGAACATTCTATAGACACAAGGTAACAGTCTGTGGCAGAGTGAATATTCTCTAGACACAAAATAATGAACTGGGACGATATCAACATTCTATAGACACATGTCAACAGTCTGGGACAATATGAACATTCTAGAGACACCTGGTAATATTATGGGAAAATGTGAACATTCTATAGGCATGTGGTAACTGTCTGGGACAATATGAACATTCTAAATACACGTGGTAACAGTCTGACACAATATGAACATTCTATAGACAAGTGGTAACACTCTGGGACAATATAAACATTGTATACACACATGGTAACAGTCTTGCATATATTGAACATTCTATACACACGTGGTAAAATTCCATGACAAAGCTAACATTCTATAGACACATGGTAACTTTCTGGGAAAATATGCACATTCTATAGACACATAGTAACATTCTGGGGCATAGTGAATATTCTCTAGAAACATAGTAACAATCTGGGACAATATGAATATTCTATAGACACGTGGTGAAAGTATGGAACATAGTGAACATTCTATGGACACATGGTAAAAATCTGGGACAAACTCATATTCTATAGACATGTGGTAACCGTCTGGGACAAAATGAACCCTCTATATACACATGGTAAGAGTCTGAGAAAATATGAACATTGTATAGACACGTGGTAACAGAGAGGGACATAGTGAACATTCGATAGACACATGGTAACAGTCTGGGACAATATCAACTTTCTATAGACACAGGGTAATAGTCTGGGATATTATGAACAATCTGGACACGTGGTAACAGTCTGGGACTTAGTGAACATTCTATAGATACGTGGAAAGAGTCTGGAACAAAATGAACATTCTATAGACACATGGTAAAAGGCTGGAACAATATGAACATTCTATCGACACATGGTAACTGTCTGGGACAATATGAACATTCTATAGACACATGGTAACAGTCTGGGACATAGTAAACATTCTATAGACTCTTGGTAACAGTATGGGACATAGTCAACATTCGAAAAACACATGGTAACAGTCTGTGAAAATATCAACATTCTATAGACATGTGGTAACGGTCAGGTACAATATGAATATTCTATAGACAAATGGCAACAATCTGTGAAAATATTAACATTCTATAGACACATGGTACCAATCTGGGACAATATGAACATTCTATAGACACATGGTAACAGTCTGGGGATAGTGAATATTCTCTAGACACATAGCAATGATCTGGGAAAATATGAGCATTCTATAGACAGGTGGTAACAGACTGGGACAATATGAACAATCTATAGACACATGGTAACATTCTGGAACAATATCAACATTGTATAAACACAAGGTAACAGTCTGGGAAATTTGAACATTCTAGAGACACATGGTAACTGTAATGGAAAATGTGAACATTCTATAGAAACGTGGTAACATTCTGGGACATGGGGAACATTCAATAGACACATGGTAACATTCTGGGACAATATGAACATTCTACAGATACATGGTAACAGTCTGGGACAATCTGAACATTCTATAGACATGTGGTAACAATCTGGGAAAATATGAACATTTGATAGACACATTGTAACATTCTGGGACAATATGAACATTCTATAGACACATGGTAACAGACTGGGAAAATATGAACATACTATAGACACGTGGTAACAGTCTGGTTATATATCAAAAATCTATATACACATGGTAACAGTCTGGGAAAATATGAACTTTCTATAGACACGTGGTAACAATCTGGAACATAGTGAACATTCTATAAACACATGAGAAGAGTCTGACAAAACATGAAATTTCTATAGACACGTGGTATAATCTGGGCAAATATCAACGTTCTATAGACACGTGGCAAGATTCTGGGAAAATATGAACTTTCTGTAAACACTTGGTAATAGTCTGTAACACAGTGAACATTCTATAGACATGTGGTAACAGTCTAGGACAAAACTAACTTTATATAGATACGTGGTAACTGTCTGGGACAATATGAACATTCTATAGACACATGGTAAAAGTCTGGGACAACATGAACATTCTATAGACACGTGGAAACAGTCTGGGACAATGTGAATATTCTATAGACACAAGGTAACAGTCTGGGGCATAGTGAATATTATCTAGAAACATAGTAATGATCTGTGACAATATGAACATTCTATAGACACGTGACAACTGTCTGGGATATTGTGATCATTTTATAGGCACATGGTAAGAGTCTGGGACAATATGAACATTCTATAGACACGTGGTATCAGTCTGGAACAATATGAACATTCTATAGTCATGTGGCTACACTCTGGGACAATATGAACATTGTAGAGACCTGTGGTAACATTATGGGAAAATGTGAACATTCTATAGGCACGTGGTAACATTCTGGGACAATATGAACATTCTATAGACACATAGTAACAGTCTGGGACAATATGCACATTCTATATACACATGGTAAGTTTCTGAGAAAATATGAACATTGTATAGACTCGTGATAACAGAGAGGGACATAGTGAACATTCGATAGACACATGGTAACAGTCTGGGACAATATCAATTTTCTATAGACACATGATAATAGTCTGGGACATTATGAACATTCTTTAGACACGTGGTAACAGTCTGGGACAATATGAACATTCTACAGACACGTGGTAATAGTCTGGGACAATATGAACAATCTATAGACACATGGTAACAGTCTGGGAAAATAGGAAATTTGTATAGACACGTGGTAACACTCTGGAATATAGTGAATATTCTATAAACACCTGGTTACAGTCTGCGACAAATCTAACATTCTATAGACACATGGTAGCTGTCTGGGACACAGTGAACATTAAATAGACACATGGTAACTTGGGACAATATGAACATTCTATAGACACTTGGTAACATTCTGGCACATAGTGAACATTCAATAGACACGTGGTTACTTTCTGGGACAAAACTAATATTCTATAAACACATGGTAACTGTCTGGAACAATATGATAATTTTATAGACACTTGGTAACATTCTGAGATATAGGGAACATTCTATAGACATGTGGTAACAGTCTGTGGCATAGTGAATATTCTGTAGACACACCATAAAGATCTAGGACAATATGAACATTCTATAGACACGTGGTAAAAATCTGGAACATAGTGAACATTCGATGGACACGTGGTAACAGTCTGGGAGAAAATAACATACTATGGACACTTGGTAACAATATGGGACATTATGAACATTCCATAGACATATGGTAACAGTCTGGGACATAGTGAACATTCTATAGAAACATGGTAACAGTTTGGGCATTATGAACATTCTATAGACACGTGGTAACATTCTGGGAAAACATGAATATTGAATACACATATTATCATTCAGGTACAATATGAGCATTCTATAGACACATGATGTCAGTCTGGGTAAATATGAACATTCTATAGACACATGGTAACATTCTAGGACATAGTGAACATTCTATAGACACATCGTAACTGTCTGGGACACTTTGAACATTCTATAGCCACATGGTAACAGTCTGGGAAAATATGAACTTTCTATAGACACGTGGTTACAGTCTGGCACATAGTGAACATTCTACAGACACATGGTAACAGTCTGGGGCATAGTGAATATTCTCCAGACACATAGTAATGATCTGGGACAATATCAACATTCTATAGGCACGTGGTAACAGTCTGGAACATAGTGAACAATTGATAGACATGTGGTAAAATTATGGGTAAAACTAAAACTTTATAGACATGTGGTAACAGTCTGGGATATTATGAACATTATATAGCCACGTGGTAACAGTCTGGGACAATGTCAATATTCCATAGACACATTTTAACAGTCTAGGACATAGTGAACATTCTATAGACACATAGTAAAACTCTGGGACACTATGAACATTCTCTATACACGTGGTAAAATTCTAGGACATAGTGAACATTCTATAGACACATGGTAACATTGTCTGGGACAATATGAACATTCTATACACACGTGATAACATTCTGGGACATAGGGAACATTCTATACACACATGTTAACAGTCTGGGACAATATAAACATTCTATAGACACGTGGTAACAGTCTGGGAGAATATGATCATTCTATAGACACATGGTAAGAGTCTGGGAAAATATGAACTTCCTATAGACACATGGTCACAGTCTTGGACATAGTGAACAATTTTTACACTCACGGTAACAGTCTGGGAAAATATGAACTTTCTATAGACACGTGGTAACAGTCTGGCACATAGTGAATATTCTATAGACACTTGGTAACATTCTGGGACAAAACTAAAATTCTATAGACACGTGGTAACAGTCTCAGACAATATGAACATTTTATAAAGACATGGTAACAGTCTGGGACAATATGAACATTCTATAGACTCTTGGTAGCAGTCTATGACAATATGAACATTCCACAGACACATGGTAACAGTCTGGAGCATAGTGAATATTCTCTTGACACATATTGAAGTTCTGGGACATTATCAACATTTTATAGACACGTGGCAACAGTCTGGAACATAGTGAACATTCGATAGACACGTGGTGACAGTATGGGAAAAACTAACACTATATATACATGTGGTAACAATCTGGGATATTATGAACATTCTATAGACATATGGTAACCATCTGGGACACTATGAACATTCTATATACACGTGGTAACAGTCTAGGACATAGTGAACCTTCTATAGACACATTGTAACAGTCTGGGACAATATGAACATTCTATAGACATGTGGTAACAATCTGGGACATAGGGCACATTCTATATATCATGGTAACAGTCTGTGACAATATGAACATTCTATAGACACTTGGTGACAGTTTGGACAATATGATCACTCTATAGAAACATGGTAACACTGTGAAAATATGAAGATTCTATAGACTCATGGTAACTCTGGGGACAATATGAAAATTCTATACACATGTGGTAACAGTCTGGGACATAGTGAACATTCCATAGACACATGGAAACAGTCTGTGACAATATGAACATTCTGTGGATACGTGGTTACACTCTGGGACAACAGGAACATTGTATAGACACATGGTAACATTCGGGAACATAGTGAACATTCGAAAGATACGTGGTAAGAGTCTGGGACAAAACTAACATTCTATAGACACGTGGTAACACTCTGGGACAATATAAACATTCTATATCACGTGGAAGCAATGTGGAAATAGTGAATATTCTATAGACACATGGTTACATCCTGTGATCATATGAACAATCTATAGACATGTCGTAATAATCTGGGAAAATATGAACATTCTATAGACATGTGGTCACAGTCAGGGACATTATGAACATTCTTTATACACATAGTATTGTACTGGGAAAATATGAACTTTCTATATACACATGGTAGCACTCTGGAACAATATGAACATTCTGTAGACACATGGTAACACTGGGGATAATATGAACATTCTATAGACCCATAGTAACAGTGTGGGACAATATGAACATTCTATAGACACGTGGAAACAGTCTGGGATATAGTGAATATTTTAGAGACACATGGTATCTGTCTGGGAAAATATCAACATTCTATAGAACGTGGTAACAGACAGGGACTATATGAACATTCTATAGGCATTTGATAACAGTCTGGGACATTGTGAACATTGTAGAGTCACTTGGTAAAAGTCTGGAACAATATGAACATTCTATAGACACATGGTAACACTCTGGGACAATATGAACATTCTATAGACAGGTGGTAACAATCTGGGACATAGTGAACATTCTCTAGACAAATGGCTACTTCCTGGGAAAATATGAACATTCTATAGACACATGGTAACAGTCTCGTACAATATGAATATTCTATATACACATGGTGAAATACTGGGAAAATATGAACATTCTATAGACACGTGGTAACAGTCGGGGACAATATCAGCATTCTATAGACCCTTGGTAACCGTCTGGCCCATAGTGAACATTCTATAATCAAGTGGTAACAGTCTGGGAAAAAACTAACATTCTATAGACATGTGGTAACTGTCAGGGACAATATAAACATTCTATAGACACTAGGTAATAGTCTGGCACAATATGAAGATTAGAAATACACATGGTAACAGTCTAGGACATAGTAAACATTCGATAGACAAATGGTAACACTCTGGGAAAATATCAACATTCTATAGACATGTCGTAACACACAGGGACAATATGAACATTCTATAGACACATGATAACAGTTTGGGACATAGGAAACATTCTATAGACACATGGTAACAGTCTGGGATATTATGAACATTCTGTAGACATGTGGTAACATTCTGGGACATAGTGAACATTCTATAGACACACGGTTACAGTCTGGGACAATATGAATTTTCTATAGACACATTGTGACAGTCTGGGACAATATGAATATTCTATAGACTCGTGGAAACAGTCTAAGACAATATGAACCTTCTATAGACACGTGGTAAACGTCTGTCAAAATATGAACTTTCTATAGACACGTGGTTACACTCTGGCACATAGTGAACATTCTTTAGACACTTGGTAAGAGTCTGGGACAAAACTAACATTCTATAGATATATGGTAACTGTCTCAGACAATATGAACATTCTATAGACACATGGAAACAGTCTGGGACAATATGAACATTCTGTAGATACGTGTTTACAATCTGGGAAAATATGAACATTGTAGAGACAGGTTGTAACATTCAGGAACATAGTGAACACTCAAAAGACACGTGGTAACAGTCTGGGACAAAACTAACATTCTATTGACACGTGGTAAAACGCTGGGACAATATAAACCTTCTATAGACATGTGGTCACAGTCAAGGACAATATGAACATTCTTTATACACATGGTAATATACTGGGAAAATATGAACTTTCTATATACACATAGTAACACACTGGGAAAATATTAACATTCTGTAGACACATGGTAACACTGGGGACAATACGAACATTCTATAGACACACAGTAAGAGTCTGGGACAATATGAACATTCTATAGACACGTGGTAACAGTCTGGGACATAGTGAACATTGTATAGTCACCTGGTAAATGTCTGGAACAATATGAACATTCTATATACACGTGCTAACTGTCTGGGACATAGTGAACATTCTATAGACACATGGTTACTTCCTGGGAAAATATGAACAATCTATAGACACGTGGTAACAGATTGGGCCCATATGAACATTCTATAGACACATGGTAACTGTCTGGGACAATATGAACATTCTATATACACATGGTAATATACTGGGAAAATATCAACATTCTATAGACACGTGGTAACAATCCGGGACAATATGAACATTCTATACACACTTGTTATCCGTCTGGCCCATAGTGAACATTCTATACACAGGTGGTAACAGTCTGGGAAAAAACTAACATTCTATAGACACATGGTAACTCTCAGGGACAATATAAACATTCTATAGACACATGGTAACAGTCCGGGACAATATGAACATTATAAAGACACATGGTAACAGTCTGGGACTTAGTAAACATTCGATAGACACATGGTAACAGTCTGGGAAATTTTCAACATTCTATAGACACGTCGTAATAGACAGGGTCAATATGAACATTCTATAGACTCATGGGAACAGTCTGGGACAATATGAACATTCTATAGCCACATGGTAATGGTCTGGGAAAATATGAACTTTCTGCAGACACGTGGTCACAGTCTTGAACATAGTGAACATTCTAAAAACTCATGGTAACAGTCTGGGAAAATAGGAACTTTCTATAGACACATGGTTACAGTCTGGCACATAGTGAATATTCTATAGTCACTTGGTAACAGTCGGGACAAAACTAACATTCTATAGACACGTGGAAACTGTCTCAGACAATATGAACATTCTGTAGACACATGGTAACAGTCCGGGACAATATGAACATTCTATAGACACGTGGTAACAGTCTGTGACAATATGAACATTCTATAGACACATGGTAACAGTCTGGGAGATAGTGAGTATTCTCTGGACACATAGTAAAGATCTGGGACAAAATCAACATTTTATAGACACGTGGTAACAGTCTGGAACATAGTGAACATACGATAGATACGTGATAGCAGTATGGGAAATAACTAACAGTATATATACATGTGGTAACAGTCTGGCACATTATGAACATTCTATAGACACATGGTAACTGTCTGGGACACTATGAACATTCTATAGACACGTGGTAGCAGTCTAGGACATAGTGAATATTCTATAGATATGAAAACAGTCTGGGACAATATGAACATTGTTTAGACACGTGGTAACAGTCTGGGACATAGTGAATATTCTACAGACACATGGTAACACTCTGGAACAAAATGAACATTCTATAGACACGTGGTAACAGTCTGGCATATAGTGAACATTCTAAAGACACATGGAAACAGTCTGGGACAATGTAAAGTTTCTATAGACCTGTCGTAAGTCTGGTACAATATGAACATTGTATAGACTCATGGAAACAGTCTGGGATATACTGAATATTCTCTATACATAGAGTAATGATCTGGGACAATATGAACTTCCTATAGACACGTTGTAACATTCTGGGACATAGTGAGCAATTGAAAGACACGTGGTAACAGCCTGGTACATAGTGAACATTCTAGAGATATATCGTAAATGTCTGGGACAATATGAACATTCTAAATACCCGGCGTAACAGTCTGGGACGTACTGAATATTCTATAGACACGTGGTAAGAGTCTGGGAAATATGAACATTCTATAGACACGTGGTAACAGTCTGGGATAGAGTGAACATTTCACAGACACATGGTAATAGTCGGAGACATGGTGAACGTTCTATAGACACATAGTACCTGTGTGGGACAATATGAACATTCTATAGACATGTGGTTACAGTCTGGGACAATATGAACATTCTGTAGACACGTGCTAACAGTATGGGACATAGTGAACATTCTAAAGAGACATAGAACTGTCTGGGACAATATGAACATTCTATTTACACATGGTAAAGTTCTGGGATATAGTGAACATTCGATAGACACATGGTAAGAGTTTGGGTCATAGTGAACATCCCATAGGCACATGGTAACAGGCTGGGACAATATGAATATTCTATAGACACATGGTTACAGCCTGGAACAATATGAACATTCTATAGACACCTGTTAACTGTCAAAGACAATATGAACATTCTATAGACACACGGTAATAGTTTGGGGCAATGTGAACATTCTCTAGACAGGTGGTAATGGTCTGAGACATTATGAAGATCCTATAGACACATGGTAACAGTCTGGGACATACTGAATATTACCTAGACACATAGTAATGATCTGGGACAATATCAAATTCTATAGACAAGTGGTAATGTTCTGGGACATAGTGAACATTTGATAGACACATGGTAACAGTCTGGGAAAATATGAACATTCTATAGACACATGTTTACAGTCTGGGACAATATGAACATTCTATAGACAATGGTAACAGTCTGGGACATATTGAACATTCTATAGACACATGGTAATAGTCTGGGACATGCTGAAAGTTCTAAAGACACATAGTAACTATATGGCATAATATGAACATTTTATAGACACGTTCAAAAGTCTGGGAAATAATGAACATACAAAAGACATTTGGTAACAGTCTGGGAAAATATGAACATTCTATAGACACGTGGTAACAGTCTGGGACAATATGAACATTCTGAAGACACGTGGTAAGAGTCTGGGTCAGAGTGAACATTCTATAGGCACATAGTAACTGTCTTGTACAATATGAACAGTCTGTTTACACATGGTAACAGTCTGGAACATAATGAACATTTGGTAGACATATGACAACAGTCTGGGACATACTGAACATTCTATCGGCACAGGGTAACAGTCTGAGATAATATGAACATTCTATAGACAGGTGGTAACAGTCTGTGACAATATGAACATTCTATAAACACGTGGTAATATTCTGGGATTTAGTGAGATTTGATAGAAACATGGTAACAGACTGGGAAAATAGGAACATTTTATAAACACGTGTTAACCGTCTGGGACAATATGAACTTACTATAGACACGTGGTAACAGTCTGGGACAACATGAACATTCTATAGACACATGTTAACAGTCTGGGAAAATATGTACTTTTCATAGACTCAAGGTAACAGTCTGGGAAAATATGAAATTCTATAGACACATGGTAACATTCTGGGATATAGTGAACATTCTATAGACACATGGTAACATTCTGGGATATAGTGAACATTCTATAGACACATGGTAACATTCTGGGACAATATGAGCTATCTATTTAAACATGGTAACAGTCTCGGACATAGTGAACAACTATAGACACATGGTAACAGTCTGGGACAGAGTGAACCTCCTATAGACTCATAGTAACTCTGGAACAATATGAACATTCTATTGACACATGGTAACAGTCTGGGACAATATGAACATTCTTTAGACACCTGATAACAATCTGGAAAAATATGAACGTTCTATAGACACATGGTAACGGTATGGGACATAGGGAACTTTCTATAGACACATGGTAACAGTCTGGGACAATATGAACATTCTATACACATGTGGTAACATTCAGGGACAATATAAACATTCCATAGACACATGGTCACAATATGGGACAAAGGGAACATTCTATAGACACATGGTAACAGTCTGGGAAAATATGAACATTCGATACACACATGGTAACAGTCTTGGACAATATGAACTTTCTATAGACATATGGTAACAGTCTGGGACACAGTGAATATATTATAGACACATGGTAACAGTGTGGGAGAAAGTGAACATTCTATTGACACATAGTACCAGTCTGGGAAAATATGAACATTATATAGATATGTGGTAATAGTTTGGGACAATATGAACATACTTCAGACACGTGGTGACAGTCTGGGACATAGTGAACATTCTAAAGACACATGGTAACATTCTGGGACATAGTGAATATTCTATAGACACATGGCAACTCTGGAACAATATGAACATTCTATAGATACATGGTAACAATCTGGGAAAATATGAACATTATGTAGACACAGGTCACAGTCTAAGAAAATATGAATATGCTATTGACACATGGTAACAGTCTGGGACAACATGAACATTCTGTAGACACGTGGTAACAGTCTGGGGCAAAGTGAACATTCCATAGACACATGGAAACTCGGGAAAAATATGAACATTCTATAAACACATGATAACAGTTTGGGAAAATATGAACATTCTACAGATCCTTGTTAATAGTCTGGGAAAATATGAACATTTTCTAGATTCATGGTAACATCATGGGACATAGGGAACATTCGATAGACACATGTTAACAGTCTGGGACATAGCAAATATTCTATAGACACATGGTAACAGTCTGGGAAAATATGAACATTCTGTAGACACAGGTAAAAGTCTAAGAAAATATGATTATGCTATAGACACATGGTAAGAGTCTTGGACAACATGAACATTTTGTAGACACGTGGGAACAGTCTGGGATATAGTGAACATTCTATATAAACGTGGTAACAGTCTGGGATATAGTGAACATTCTATAGACACGTTGCAACAATCTGGGACAAAACTGATATTCTATAGACACATGGAAAAAGTCTTGAGCAATATGAATATTCCATAGACACGTAGTAACAGTCTGGGAAAATATGAATATTCTGTAGACACATGGTAATATTCTGGGACATAGTGAACTTTCAATAGTCACATAGTGACCTTCTGGGAGAATATGAACATTCTATAGACACATGGTAACTGTCTGGGTCATAGTGAACATTCTATAGACACAGGGAATCAGTCTGGGCAATATGAACATTCTATAGACACATAGTAACTGTCTGGTACAATATGAACATTCAATAAACCTGGGGTAATATTCTGGGAAATAGTAAGCATTCAATAGACACATGGAAACAGATTGGGAAAATATGAACATTCTATAAACATGTGGTAACAACCTGGGTCAACATGAACATTCTATAGACACGTGGTAACAGTCTGGGACAACATGAATAATTTATAGACACATGTTAACCATTTTGAAAAATATGAACATTCTATAGACACAAGGTAGCAGTCTGGGAAAATATGAATACTTTATAGACACATGGTAATAGTCTGGGACAATATGAACATTCTGTAGACACGTGGTAACATTCTGGGACATAGTGAATATTCTATACACAGTTGGTAAAATTTTGGGAAAATATGAACATACTATACACACGTGGTAACAGTCTGGGATATAGTGAACATTCTATAGAAACGTGGTAACAGTCTGGGATACAGTGAACATTCTATAGACACGTTGCAACAATCTGGGACAAAACTGATATTCTATAGACACATGGAAAAAGTCTGGAGCAATATGAACATTCTATAGACACGTAGTAACAGTCTGGGAAAATATGAATATTCTGTAGACACATGGTAATATTCTGGGACATAGTGAACTTTCAATAGTCACATAGTGACCTTCTGGGAGAATATGAACATTCTATAGACACATGGTAACTGTCTGGGTCATAGTGAACATTCTATAGACACAGGGAATCAGTCTGGGCAATATGAACATTCTATAGACACATAGTAACTGTCTGGTACAATATGAACATTCAATAAACCTGGGGTAATATTCTGGGAAATAGTAAGCATTCAATAGACACATGGAAACAGATTGGGAAAATATGAACATTCTATAAACATGTGGTAACAACCTGGGTCAACATGAACATTCTATAGACACGTGGTAACAGTCTGGGACAACATGAATAATTTATAGACACATGTTAACCATTTTGAAAAATATGAACATTCTATAGACACAAGGTAGCAGTCTGGGAAAATATGAATACTTTATAGACACATGGTAATAGTCTGGGACAATATGAACATTCTGTAGACACGTGGTAACATTCTGGGACATAGTGAATATTCTATACACAGTTGGGAAAATATGAACATACTATACACACGTGGTAACAGTCTGGGACATATTGAACAATCTGTAGACACATGGTAACAGTCTGGGACATCGAGAAATTTCTATAGACACATTATACCTGTCTGGGAAAATATGAACATTCTATAGACACATAGTAACTGTCTGGGACAAGATGAACAGTCTGTTTACACATGGTAACAGTCTAGAATATAGTGAACATTCGGTAGACACATGGTAGCATTCTGGGACATAGTGAATATTCGATAGGCACTTGGTAACAGTCTGGGGCAATATAAATATTCTATATACACATGGTAACAGTCTGGAATAATATGAACACTCTATAGACACATGGTAACAGTCTGGGAAAATATGAACATTCTATAGACACCTGGTAACATTCTGGGTCAATATGAACGTTCTATAGACACATGGTAACAGTCTGGGACTATATGAACATTCTATAGACACTGGTAACAGTCTAAGGAAATATGAAGATTCTGCAGACACATGGAATGGGTCTGAGACAATATGAACATCTGTAGACACGTGGTATCAGTCTGGGACATAATGAACATTCTATAGACACGTGGTAACAATCTGGGAAAAAACTGACATTCTATAGACACATGGAAGCAGTCTGGGACAATATGAACTTTCTATTGACACCTGGTAACAGTCTGGGACATAGTGAAATTTCTATAGACTCATAGTAATGGTCTGAGACAATATCAACATTCTATAGACACATGGTAACAGTCTGGGACAATATGAACATTGATTTACACATGGTAACACTCAGGGACATAGTGATCATTCTATAGACACATTTTAACAGTGTGGGATATTGGGAATATTCTATAGACACATAGTAACTGTCTGGGACAATATGAACATTCTATAGACCCGTGGTAAAAGTCTGGGACATAGTGAATATTCCATAGACATTTGGTAACAGTCTGGGACAAATGAACCTTGTATAGACACTGGGTAACAGTCTGGGACATAGTGAACATCTATAGACTCATGCGAACATTGTGGGACATCGTGAACATTCTATTGACACATAGTTCCTGTCTGGGAAAATATGAACAATCTATATATGTGTTAACATTCTGGGACAATATGTACATACTGTAGACACGTGTTAACAGTATGGAATACAGTGAACAATCTATAGACACATAGTAAATGTCTAGGAGAGTATCAACCGTCTATTTACACATTGTAACAGTCTGAATCATAGTGAACATTCGATAGACACATTGTAACAGTCTGGGACATAGTGAACATTCTATAGGCACATGGAAACAGTCTGGTATAATTGAATATTCTATAGACACTTGGTTAGAGTATGGGACATTATGAACATTATAAAGGTAAATGGTAACAGTCTGGGACATAGTGAACTATCTATAGATACATGGTAACAATCTGGGACATAGTGAACATTCTATAGACACATTGTAACTCTGGAAAAATATGAACATTCTATAGAAACATGGTAACAGTCTGGGAAAACATGAACATTCTATAGACACAGGTAACAGTCTAAGAAAATATGAATATGGTATAGACATCTGGTAAAGGTCTGGGACTGCATGAACATTCTGTAGACCCAGGGTAACAGTCTGTGACATAGTGAAAATTCTATAGACACATGGCAACAGTCAGGGACAAAACTGACATTCTATAGACACAAGGTAACAGTCTGGGACAATATGAACATTTTATAGACACGTGGTAACAGTCTGGAAAAAAATGAACTTTCTATAGTCACGTGGTAACATTCTGGGACATAGGGAACCTTTGAGAGACACATGGTAACAGTGTGGGACATAGTAAATATTCTATAAATACATGGTAACTGTCTGGGACAATATGAACATTCTATAGACACATTGTAACAGTCTGGGTCATATTGAACACACTAGACACAGGAAAATAGTCTGGGACAATATGAACATTCTACTGACACTTGGTAACAGTCTGGGCCCATATGAACGTTGTATAGACACATGGTAACAGTATGGGACATAGGGAACATTATATAGACACATGGTAACAGTCTGTGAAAATATGAACATTCTATACACACGTAATATTCTGCGACACAGTAAGCATTTGAGAGACACATGGTAAAAGCCTGGGAAAATATGAACATTCTATAAACACATGGTAACCATCTGGGATAATATAAACATTCTATAGACATAAGGTAACAGTCTGGGACAACATTAACATTCTATAGACACATGTTAACAGTCTGGGAAAATATGAACATTCTATAGACACAGGTAACAGTCTAAGAAATATGAATATTCTATATACACATGGTAACTGTCTGGGACAACATGAACATTCTGTAGACACATGGTAACAGTCTCAGACATAGTGAACATTCTATAGACACGTGGTAACAGTCTGGGACATACTGAACTTTCTATAGACACATAGTAACGGTCTGGGACAATATGAACATTCTATAGCCACATGGTAACAGTCTGGGACAATATGAACATTCTATTTCCACATGGTAAGAATCAGGTACATACTGAACATTCTATAGATACATGGTAACAGTGTGGGACATTGTGAACATTCTATAGACACATGGAAACAGTCTGGGATAATTGAATATTCTATAGACGCATGGTAACAATCTGGGACAATATGAACATTCTAAAGGCCCATGGTAACAGTCTGGGACATAGTGAACCATCTATAGACACATGGTAACTCTGGAAAAATATGAACATTCTATAGACACATGGTAACCGTCTGGGAAAATAGGAACATTCTATAGACACAGGAAACAGTCTAAGAAAATATGAATATGCTATAGACACATGGTAAAGGTTGGGACAACATGAACATTCTGTAGGCACCTGCTAACAGTCTGGGACATAGTGAACATTTTACAGACACATGGTAACTCTGGAACCATAAGAACCTTCTATAGACACTGGTAACAGTCTGGGACAATAGGAACATTCTATAGAAACATGGTAACATCTGGGACATAGTGAAATTTCTATAGACACATAGTAATGGTCTGGGACAATATCAACATTCTATAGACACGAGGTAACAGTCTCCGACAATATGAACATTGATTTACACATTGTAACACTCAGGGACGTAGTGAACATTCTATAGACACATTGTAACAGTGTGGATATTGTGAACATTCTATAGACACATAGTTACTGTCTTTGACAATATGAACATTCTATAGACCCGTGGTGACAGTCTGGGCAAAGTGAATATTCTATAGACACTTGGTAAGAGTCTGGGACAATATGAACATTCTATAGACACGTGATAAGAGTTCTGGGACATAGTAAACATTCTATTGACACATAGTACCTGTCTGGGAAAACATGAACATACTATACACATGTAGTAACAGTCTGTTCAATATGAACATTCTATAGACCCATGGAAGCAGTCTGAGACCTAGTGAACATTGTATAGACACATAGTAACTGTCTGGGACAATATGAACAGTTTATTTACACATTGTAACAGTATGAAACATCGTGAACATTCGTTAGAAACATGGTAACAGTCTGGGAAAATATGAACATTCTATAGACACAGGTAACAGTCTAGAAAATATGAATATTCTATAGACACGTGGTAACAGTCTGGGATATAGTGAACATCCTAAGACACGTGTGAACAGTCTGGGAAAATATGAACTTTCTATAGACACATGGTAAAATTCTGGGACATAGTGAACTTTCTATAGACACATAGCAACACTCTGGGACAATATGAACATTCTATAGGCACGTGGTAATAATCTCAGACATAGGGAACTTTCGATAGACACATGGTAACAGTCTGGGACATAGCAAATATTCTATGGACACATGGTAACAGTCCGGAAAAAGATGAATATTCTATAGACACATGGTATCAGTCTGGGTCAATATGAACATTCTGTAGACACATGGTAACAGTATGGGACATAGGGAACATTCTGTAGACACATGGTAACAGTCTAGGACATAGTGAACTTTCTATAGAAACATAGTATCAATCTGGGACAATATGAATTTTCTATGGGTACGTGGTCACAGTCTGGGAAAATATGAACATTCTATTTACACATGGTAAGAGTCAGGGACATAGTGAACATTCTATGGACACATTGTAACAGTCTGGGACTATGAACATTCCATAGAACGGTGGTAACAGTCTGGGACATATTGAATATCCTATAGCCCCTCGGTAACAGTCTGGGACAATAAGAACATTCTATAGACAAGTGCTAACAGTCTGCGACATAGTGAACATACTATAGGCACATGGAAAGAGTCTGGAATAATTGAATAATCTATAGACACATGGTAAGAGTCTGGGACAATATGAACATTATAAAGTCACATGGTAACAGTCAGGGACATAGTGAACATTCTATAGACATATGGATACAGTCTGAGACATAGTGAACATTCTATAGACACATGGTAACTCTGGAACAATATGAACATTCTATAGACACGTGGTAACAGTCTGGGAAAATATGAACATTCTATAGACATAGGTAACAGTCTAAGAAAATATGAATATGCTATAGACACATGGTAAAAGTCTGGGACAACATGAACATTCTGTAAATACCTGGTAACAGTCTGTGACATAGTGAAAATTCTATAGACACATGGTAACAGTGTGGGACATAGTGAACATTCTATAAACATATAGTAACTGTGTGGGATAATATGAACAGTCTGTTTACACATGGTAACAGTCTGTATCATAGCGAACATTCCGTAGACATATGGTAACAATCTGGGACATAGTGAACATTCTATAGGATTATGGTAATAGTTTTGGACAATATAAATATTCTATACACACATGGTAACAGTCTGGGAAAATATGAACATTCTATAGACACAGGTAACAGTCTAAGAAAATATGAACATCTGTAGACACAATGTAACAGTGTGGAATATTGTGAATATTCTATAGACACATAGTAACTGTGAGGGACAATATGAACATTAAAAAACCTGTGGTAACAGCTTGGGACATAGTGAATATTCTATAGACACTTGCTAACAATCTGGGAAAATATGAACATTCTATAGACACATGTTAACAGACCGGGACATAGTGAACTTTCTATAGACACATAGTAAAAGTCTGGGATATTATGAACATTCTATAGATCCGTGGTAAATGTCTGGGACATAGTGAATATTCTATAGACACTTGGTAACATTCTGGTACAATATTACCATTCTATAGACAAGTGGTAACAGTCTGGGACATAGTGAACATTGTATAGACACATGGTAACAGTGTGGGACATAGTGAACATTCTATTGACACATAGTAACTGTCTGGGAAAATATGAACATTCTATAGACATGTGGTACTAGTCTGGGACAATATGAACATACTGTAGACACGTGGTAACAGACTGGGCCATAGTGAACATTCTATAGACACATAGTATATGTCTGGGACAATAAGAACAGTGTATTTACACATTGTAACAGTCTGAAATATAGTGAACAATCTATAGACACATCTTAACATTCTGGAACATAGTGAACATTATATAGACACATGGTAACTCTGGAAAAATATGAACATTCTATAGATACATGGTAACAGTCTGGGAAAACATGAACATTCTGTAGACACAGGTTACAGTCTAAGAAAATATGAATATGCCATAGACACATGGTAACAGTCTGGGACAACATGAACATTCTGTAGACAGGTGGTAACAGTCTGGGATATAGTTTACATTCTGTAGACATGTGGGAACAGTCTTTGACAAAACTGACATTCTATAGACACATGGTAACAGTCTGGGACAATATGAACATTCTATAGACACAGGTATCAGTCTAAGAAAATATGAAGATTGTCTAGACACATGGCAACCGTCTGGGACAATATGAACATCTGTTGACACGTGGTAACATTCTGGGACATAGTGAACATTCAATAGACACGTGTTATCAGTCTGGGTCAAAACTGACATTCTATAGACACATGGTAACAGTCTAGGAATATATGAACATTCTATAGACATGTGGTAAGAGTCTGGGACAATATGAACATTCTATAGACATGGGGTAACAGTCTGGGACCTAGTGAACTTTCTATAGACACATAGTAACAGTGTGGGATATTGTGAACATTTCATCGAAACATAGTAACTGTTTGGGACAATATGAACATTCTATACACCCGTGGTAACAGTCAGGGACAAAGTGATTATTCTATAGACACTTGGTAACAGTCGGGGACAATAGGAACATTCTATAGACACGTGGTAACAGTCTGGGACATAGTGAACTTTCTATAGACACATAGTAACAGTCTGGGAAAATATCAACATTCTATAGACAAGTCTTAACAGTCTGGGACAATATGAACATTTATATACACATGGGACATAGTGAACATTCTATAGATGAATTGTAACATTGTGGGATATTGTGAACATTCTAAAGACACATAGTAATTGTCTGGGACTATATGAAAAATCTATAAATCCATGGTTACAGTCTGGGACATAGTGAATATTCTATAGACACTTGGTAACAGTCTGGGACAATATGAACATTCTATAGACACATGGGAACAGTCTGGGACATAGTGAAATTTCTATTGACTCATAGTAACGGTCTGGGACAATATCAACCTTCTATAGACATGTGGTAACAGTCTGGGACAATATGAACATTAATTTACACATGGTAACACTCCGGGACATAGTGAACATACTATAGACACATTGTAACAGTGTGGGATATTGTGAACATTCTATTGACACATAGTAATTGTCTGAGACATTATGAACATTCTATAGACCCATGGTAACAGTCTAGGACAATGTGAATATCTATAGACACTTGGTAAGAGTCTGGGAAATTATGAACTTTCTATAGACACGTGGTAACAGTATGGGACATAGTGAACATTCTATAGACACATGGTAGCAGTTTGGGACATAGTGAACATTCTATTGACACATAGTACGTGTCTGGGAAAATATGAACATTCTATACACATGTAGTAACAATCTGGGACAATATGAACATACTGTAGACACGTGTAACTATCTGGGACAATATGAACTGTGTATTTACATATTGTAACAGTCTGAAACATAGTGAACATTCGATAGACACTTGGTAACATTTTGGAACATAGTGAACATTTTATAGGCACATGGAAACAGTCTGAGATAATTGAATATTCTATAGACACATGGTAACAGTCTGGGAAAATATGAACATTTGATAGACACAGGTAACAGTCTAAGAAAATATGAATATTCTATAGACACATGGTAACTGTCTGGGAAAATATGAACATTCTATAGACACATGGTAACTCAGGGGCAATATGATCATTCAAAAGACACGTGCAAACAGTCTGAGACAATATGAACATTCTATAGACACAATGTAACAGTCTGTGACATAGTGAAATTTCTATAGACACATAGCAACATTCTGGGATAATATCAAAATTCTATAGGCATGTGGTAATATTCTCGGACATAGGGAACATTCGATAGCACATGGTAACAGTCTGGGACATAGTAAATATTGTATAGACACAAGGTAACAGTCTGGGAATTATGAAAGGTCTATAGACACATGGTAACACTCTGGGTGATAGTGAACATTCTGTAGACACAGGGAAACAGTATGGGACAATATGAACATTCTACAGACAACTAGTAACAGTCTGAGTCAATATGAATGTTCTATAGACACATAGTAACAGTATGGGACATAGGGAACATTCTATTGACACATGGAAATAGTCTGTGACAATATGAACATTCTATACACATTTGGTAATATTCTGTGACACAGTGCGCATTTGATAGACACATGGTAACACACTGGGAAAATATGAACATTCTATAAACACGTGGTAACTGTCTGGAACAACATAAACATTCTATAGACACGTGTCAACAGTCTGGGACGACATGAACATTCTATAAACACATGTTAACAGTCTGGGAAAATATGAACATTCTATAGACACAGGTAACAGTCTAAGAAAAGAGGAATATTCTAGTGACACATGGTAACAGTCTGGGACAAAATGAACATTCTGTAGACACGTGGTAACAGTCTGGGACATAGTGAACATTCTATAGACACATAGAAATGCTCTGGAACAATGTGAACATTCTATTGGGTATGGTAAGAGTCTGGGACAATATGAACATTCTATTTACGCATGGTAACAAGCAGGGACATAGTGAACATTCTATAGACACATTTTAATAGTCTGGGATATTGTGAACGTTCTATAGACACATAGTAACTGTCTGGGATAATATGAACATTATATAGACCCGTGGTAACAGTCTGGGACATAGTGAATATTCTATAGATACTTGGTAACAGACTGGGACAATATGAACATTCTATAGACACATGGCAACAATCTGGGACATAGTGAACATTGTGTAGACACATGGTAATATTCTGGGACATTATGAACATTATATTTACACATGGTAACTCTGGAACAATATGAACATTCTATAGACACATGGTAGAGTCTGGGAATATATAAACATTCTATAGACACCTGGAAACAGTCTGGTCAATATGAATCTTCTATAGACACATGGTAAGAGTATGCGATATAGGGAACTTTCTAGAGACACATGGTAACAGTCTGGGACAATATGAACATTCTATAGACAGAGGTAACAATCTAAGAAAATATGAAGTTTCTATAGGGACATGGTAATAGTCTGGGACAATATGAACACGTGTAGACATGTGGTATAATTCTGGGACAAAGTGAACATTCTATAGACACGTGGTAACAGTCTGGGACAAAACTGACATTCTATAGATTCATGGTAACATTCTGGGACAATATGAAATTCTATAGACACATGGTAACAGTCTGGGTTATAGCGAACAATCTATGGACACAGTGAAACAGTCTGGGAAAATATGAACATTCTATAGACACATAGTAACTGTCTGGGACAATATGAACATTCTATAGACACAGGTAACAGTCTAAGAAAATATGATTATGCATAGACACATGGTAACAGTCTGGGACATCATGAACATTTTGTGGACACATGGTAACAGTCTGGGACATAGTGAACTTTCTACAGACACATACTAACGGTCTGGGACAATATCAACATTCTATAGACACATTTTAACAATCTGGGACAATATGAACATTGATTTACACATGGTAACACTCAGGGACATAGTGAACATTCTACAGACATAGTAACATTGTGGGATATTGTGAACATTCTATAGACACATAGTAAAAGTCTGGGACACAGTGAATATTCTATAGACACTTGGTAATATTCTGGGACAATACGAACATTCTATAGACACGTGGTAACATTTTGGGACATAGTGAACATTCTATAGACACATGGTAACAGTGTGGGACATAGTGAACATTCCATTGACGCATAGTACCTGTCTGGGAAAATATGAACTTACTATAGACATGTGGTAACAGTCTGGGACAATATGAACATACTGTAGACACGTGGTAACAGTCTTGAACATAGTGAATATTCTCTAGACACATAGTAACTGTCTGATACAATATGAACAGTCTATTTACACATTGTAAAAGTCTGAAACATAGTGAACTTTCTATAGACACATGGTAACATTCTGGGTCATAGTCAATATTCTATAGGCACATGGTAACAGTCTGGGATAATTGAATATTATATAGATACATGGTAACAGTCTGGGACAATATGAATATTCTGAAGGCACATGGTAACAGTCTGGGAAAATATGAACATTCACATGGTATTAGTCTGGGTCATAGTGAACATTCTATAGCCACAGGGAAACAATCTGGGACAATATGAAATTCTACAGACACTTTGTAAGAGTCTCGTTCAATATGAACGTTCTATAGACACATGGTAAGAGTACGGGACATAAGGAAAGTTCTACAGACACATGGTAACAGTCTGTGACAATATGTACATTCTATACACATGTGGTAATATTCTGTGACACAGTGAGCATTCGATAGACACAAGGTAAAAAACTGGGAATATATGAACATTCTATTAACACATGGTAACAGTCTGGGACATAGTGAACTTTCTCTAGACCCATTGTAACTCTCTGGGACAATATCAACATTCTATAGACACGTGGTAACAGTCTGGGACCGCATGAACATTGATTTACACATGGGACATAGTGAACATTCTATAGACATATTGTAACAGAGTGGAATAATGTGAACATTCTATAGACACATAGTAAATGTCTGGGACAATATAAACATTCTATCGACCAGTGGTAACATTCTTTGACATAGTGAGTATACTATAGACACTTGGTAACAGTCTGGGACAATATGAACATTCCATAGACAAATGGTAACAGTCTGGAACATAGTGAACTTTCTATAGACACATAGTAACGGTCTGGGACAATATCAAAATTCTATAGACACTTGGTAACAGTCTGGGACAATATGAACATTGATTTACACATGGTAACACTCAGGGACATAGTGAATATTCTATAGACAGACTGTAACACTGTGGGATATTGTGAACATTCTATAGACACATAGTAACTGTCTGGGACAATATGAACATTGCACAGACCTGTGGAAACAGTCTGGGACAAAGTGAATACTCTATAGACACTGGGTAAGAGTCTGGGAAATTATGAACATTCTATAGACACATGGTAACAGTCTGGGACATAGCGAATATTCTATAGACACATAGTACATGTCTTGGAAAATATGCACATTCTATACACATGTAGTAACTGTCTGGGACAATATGAACATACTGTAGACACGTGGTAACAGTCTGGGACATAGTGAACATTCTATACACACATAGTAACTGTCTGGGACAATATGAACCGTGTATTTACACATTGTAAGAGTCTGAAACATAGTGAACATTCGATACACACTTGGTAACAGTCTGGGATAGTGAACATTCTATAGGCACATGAAACAGTCTGGGATAATTGAAGATTCTATAGACACATGGAAACAGTCTGGGAAAATAGGAACATTCTATAGACACATGGTAATTCGGGAGCAATATGAACATTCTATGGACACATGGTAACCGTCTGGAAAACTATGAACATTCGATAGACACAGGTAACAGACTAAGAAAATAGGAATATTCTATAGACACATGGTAACATTCTGGGAAAATATGAACATTCTATAGACACATGTTAACTCGGGAGCAATATGTACATTCTAAAGACATGTGGTAACACTCTGGGACAATACGAATATTCTATAGACACAATGTAACAGTCTGTGACATATTGTACTTTCTATAGAAACATAGCAACGGTCTGGGACAATATCAAAATTCTATAGGCACGTGGTAATATTCTGAGACATAGGGAGCTTTCGATAGCACATGGTAACAGTCTGGGACATTGTACATATTGTATAGACACATGGTAACACTGTGGGAATTATGAACATTCTATAGACACATGGTAACACTCTGGGTGATAGTGAACATTCTATAGACACAGGGAAACAGTCTGGGACAATATGAACATTCTACAGACAACTGGTAACAGTCTGAGTCAACATGAACATTCTATAGACACATAGTAACAGTATGGGACATCGGGAACATTCTATCGACACATGGTAACAGTCTGTGACAATATGAACATTCTATACACATGTGGTAATATTCTGTGACACAGTGAGCATTCGATAGACACATGGTAACAGACTGGGAAAATATGAACATTCTATAAACACATGGTAACAGTCTGGGACATAGTGAACTTTCTATAGACACATTGTAACTCTCTGGGACAATATCAACATTCTATAGACACGTGGTAACAGTCTGGGACCGCATGAACATTGATTTACACATGGGACATAGTGAACATTCTATAGACATATTGTAACAGAGTGGAATAATGAGACCATTCTATAGACACTTAGTAACTGTCTGGGAAAATATGAACATTCTATAGACCAGTGGTAACAGTCTGGGACATAGTGAATATTCTATAGACACTTCGTAACAGTCTGGGACAATAGGAACATTCTATAGACACGTGGTAACAGTCTGGGTCATAGTGAACTTTCTATAGACATATAGTAACGGTCTGCGACAATATCAACATTCTACAGACACGCGGTAAGAATCTGGAACAATTTGAACATTGATTTACACATGGGACATAGGGAACATTTTATAGACGCATTGTAACAGTGTGGGATATTGTGAATATTCTATAGACACATAGTAACTGTCTGGGAAAATATGACATTCTATAGACCCGTGGTAACATTCTTTGACATAGCGAATATACTATAGACACTTGGTAACAGTCTGGGACAATATGAACATTCTATAGACACATGGTAACAGTCTGGGACATAGTGAACTTTCTATAGACACATAGTAACGGTCTGGGACAATATCAAAATTCTATAGACACGTGGTAACAGTCTGGGACAATATGAACATTGATTTACACATGGTAACACTCAGGGACATAGTGAATATTCTATAGACAGACTGTAACACTGTGGGATATTGTGAACATTCTATAGACACATAGTAACTGTCTGGGACAATATGAACATTGCACAGACCTGTGGAAACAGTCTGGGACAAAGTGAATACTCTATAGACACTGGGTAAGAGTCTGGGAAATTATGAACATTCTATAGACACATGGTAACAGTCTGGGAAATAGCGAACATTCTATAGACACATAGTACATGTCTTGGAAAATATGCACATTTTATAAACATGTAGTAACTGTCTGGGACAATATGAACATACTGTAGACACGTGGTAACAGTCTGGGATATAGTGAACATTCTATACACACATAGTAACTGTCTGGGACAATATGAACCGTGTATTTACACATTGTAAGAGTCTGAAACATAGTGAACATTCGATACACACTTGGTAACAGTCTGGGACATAGTGAACATTCTATAGGCACATGGAAACAGTCTGGGTGATAGTGAACATTCTATAGACACAGGGAAACAGTCTGGGACAATATGAACATTCTACAGACAACTGGTAACAGTCTGAGTCAATATGAACATTCTATAGACACATAGTAACAGTATGGGACATCGGGAACATTCTATCGACACATGGTAACAGTCTGTGACAATATGAACATTCTATACACACGTGGTAATATTCTGTGACACAGTGAGCATTCGATAGACACATGGTAACAGACTGGGAAAATATGAACATCCTATAAACACATGGTAACTGTCTGGGACAACATAAACATTCTATAGACAGGTGTCAACATTCTGACACAACATGAACATTCTATACACACATGTTCACAGTCTGGGAAAATATGAACATTCTATAGACACAGGAAGCAGTCTAAGAATATATGAATATTCTAGAGACACCTGGTAACTTCTGGGACAACATGAACATTCTATGGACACATAGTAACTGTCTGGGACAATATAAACATTCTATCGAGCCATGGTAATATCCTGGGAAATAGTAAGCATTCGATAGACACATGGTAATAGACTGGGAAAATATGAACTTTCTATAAACACGTGGTAACAATCTGGGACAACATTAACATTCTATAGACAAGTGGTAACAGTCTAGGACAACATGAACTTTCTACAGACACATGGTAACAGTTTGGGACAATATAAATATTCTATACACACATGGTAACAGTCTCGAACAGTATGAACAATCTATAGACACGTGGTAACAATCTGGGATAATATGAATATTCTATAGAAACCTGGTAACAGACTGGGTCAATGTGAACGTTCTATAGACACATGGTAACAGTATGGGACACAGGGAACATTCCACAGACACATGGTCACACTCAGGGATAATATGTACATTCTATAGACACAGGTAACAGTCTAAGAAAATATGAAGATTCTATAGACTCATGGTAAAAGTCCGGGACAATATGAACATTCTAAAAAACCATGGTAACAGTCTGGGACATAGTGAATATTCTATAAACACTTGCTACCTGTCTGGGAAAATATGAACATTCTATAGACACATGGTAACAGTCTGGGACATAGTGAACTTTCTATAGAAACATAGTAATGATCTGGCACAATATCAACATTCTATTTACACGTGGTAACAGTCTGGGACAATATGAACATTGTTTTACACATGGTAACAGTCAGGGACATAGTGAACATTCTACAGACACATTGTAACAGTGTGGGATATTGTGAACATTCTATAGACACATAGTTACTGTCTGGGACAATGTGACCATTCTATAGACCTGTGGTAACCGTCTGGGACATAGTGAACATTCAATAGACACGTGTTATCAGTCTGGGACAAAACTGACATTCTATAGACATATGGTAACAGTCTAGGACAATATGAACATTCTATAGACATGTTGTAAGTGTCTGGGACAATATGAACATTCTATAGACATATGGTAACAGTCTGGGACATAGTGAACTTTCTAAAGACACATAGTAACGGTCTGGGAAAATATCAACATTCTATACACACGTGGTAACAGTCTGGGAAAATATGAACATTGATTTACACATGGGACATAGTGAATATTCTATAGACACATAGTAACAGTGTGAGATATTGTGAACATTTTATCGAAACATAGTAACTGTCTGGGACAATATGAACATTCTATACACCCGTGGTAACAGTCAGGGACATAGTGATTATTTTATAGACACTTGGTAAAAGTCTGGGACAATAGGTACATTCTACAGACACGTGGTAAGAGTCTGGGACATAGTGAACTTTCTATAGACACATAGTAACAGTCTGGGAAAATATCAACATTCTATAGACACGTGTTAACAGCCTGGGACAATATGAACATTGTTATACACATGGGACATAGTGAACATTCTATAGATGCATTGTAACAGTGTGAGATATTGTGAAAATTCTAAAGACACATAGTAACTGTCTGGGACAATATGAAAATTCTATAGACCCTTGGTAACAGTCTGGGACATTATGAACATTCTATAGACACATGGGAACAGTCTGGGACATAGTGAACTTTCTATTGACACATAGTAACGGTCTGGGACAATATCAATCTTCTATAGACCCGTGGTAACAGTCTGGGACAAAGTGAATACTCTATAGACACTTGGTAGGAGTCTCTGAAATTATGAACATTCTATAGACACGTGGTAACAGTCTGGGACATAGTGAACATTCTATAGACACATGGTAGCATTGTGGGACATAGTGAACATTTTTTTGACACATAGTATGTGTCTGGGAAAATATGAACATTCTATACACATGAAGAAACAGTCTGGGACAATATGAACATACTGTAGACATGTGGTAACAGTCTGGGACATAGTGAACATTCTATAGACACATAGTAACTGTCTGAGACAATATGAACCGTGTATTTACATATTGTAACAGTCTGAAACATAGTGAACATTCGATAGACACTTGGTAACAGACTGGGACATAGTAAACATTCTATAGGCACATGGAAACAGTCTGAGATAATTGAATATTCTATACATATGGTAACAGTCTGGGAAAATAGGAACATTCTATAGACACATCGTAACTCGGGAGCAATATGAACATTGTATAGACACATGGTAACCATCTGGAAAAATATGAATATTTGATAGACACAGGTAACAGTCTAAGAAAATATGAATATGCTATAGACACATGCTAACAGTCTGGGAAAATATGAACATTCTATAGGCACATGGTAACTCGGGAGCAATATGATCATTCTAAAGACAAGTGGTAACAGTCTGAGACAACATGAACATTCTATAGACACAATGTAACAGTCTGTGACATAGTGAACTTTCTATAGACACATAGCAACAGTCTGGGACAATATCAAAATTCTATAGGCACGTGGTAATATTCTGAGACATAGGGAACTTTCGATAGCACATGGTAACAGTCTGGGACATGGTAAATATTGTATACACATGGGAAAGGTGTGGGAATTATGTATATTCATTCTATAGACACATGGTAGCACTCTGGGTGATAGTGAACATTCTGTAGACACAGGGAATCAGTCTGGGACAATATCAATATTCTACAGAGAACTGGTAAGAGTCTGAGTCAATATGAACGTTCTATAGACACATAGTAACAGTATGGGACATCGGGAACAATCTATCGACACATGGTAACAGTCTGTGACAATATGAATATTCTATACACACGTGGTAATATTCTGTGACACAGTGAGCATTCGATAGACACATGGTAACAGACTGGGAAAATATGAACATTCTATAAACACGTGGTAACTGTCTGGGACAATATAAACATTCCATAGACACGTGTTAACAGTCTGGGACAACATGAACATTCTATACATACATGTTAACAGTCTGGGAAAATATGAACATTCTATAGACACAGGTAACAGTCTAAGAAAATATGAATATACTAGAGACACATGGTAACAGTCTGGGACAACATGAACATTTTATACACACATGTTAACAGTCTGGGAAAATATGAACTTTCTATAGACACATAGCAATGGTCTGGGACAATGTGAACATTCTATAGGCACGTGGTAACAGTCTGGACAATATGAACATTCTATAGCCACATGGTAACAGTCTGGGAAAATATAAACTTTCTCTAGACACATTCTAAGAGTCTGGGATATTGTGAACGTTCTATAGACACATAGTAACTGTCTGGGACAATATGAACATTCTATAGACCCGTGGTAACAGTCTGGGACATAGTGAATATTTTATAGACACTTGGTAATAGTCTAGGACAATATGAACATTCTATAGACACGTGGTAACAATCTGGGACATAGTGAATATTGTGTAGACACATGGTAATATTCTGGGACAATATGAACATTATATTTACACATGGTAACTCTGGAACAATATGAACATTCTATAGACACATGGTAAGAGTCTGGGAATATATGAACATTCTATAGACACCTGGAAACAGTCTGGTCAATATGAATGTACTATAGACACATAGTAAGAATATGCGACATAGGGAACTTTCTACAGACACTTGGTAACAATCTGGGACAATATGAACATTCTATAGACAGAGGTAACAGTCTAAGAAAATATGAAGTTTTTATAGACACATGGTAATAGTCTGGGACAATATGAACATCTGTAGACACATGGTATCAGTCTGGGACATACTGAACATTCTATAGACACGTGGTAACAGTCTGGGACAAAACTGACATTCTATAGACACATGGTAACAGTCTGGGACAATATGCACATTCTATAGACACGTGGTAACAGTCTGGGACAATATGAACATTCTATAGACACATGGTAACAGTCTGGGACAACATAAACATTCTGTAGACACATGGTTACATTCTGAGATATAGTGAACATTCTATAGACACGTGGTAACAGTCTGGGACAAAACTGACATTCTATAGACACATGGTAACAGCCTGGGACAATATAAACATTCTATAGACACATGGTAAAATTCTGGGACATAGGGAACTTTCGATAGTCACATGGTAACAGTCTGGGACATAGTAAATATTCTATAGACATATAGTAACTGTCTGGGACTATATGAAATGTGTATTTACGCATTGTAACAGTCTGAAACATAGTGAACAATCGATAGACACATGGTAACAGTCTGGGTTACAGTGATCTTTCTACAGACACAAAGTAAAGTTCTGGGACAATATCAACATTCTATAGACACATGGTAACAACCAGGGAAAATATGAACATTGATTTACACATGGTAACACTCAGGGACATAGTGAACATTCTATGGACATAGTGACAGTGTGGGATATTGCAAACATTCTATAGATACATCGTAAAAGTCTGGGACAATATGCACATTCTATAGACCCGTGGTAAGAGTCTGGGACATAGTGAATATTCTATAGACACTTGGTAAGATTTTGGGACAATATGAACATTCTATAGGCACGTGGTAACAGTCTGGGACATAGTGAACATTGTATAGATGCATGGTAACAGTGTGGGCATGGTGAAAATTCTATTGACACATAGTATTTGTCTGGGAAAATATGAACTTTCTATAGACACTTGGTAACGTTCTGGGACAATATGAACATTCTATCCGCACGTGGTTACAGTCTTGGACATAGTGAACATTTAATAGACACATAGTAACTGTCTGGAACAATATGAACAGTCTATTTACACATTGTAAAAGTCTGCAAAATAGTGAACATTCTATAGACACATGATAACATTCTGGGTCATAGTGAATATTTTATAGGCACATGGTAACTGTCTGGGATAATTGAGTATTCTATAGACACATGGTAAAAGTCTGGGACAATATGAACATTCTAAGCTTCATGGTAACAGTCTGAAACATAGTTAACATACTATAGACACATGGTAACATTCTGGGAGATAGTGAACATTCTATAGACACATGGTAACTCTGGAAAAATATGAACATTCTATAGACACATGGTAACAGTCTGGCAAATATGAAGATTCTGTAGACACAGGTAACAGTCAAAGAAAATATGAATATGGTATAGACACATGGTAACAGTCTGGGACAACATGAACATTCTGTAGACACATGGTAACAGTTCTGGATATAGTGAACATTCTATAGACACGTGGTAACAGTCTGGGGCAATATTAACATTCTATTTACAAGTGGTACAAGTCAGGGACCATATAAACATTCTATAGACACATGGTAACAGTCTGGGATATAGTAAATATTCTATAGACACATGGTAACAGTCTGGAACAATATGAACATTCTATATGCACATGGTATTAGTCTGGGTCATAGTCAACATTCTATAGACTCAGGGAAACAGTATGGGACAATATTAACATTCTATAGGCACGTGGTAATATTCTGGGACAAAGGGAACATTTGATTGACACATGGTAACAGTCTGGGACATAGTAAATATTGTATAGACACATGGTAAGGGTCTCGGAATTATGTACAATCTATAGACACATGGTAACAGTCTGGGTGATAGTGAACATTCTCTAGACACAGGGAAACAGTCTGTGACAATATGAACATTCTACAGAAAACTAGTAACAGTATGGGTCAATATGAATGTTCTATAGACACATAGTAACAGTGTGGTACATAGGGAACATTCTATTGACACATGGTTACAGTGTGTGACATATGAACATTCTATACACACGTGGTAATATTCTGTGATACAGTGAGTATTCGAAAGACACATGGTAAAAGACTGGGAAAATATGAACATTTGATAGACACGTGGCAACAGTCTGGGACAACATGAACATTCTATAGACACATGTTCACAGTCTAGGAAAATATGCACATTCTATAGACACAGGTAACAATCTACGAAAATATGATTATTCTATAGACACATGGCCACAGTCTGGGAAAACATGAAAATTCTGTAGACACGTGGTAACAGTTGGGACATAGTGAATATTCTATAGACACGTGGTAACAGTCTGGGATATTATGAACATTCTATAGACACAGGGTACAGTCTGGGACATTGTAAATATTCTGTAGACACATGGTAACAGTGTGGGACAATATGAACATTCTATAGACACATGTTAACAGTCTGGGACATAGGGAACATTCTATAGACACATGGTAACATTCTGGGACAATATGTACATTCGATAGAAACATGGTAACATTGTGGAACAATAGGAATATTCTATAAATACATGGTAACATTCTGGGATAATATGAACATTCTATACACACATGGTAACAATCTGGGACAATGTCAACATTCTATAGACATGTGGTAGCAGTCTGGGAGAATATGAAATTTGTATAGACAAGTGGTATCAGTCTGGGACATAGTGAACAAACTATAGACACAACGTAACAGTCTGGGACATAGTGAACACTCTATAGACACATGGTATCTGTCTGGGACAACATGAACAATCTATAGACACGTGGTAAAAGTCTGGGACAATATCAACATTCTATAGACACTTGGTAACAGTCTGGCACATAGTGAACATTCTATAGACACGTGGTAACAGTCTGCACAAAACTAACATTCTATAGACAAGTGGTAAATGTGTGGAACAATATGAACATACTATAGACACTTTTTAACAGTATGGGACATAGTGAACATTCTATAGACATATGGTAACAGTCTGGGACAATATGAACATTCTATAGACACATGGTAACAGTCAGGGACATACTGAACATTCTATAGACACATGGTAACTGTCTGGGACAATATGAACATTCTATAGACCGTGGTAACAGTCTGGGACATAGTGAATATTCTATAGCCACTTGGTAACAGTCTGGGACAATATGAACCTTCTATAGACACGTGGTAACAGTCTGGAACATTGTGAACATTCTGTAGGCACATGGTAATATTCTGGGTCAATATGAAAATTATATTTGCACATGGCAACATTCTTTGAAATAGTGAACATTCTATAGACACGCGGTAACAGTCGGGGACACAGTGAACATTTTACAGACACATGGTAACTCTGGAACAATATGAACATTCTATACACACATGATAACAGTCTGGGAATATATGACCATACTAAGAGACACCTGGTAACAGTCTGGGTCAATATGAGCATTCTATAGACACATGGTAACACTATACAATATAGGGAACTTTCTACAGACACATGGTAAGAGTCTGGGACAATATGAACATTCTATAGATTCAGGTAACAGTCTAAGAAAATATGAAGTTTCTATAGACACATGGTAACAGTCTGGGACAATATAAACACCTGTAGACACGTGGTAGCAGTCTGTGACAAAGTGAACATTCTATAGAAAAAACTGACATTCTATAGACACATGCTACAGTGTGGGATAATATGAAAATTCTATAGACACCTGATAACAGTCTGGGAAATATGAACATTCTATAGACACATGGTAACAGTCTGAGACATAGTGAATATTCTCCAGACACATTGTAACGGTCTGGAGCAATATCAACATTCTAGAGAAACGTGGTAACAATCTGGGACAATATAAACATTGATATACACATGGTAACACTTAGGGACATAGTGAACATTCTATAGATACATTGTAACAATGTGGGATATTGTGAACATTCTATAGACACAAAGTAAATGTCTGGGACAATATGAACATTCTATAAACCCGTGGTAACAGTCTGGGACATAGTGAATATTCTAGAGACACTTGTTAACATTCTGGGACAATATGAACACTCTATAGACACGTGGTAACAGTCTGGGACATGGTGAACATTCTATAGACACATGGTAACAGTGTGGGACATAGTGAACATTCTATTGACACATAGTACCTCTCTGGGAAACATGAACATTCTAGAGACATGAGGTAAATGTCTGGGACAATATGAACATACTGTAGACACATGGTAACAATCTGGGACAATATGAACATTCTATAGACACAGCTAACAGTCTAAGAAAATATGAATATGCTATAAACACATGGTAACAGTCTGGAACAACATGAACTTTCTGTAGACACATGGTAACAGTCTGGGATATAGTGAACATTCTATAGACACGTGGTTACACTCTGGGACAAAACTGACATTCTATAGACACATGGTAACAGTCTGGGACAATATGTACATTCTATAGACACATGGTAACATTCTGGGACATAGGGAACTTTCAATATACACGTGGTAACAGTCTGGGACATAGTAAATATTCTATGGACACATGGTAACAGTCTGCAACAGTAAGAACATTCTATAGACACATGGTAACAGTCTGGGTAATAGTAAATATTCTATGGACACAGGGAAACAGTCTGGGACAATATGAACATACTGTAGACACAGAGTAACTGTCTGGGATATTATGAACATTCTATGGACACAGGTAACAGTCTAAGAAAATATGAAGATTCTATAGACCCATGGTAATATTCTGGAAACAGTAAGCATTCGATAAACACATGGCAACAGCCTGGGAAGATATGAATATTCTATAAACAAGTGGCAACAATCTGGGACAACATGAATATTCTATAGACATGTGGTAACAGTCTGGGACAGCATGAACATTCTATAGACACATGGTAACTGTTTGAGAAAATATGAATATTCTAAAGACACAAGGTAACAGTCTGGGAAAATATGAATATTCTATAGACACATGGTAAAATTCTGGGACAATATGAACATTCTTAGACACGTGGCAATATTCGTGGACATAGTGAATATTCTATGCACACTTGGTAACAGTCTGGGAAAATATGAACATTCTATACACACGTGGTAACACTCTGGGACATAGTGAACCTTCTATAGACACATGGTAAAAGTCTGGGACATAGAGAACATTCTATAGACACATAGTACTTCTCTGGGAAAATATGAACATTCTAGAGACATGTGGTAACAGTCTGGGACAATATGAACAATCTGTAGACATGTGGTAACAGTCGGGGACATATTGAACATTCTATAGACACAAAGTAACTGTCTGGGACAATATGAACATTCTGTTTAAACATGGTAACAGTCTGGATCATACTGAACATTTGGTAGACATATGGTAACAGTTTGGGACATAGTGAACGTTCTATAGGCACATGGTAACTCTTTGGGCAATATAAATTTTTTATAGACACATGGTAACAGTCTGGAAAAATATGAACCTTCTATATACAAATGGTAAGAGTCTGGGATTATATGAACATTCTATAGACACCTGGTAACAATCTGGGTCAATATGAACGTTCTATAGACACATGCTAACAGTATGGGACATAGCGATCATTCTACAGACAAATGGTAACAGTCAGGGACAATATGAAAATTCTATAGACACATGGTAACAGTCTGGGTCATAGTGAACATTCTATAGACAAAGGAAAACAGTCTGGGACAATATGAACATTCTATAGACAGGTGGTAAAAGTTTGGGAAAATATGGACATTCTCTAAACACGTGGTAACAGTCTGGCATATAGTAAACATTCTCTAAACATGTGGTAACATTTTGGGAAAAAACTAACATTCTATAGACATGTGGTAACTGTCTGAGACAATATGAACATTCTATAGACATATGGTAAGAGTCTGGGAAAATATGAACATTCTATAGACACGTGGTAAAAATCTGGGAAAATATGAACATTCTATAGACAAATGGTAACAGTCTGGGGCATAGTCAATATTCTCTAGATATATGTTAACGATCTTGGACAATCTGAGCATTCTATAGACACAGGTAACAGTCTGGCACATAGTGAACATTGGATAGACATGTGGATACTGTCTGGGAAAAAAATAACACACTATAGACACGTGGTAACAGTCTGGGATATTATGAATACTCTTTAGACACATGGTAAGAATCTGGGACATAGTGAACATTCTATAGACACATGGTAAGAGTCTGGGACAATATGAACATTCTGTAGACACAGAGTAACTGTCTGGGACATTATGAACATTCTATAGACACAGGTAACAGTCTAAGAAAATATGAAGATTCTATAGACACATGGTAAGAATTGGGACAATATGAACATTCTGTACACACGTGGTAATATTCCGGGACAATATGAATATTCGATAGACACATGGTAACAATCTGGGACAATATGAACATTCTATAGCCTCGTGGTAACAGTCTGGGACAATATGAACATTCTATAGACACATGGTAACAGTCTGGGAAAATAGGAACATTCTATAGACACGGGGTAACAGTCTGGGAAAAAATGAACTTTCTATACACACGTCGTAAAAGTCTGGCACATACTGAACATTCCATAGACACATGGTAACAGTCTGCCACAAAAGCAACATTCTAGAGACACAATGTAACTGTCTGAGACAATACAAACATTCCATTGACACGTGGTAACAGTCTGGAACATTGTGAACATTCTATAGACACGTGGTAACAGTCTGGGACAAAACTAACGTTCTATAGACACATGGTAACTGTCTGGGACAATATGAACATTCTATAGACACATGGTAACATTCTGGGGCATAGTAAATATTCTCTAGACACATAGTAAAGATCTTGGACAATATCAACCTTCTACAGACACGGGGTAACTGTCTGGAACATAGTGAACATTCCATAGACACGTTTTAACACTCTGGGAAAAACTAACACTCTATAGACACGTGGTAACATTCTGGGACAAAACTAGCATTCTATAGACACGAGGTAACTCTCTGTGACAATATGAACATTCGATAGAGACATGGTAACATTCTGAGACAAGATGAACATTCTATACACACATGGTAATAACCTGGGACAATATCAACATTCTATAGACACTTGGTAACAGTCTGGGAGAATATGAACTTTCTATAGATATGTAGTAACGGTCTGGGATAGTGAACATGCATCAAACACATGGTAACAGTCTGGGAAAATATGAACTTTCCATAGATACATGGTAACAGTCTAGCACATAGGGAACATTCTTTAGACAGGTGGTAACAATCTGGGAGAACACTACAACTTTATAGACACGTGGTAACTGTCTGGGTCAATATCAATATTCTATAGACATGTGTTAACAGTCTGGGATATAGTGAACAGTCTATAGACACATGGTAAAATTCTTGAACAATATGAACATTCGATAGACACATGGTAAAAGTCTGGGACAATATGAACATTCTATACACATGTGGTAACAATCTGGGACAATATCAACATTCTATAAACACGTGGTAAATGTCTGGGAGAATATGAACTTTCTATAGACACGTGCTGACGGTCTGGGATAGTGAACGTACAACAAACACATGGAAAGAGTCTGGGAAAATATGAACTTTCTATAGATACATTGTAACAGTCTGGCACATAGGGAACATTCTATAGACACGAGGTAACAGTCTGGGACAAAACTAACATTCTATAGACACGTGAAAATATCTAGGATAATATGAACATTCTATACAAACATGGTAACAATCTGGGACAATATCAACATTCTATAGACACGTGGTAACATTCTGGGAGAATATGAACTTTCTATAGACACATGGTAACATTCTGGAACATAGTGAACATTCGATAGGCACATGGTAACATTATGGGACAGTATGAACATTCTATAGCTTCGTGGTAACAGTCTGGGACAATAAGAACGTTCTATAGACACGGGGTAACAGTCTGGGAAAATATGAATATTCTATAGAAACATAGTAACTGTCTGAGTCAATATGAACATTCTGCAGACACGTGGTAACAGTCTGGGACAATATGAACATTCTATAGACACATGGTAACAGTCTGGGACATAGTTAACATTTTATAGACACATGGTTACAGTCTGGGACATAGTTAACATTCTATAGACACATGGTAATGCTTGAAAAATATGAACATTCTATAGACACATGGTAACAGTCTGGGAAATATGAAGATTCTGTAGACACAGGTAATAGTCTAAGAAAATATGAATATGCTATAGACACATGGTAATAGTCTGGGACAACATGAACATTCTGTAGCCACGTGGTAACAGTTTTGGATATAGTGAACATTCTATAGACACATGGAAACAGTCTGGGGCAATATTAACATTCTATTTACACGTGGTATGAGTCAGGGACAATAGAAACATTATATAGACACATGGTAACAGTCTGGGACATAGTAAATATTCTACAGACACATGATAATAGTCTGGAACAATATGAACCTTCTATATGCACATGGTATTAGTCTGGGTCATAGTGAACATTCTATAGACTCTGGGAAACAGTCTGGGACAATATTAACATTCTATAGGCGCATGGTAATATTCTGGGACATAGGGAACATTCGATTGAAACATGGTAACAGTCTGGGACATAGTAAATATTGTGCAGACACATGGTAAGGGTCTGGGAATCATTTACATTCTATAGAGCCATGGTAACAGTCTGGGTGATAGTGAACATTCTCTAGACACAGGAAAACAGTCTGTGACAATATGAACATTCTACAGACAACTAGTAACAGTGTGGGTCAATATGAACGTTCTATAGATACATAGTAACAGTATGGTACATAGGGAATATTCTATCGACACATGGTAACAGTGTGTGACAATATGAACATTCTATACACAAGTGGTAATATTCTGTGATACAGTGAGCATTCGAAAGACACATGGTAAAATACTGGGAAAATATGAACATTTGATAGACACGTGGCAACAGTCTGGGACAACATGAACATTCTATAGACACATGTTCACAGTCTGGGAAAATATGCACATTCTATAGACACAGGTAACAATCTACGAAAATATGATTATTCTATAGACACATGGCCACAGTCTGGGAAAACATTAAAATTCTGTATACACGTGGTAACAGTGAACATTCTATAGACACGTGGTAACAGTCTGGGACATTATGAACATTCTATAGACACATGGTAACATTCTGGGACATTGTAAATATTCTGTAGACACATGGTAACAGTGTGGGACAATATGAACATTCTATAGATGCATGTTAACAGTCTGGGACATAGGGAATATTCTATAGACACATGGTAACATTCTGGGACAATATGAACATTCGATAGACACATGGTAACATTCTGGGACAATAGGACATTCTATAAATACATGGTAATATTATGGGATAATATGAACATTCTATACACACATGGTAACAATCTGGGACAATGTCAACATTCTATAGACACGTGGTAGCAGTATGGGAGAGTATGAACTTTCTATAGACACGTGGTAATGGTCTGGGATAGTGAACATACAACAAACACATGGTGACAGTCTGGGAAAATATGAACATTCTATAGACACTTCGTAACAGTTTGGAAAATTTCAACATTCTATAGACACATGATAACAGTCTGGGACATAGTGAATATTCTATAGACACATAATAACTGTCTTGGACAATATGAACATTCTATAGATACGTGGTAAAAGTCTGGGAAATAGTGAACAATCTATAGACACATGGTATCTGTCTGGGACAACATGAATATTCTATAGACACGTGGTAACAGTCTGGGACAATATCAACATTCTATAGACACTTGGTAACAGTCTGGCACATAGTGAACATTATATAGACACGTGGTAACAGTCTGGACAAAACTAACATTCTATAGACACGTGGTAAATGTGTGGAACAATATGAACATACTATAGACACATAGAAACAGTCTGCCACAATACGAACATTATATAGACATGTGGTAAGAGTCTGGGACAATATGAACATTCTATAGAAACGTGGTAATGATCTGGGTCGTACTGAACATTCTATAGACACATGGTAACTGTCTGGGACATAGTGTATATTTCTAGACACATAGTAACGATCTGGGACAATATGAAAATTCTATAGACACATTGAAACATTCTGGGACTAGTGAACACCCTATAAATGCATGGTAACTGTCTTGGACAATATGAACATTCTATACATATGTGGTAACAGTCTGAGACCCAGTGAACACTCTATAGACACATAATAACAGTCTGGGACAATATGTACATTATAGACAGGTGGTAACAGTCTGGGACAATATCGACATTCTATAGACACGTTGTAACAGTCTGGGACATAGTGAACATTCTATAGACACATAGTAACTGTATGGGACAATATGAACATTCTATAGATACATGGTTACAGTCTGGCGAACAGCAAATATAATCTAGGCACATAGTAACGATCTGGGACAATCTGAACATTCTATAGACAAGTTGTAACAGTCTGGCACATAGTGAACTTACAATAGACACATGGTAACTGTCTGGGAAAATACTAACACTCTATAGACACGTGGTAATACTCTGGGCCATTATGAACATTCTATAGACACATGGTAACATTCTTGAAGATAGTGAACATTCTAAAGACACATGGTAATAGTCTGGGACAATATGAAAATTATATAGACACGTGGGAATGTTCTGGGTCATAGTGAACACTTTATAGACATATGGTAACAGTTCTGGTCAATATGGACATTCTATAGACATGTGTTAATAGTCTGGCACATAGTGACCATTCTATAGACACGTGGTAACAGTCTGGGGCACAGTAAATATTCTCTAGACACATAGTAACCATCTGGGACAATATCAACCTTCTATATACACGTGGTAACAGTCTGGAACATAGTGAACATTCGATACACAAGTGGTAAAACTCTAGGGAAAAAATAACACTCTATAGAATCGTGGTAACATTCTGGGACAAAATTAGCATTCTATAGACAGGTGGTAACTGTCTGGGATAATATGAACATTTTATAGACACAAGGTAACAATCTGGGGCACAGTAAGTATTCTCTAGACACATAGTAACGATCTGGGAAAATATCAAACTTCCATATACACGTGGTAACAGTCTGGAACATAGTGAACTTTCGATAGACACGTCTTAACACTCTGGGAAAATACCAACATTTTATAGACATGTGGAAACATTCTGGGACAAAACTAGCATTCTAAAGACATGTGGTAACTGTCTAAGAAAATATGAACATTCTATAGACACATGGTAACAGTCTGGGGCATAGTAAATATTCTCTAGACACATAGTAACGATCCGGGACAATATCAACCTTCTACAGACACGTGGTAACAGTCTGGAACATAGAGAACATTCAATAGACACGTGGTAACTCTCTGGGAAAAAACTAACACTCTATAGATATGTGGTAACTTTATGGAACAAAACTAGCATTCTACAGACACGTGGTAACTGTCTGGGACAATATGAACATTCTATAGACACATGGTAACACTCTGGGACAACATGAACAGTCTATAGACACGTAGCTACAGTCTGGGACAATATGAACATTATATAGACATGTGGTAATGGTCTGGGTCATAGTGAACTTTCTATAGACACATAGTAACTGTCTGGGTCAAAATGAATATTTTATAGATATGTGTTAACAGTCTGGGACATAGTGAACACTCTATAGACGAATGGCAACTCTCAGGGACAATATAAACATTCTATAGACACATGGTAACAGTCTGGGACAATATCAACGTTCTATAGACCCTTGATAACAATCTGGCACATAGTGAACATTCTATAGATACGTGGTAAGATTCTGGGACAAAACTAGCATTTTATAGACAAATGGGAACTCTCTGGGACAAAGTGAACATTCTATAGACACATGTTAAGAGTCTGGGATAATCTGAACATTCTATAGACACATGGTAACAGTCTGGGGCACAGTAAATATTCTCTAGACACATAGTAACTATCTGGGACAATGTGAACATTCTATAGAGAAGAGGTAACTATCTGGCACATAGTGAACATTCAATAGACACATGGTAACAGTCTGGGAAATTACTAACATTCCATACACACGTGGTAACAGTCTGGGCCATTATGAACATTCTAGGACACATGGTAACAGTCTGGAACATTGTGAACATTCTATAGGCAAATGGTAACAGTCTGGGGCAATATGAAAATTATATAGACACGTGGTAATGTTCTGGGTCATAGTGAACACTCTATAGACACATGGTAACAGTCTGGGACAATATGAACATTCTATAGACCTGTGGTAACAGTCTGGTGCAAGGGGAACATTCTATAGACACGTGGGAACAGTCTGGGCCAAAACTAACCTTCTATAAACATATGGTAACTGTCTGGGACAATATGAACATTCTGTAGACATGTGGTAACAGTCTGGGACAAAACTAACACTCTATAGACACATGGTAACAGTCTGGAACATATTTAACATTCTATAGATAATGGTAACCCTGGGAACATTGTTAATATTCTATAGACATGTGGTAACAGTCTGGGACAAAACTAACATTTTATCGACACGTGATAAGTGTCTGGGACAGTATGAACTTTCTACAGACTCATGGTAACAGTCTGGGGCATAGTAAAAATTCTATAGACACATAGTAACGTTCTGTGACAATATCAACCTTTACATTCACGTGGTAACAGTCTGGAACAGAGTGAACATTCGATAGACATGTGTTAACACTCTGGGAAAAAACTAACACTCTATAGATACATGGTAACATTCTGGGACAAAACTAGCATTCTATAGAAACATGGTACTTGTCTGGGACAATATGAACATTTTTAGAAACATGGTAACAGTCTGGGACTATATGAACTTTCTATAGACAAGTGGCTACACTCTGGGTCATTATGAACATTCTACAGACAAATGGTAAGAGTCTGGGGCATAACGAATATTCTCTAGACACGTAGTAACGATCTGGGACAACATCAGCAATCTACAGACACGTGGTAACAGTCTGGAACATAGTGAACATTCGATAGACACGTGGTAACACTCTGGGAAAATACTAACACTCTATATATACGTGGTAATATTCTGGGACAAAACTATCCTTCTATAGACACATGTTAACTGTCTGGGACAATATGAACATTCTATAGACACGTGGCTACAGTCTGGGACAATATGAACATTCTGTAGATACGTGGTAAAAGTCTGGGACATAGTGAACACACTATAGACACATCGTAATTTTCTGGGACAATATGAACATTCTATAGACACGTGGCTACAGTCTGGGAAAATATGAACATTCTAAAGACACATGGTAAGATTCTGGGGCATACTGAATATTCTCTAGACACGTAATAACAATCTGGGACAATATCAACCTTCTATAGTCACTTGGTAACAGTCTGCAACATAGGAAAGATTAGATAGACACGTGGTATCATTCTGGGAAAAAACAAACACTCTATAGACATGTGGTAATATTCTGGGAGGAAAACTAACATTCTATACACACATGGTAACTGTCTGAGACAATATGAACATTCTACAGACACAATCTAACAGTCTGGGACAATATGAACATTCCATAGACATGTGGCTAGAGTCTGGGACAATATGATCATTCTATAGACACGTAGTAGCAATCTGGAACATAGTCAATATTCAATAGACACGTGTTAACAGTCTGGGAAAAAACTAAGACTCTATAGAGATGTGGTAACATTCTGTGACAAATCTAACATTCTATAGACACGTGGTAAATGTCTGGGACAATATGAATATTTTATAGACACGTGGCTACAGTCTGGAACAATATGAACATTCTATAGACACATTGTAAGAGTCTGGGGCATAGTGAATATTCTCTAGACACGTAGTAACGATCTGGGACAATATCAACATTCTATCGACATGTGGTAACAGTCTGGAATATAGTGAACATTCGATAGACACGTGGTATCAGTCTGGGAAAAAACTAACACTCTATAAACATGTGGTAACAGTCTGGGACATTATGAACATTCTATCGACAAATGGTTACAGTCAGGGACATAGTGAACATGCTAAGGACACATGGTAACAGTCTGGGACAGTATGAACATTCTAGAGACACATGGTAACAGTCTGGCACAATATGAACATTCTATAGTCAAGTTGCAACATTCTTGGTCATAGTGAACATTCGATAGACACGTGGTAACAGTCTGGGACAATATGAATATTCTATAGACACATGGTAACAGTCTGGGAAAATATGAATTTTCTATAGACACCTGGTAACAGTCTGGGACAATATGGAAATTCTATAGACACATGGTAATAGTATGGGAAAATATGAATTTTCTATACACACGTGTTAAGGTTCTTGCAAATTGTGAACACTCTATACATACGTGGTAACAGTTTGGGGCTAAACTAACATTCTATAGACATGTGATAACTGTCTGGGACAACATGAACATTCTATATAGACACAGTAAGAGTCTGGGACAATATGAACATTCTATAGACACATGGCTAGAGTCTGGGACAATATGCACAATCTACAGACACTTGGTAACAATCTGGGGCATAGTAAATATTCTCTAGACACATAGTAACATTCTGGGAAAATATCAACATTTTATAGACACGTGGTAACAGTCTGGAACATAGTGAACATTCGATATACACGTGGTAGCAGTCTGGGAAAAAACTAACACTATATAGACAAGTGGTAACAGTCTGGGACATTATGAACATTTATAGACACATGGTACCAGTCTTGAACATAGTGAACATTCTATATACACGTGGAAAATCTCTGGGACAATATGAACATTATATAGACACGTGGTAATGGCCTGGGTCATAGTGAACATTCTATAAACACATGGTAACAGTCTGGGACATAGTAAACATTCTATAGACACATGGTAATAGTTTGGGAAATAGTGAACATTCTATAGACAAATAGTAACTGTCTGGGTCAATATGAACATTCTATAGATACGTGGTAACAGTCTGGGACATAGTGAACATTTGATAGACACGTGGTGACTCTCTGGGAATAAACTAACACTCTATAGATACGTGGTAACATTCTGGGACAAAACTAGTTTTCTATAGTCACATGGTAACTGTCTGGGACAATATGAACATTCTATAGAATCGTGGCTACAGTCTGGGACAATATAATATTCTACAGACACGTGGTAACAGTCTGGAACAATATCAACATTTTATAGACACGTGGTAACACACTGGGAGAATATGAACTTTCTATAGACACGTTCCAACGGTCTGGGATAGTGAATATTCAAAAAACACGTGGTATGCGTCTGGGAATCATGAACTTTCTATAGATACGTGGTAACAGTCTGGCACAATGTGAACATACTATAGACACGTGGTAACAGTCTGGGACAAAACTAACATTCTATAGACATGTGGTAACTGTCTGGGACAATATGAACTTTCTATAGACACATGGTAACAGTCTGGAACAAATGAACATTCTATAGACACATGGCTACGGTCTGGGACAATATGAGCATTCTATAGACACAAGGTAACACTCTGGGGCAATGTGAATATTCTCTAGACATATAGTAATGATCAGGGACAATATCAAACTTCTATAGACAAGTGGTAACAGTCTGGGAAAAAACTAACACTCTATAGACACGTGGTAACAGTCTGTGACATAGTGAACATCTATAGACACAAGGTAACAGTCTGTGACAATATGAATATTATATAGGCATGTGATAGTGGTCTGCGTCATAGTGAACATACTATAGTCATATGGTAACAGTCTGGGACATAGTGAACATTCAATAGACACATGGCAACTGTCTGGGACAATATGAACACTCTATAGACACATTGTAAATGTCTAGGGTCATAGAGAACATTCTATAGACATATATTATCAGTCTGGGACAATATGAACATTCTATAGACATGTGTAACAGTCTGGGACATTATGAAACTTCTATAGACACATGGAAACAGTCTGGGACATAGTGAACATTCCATAGACACGTGGTCACATTCTGGGTCATAATGAATATATATAGACACATGTTAACAGTCTGGGACAATATGAACATTCTATGGACACGTCTTAAGTGTCTGGGAAAATATCAACATTCTTAGGACACATGGTAACAGTCTGGAACATATTGAGCATTCTAGAGACTCATGGTAACAGTCTGGACTAGTGAACATTCTGTAGACACATAGTAACTGTCTGGGAAAATATGAACATTCTATAGATACGTGGTAACCTTCTGGGACATAGTGAACACTCTATAGACACATGGTAAGAGTCTGTCACAATATTAATATTCTATAGACACGTGGTACCAGTTTGAGACAATATGAACACTCTACAGACAAATTGTAACAGTGTGGCACATAGTGAATATTCTATAGACACATGGTAACAGTCTGGGATAAAACTAACATTCCATAGACACGTGGTACCAGTCTGGGATAATATGAATATTCTATAGACACGAGTTATTAGTCTGGAACATAGTGAACATCCTATAGACACGTGATAACAGTCAGGGACAATATGAACATTCTATAGACACATGGAAACAGTCTGGAACATAGTGAATATTCTAGAGACATGAGTTAACAATCTGGCACATAGTGAACATTCTATAGACACATGGTAACTGTCTGGGACAAAACTAACATTCCATAGACACGTGGTACCAGTCTGGGATAATATCAATATTCTATAGACAGGAGCTAGCAGTCTGGCACATAGTGAACATTCTATAGACACGCGGTAACATTTGGGACAATATGAACATTCTATAGACACATGGTAACAGTCTGGGAAATAGTGAATATTCTCTAGACACATAGTAACGATCTGGGACAATATCAACATTCTATAGACACATGCTCATCGTCTGGAATGTAGTGAACATTCGATATACAAGTGGTAACACCTGGGAAAAAATTAACACTCTATAGACACATGGCAAAAGTGTGGGACATTATGAACATTCTATTGACACGTGGTAACAGTCTGGGACATAGTGAATATTTATAGACACATGATAAAAGTCTGGGACAATATGAACATTCTATAGACACATGGTAACAGTCTGGGAAATACTGAATATTCTCTAGACACATAGGAACGATCTGGGACAATAGGAACATTCTATAGACAAATGGTAAAATTATGGGACAGCATGAACATTCTATAGACACATTGTAACAGTCTAGGGACATAGTGAACATTCTATAGACACATAGTAAATGTCTGGAACAACAAGAATATTCTATAGACATATGGTAACAGTCTGGGACAATATGAACATTCTATAGACACATGGTAACACTCTGGGAAAATATCAACATGCTTTAGACACATGGTAACACTCTGGGAAAATATCAACATGCTTTAGACACATGGTAACAGTCTGTGAGAATATGAACATTCTAGACACATGGTAACAGTCTGGGACAATATGAACATTCTATAGACACTTGAAAACAGTCTGGGACGATATGAACATTCTAGACACATGGTAACAGTCTGGGACAATATGAACATTCTATAGACACTTGATAACAGTCTGGGACAATATGAACATTGTACAGACACGTAGTAACAGTCTGGCACATAGTGAACATTCTATAGACATGTGGTAAGAGTCTGGGAAAAAACTCACAGCCTAGAGACATGTGCTAAGAGTCTGGGACAATATGAACATTCTATAGACATATGGTAATAATCTGGGACATAGTGAACATTCTATGGACACATGGTAACAGTCTGTGAAAATATGAATTTTCTATACACACGTGGTAACAGTCTGGCATATAGTGATCATTCCTTAGGTACGTGTTAAGAGTCTGAGAAAAAACTAACATTCTATAGACACATGGTAACTGTCTAGGACAATATGAATATTCTATAGACACATGATAAGAGTCTGGTGCATACTGAATATTCTCTAGACACATAGTAACCATCTGGGAAAATATGAACATTCTATAGACACATGGCAATAGTCTGAAAAATAGTGAACATTCTATAGACTTGTGGTAAGATTCTGGGACAAAACTAACGTTCTACAGACACATGGTAACTGTCTGGGACAATATCAACATTCTATAGACACGTGGTTACAGTCTGGGACATTATGAACCTTCTATAGACACATGGTAACAGTCTGGGACATAGTGAACATTCCATAGACACGTGGTCACATTCTGGGTCATAATGAACATTGTATAGACACATGTTAACAGTCTGGGACAATATGAACATTCTATGGACACGTGGTAATATTCTGGGAAACTATGAACATTGAATAGACACATGGAAAAAACTGGGACAATATGAACATTCGATAGACACATGATTACAGACTGGGACAATATGAACATTCTATACACGTGGTATGAGTCTGATACAATATCAACATTCTATAGACACATGGTAACATTATGGGATAATATGAACTTTCTATAGACACATGGTAACAGTATGGGATAGTGAACATTCTAAAAACTTGGTAACAACCTGGAAAAATATGAACTTTCTCTACATATGTGGTAACATTCTGGCACATAGTGAATATTCTATAGACACGTGGTAAAAGTCTGGGACAAAATTAACATTCTTTAGATGCGTGCTAACTGTCTGGGTCAATATGAACATTCTATAGACACATGGTAAGAGTCTGGGACAATATGAACAATCTATAGACCGGTGGTATCAGTCTGGGACAATATGAACATTCTATAGACACAGGATAACAGTCTGGGGCAATGTGAATATACTAGACACATAGTAACGATCTGAGACAATATCAACCTTCTGTAGACATGTGGTAACAGTCTGGAACATAGGAAACATTCGATAGACACTTGGTAACAGTCTGGGAAAAAACTAACACTCTATAGACATATGGTAATATTTTGGGACAAAACTAACATTCTATACACACATGGCAACTATCTGCGACAATATGAACATTCTGTAAACACATTGTAATAGTCTGAGACAATATGAACATTCTATAGACATGTGGTTACAGTCTGGTACAATATGAACATTCTATAAACACGTGGTAACAGTCTGGACATAGTGAACATTCAAAATACAAGTTCTAACAATTTGGGAAAAAACTAACACTCTATTGACATGTGGTAATATTCTGGGACAAAACTAACATGCTATAGACAGGTGGTAACTGTCTGGGACAATATGAATATTCTAAAGAAACATGGTAACAGTCTGGGACAATGTGAACATTCTATAGACACGTGGCTAAAGTCTGGGACAAAATGATCATTCTATAGACACATGGTAAGAGTCTGGGGCATAGCGAATATTCTCTAGACACGTAATAACGATCTGGGACAATATCAGCATTCTATAGACATGTGGTAACAGTCTGGAATATAGTGAACCTTCGATAGACACGTGGTATCAGTCTGGAAAAAAAATAACACTTATAGACAAATGGTAACAGTCTGGGACATTGTGAACATTCTATCAACAAATGGTAACAGTCCAGGACATAGTGAACATGCTATAGACACATGGTAACAGTCTGGGACAATATGAACATTCTATAGACATGTGGTAACAGTCTGGGTCATAGAGAACGTCCTATAGACACATGGTAACAGTCTGGGAATATATGAACATTCTATAGTCAAGTGGCAACATTCTTGGTCATAGTGAACATTCGATAGACACGTGGTAACATTCTGGGACAATATGAACACTCTATAGACACATGGTAACAGTCTGGGACAATATGAACATTCTATAGACCTGTGGTAACAGTCTGGTGCAAGGGGAACATTCTATAGACACGTGGGAACAGTCTGGGCCAAAACTAACCTTCTATAAACATATGGTAACTGTCTGGGACAATATGAACATTCTGTAGACATGTGGTAACAGTCTGGGACAAAACTAACACTCTATAGACACATGGTAACAGTCTGGAACATATTTAACATTCTATAGATAATGGTAACCCTGGGAACATTGTTAATATTCTATAGACATGTGGTAACAGTCTGGGACAAAACTAACATTTTATCGACACGTGATAAGTGTCTGGGACAGTATGAACTTTCTACAGACTCATGGTAACAGTCTGGGGCATAGTAAAAATTCTATAGACACATAGTAACGTTCTGTGACAATATCAACCTTTACATTCACGTGGTAACAGTCTGGAACAGAGTGAACATTCGATAGACATGTGTTAACACTCTGGGAAAAAACTAACACTCTATAGATACATGGTAACATTCTGGGACAAAACTAGCATTCTATAGAAACATGGTACTTGTCTGGGACAATATGAACATTTTTAGAAACATGGTAACAGTCTGGGACTATATGAACTTTCTATAGACAAGTGGCTACACTCTGGGTCATTATGAACATTCTACAGACAAATGGTAAGAGTCTGGGGCATAACGAATATTCTCTAGACACGTAGTAACGATCTGGGACAACATCAGCAATCTACAGACACGTGGTAACAGTCTGGAACATAGTGAACATTCGATAGACACGTGGTAACACTCTGGGAAAATACTAACACTCTATATATACGTGGTAATATTCTGGGACAAAACTATCCTTCTATAGACACATGTTAACTGTCTGGGACAATATGAACATTCTATAGACACGTGGCTACAGTCTGGGACAATATGAACATTCTGTAGATACGTGGTAAAAGTCTGGGACATAGTGAACACACTATAGACACATCGTAATTTTCTGGGACAATATGAACATTCTATAGACACGTGGCTACAGTCTGGGAAAATATGAACATTCTAAAGACACATGGTAAGATTCTGGGGCATACTGAATATTCTCTAGACACGTAATAACAATCTGGGACAATATCAACCTTCTATAGTCACTTGGTAACAGTCTGCAACATAGGAAAGATTAGATAGACACGTGGTATCATTCTGGGAAAAAACAAACACTCTATAGACATGTGGTAATATTCTGGGAGGAAAACTAACATTCTATACACACATGGTAACTGTCTGAGACAATATGAACATTCTACAGACACAATCTAACAGTCTGGGACAATATGAACATTCCATAGACATGTGGCCAGAGTCTGGGACAATATGATCATTCTATAGACACGTAGTAGCAATCTGGAACATAGTCAATATTCAATAGACACGTGTTAACAGTCTGGGAAAAAACTAAGACTCTATAGAGATGTGGTAACATTCTGTGACAAATCTAACATTCTATAGACACGTGGTAAATGTCTGGGACAATATGAATATTTTATAGACACGTGGCTACAGTCTGGAACAATATGAACATTCTATAGACACATTGTAAGAGTCTGGGGCATAGTGAATATTCTCTAGACACGTAGTAACGATCTGGGACAATATCAACATTCTATCGACATGTGGTAACAGTCTGGAATATAGTGAACATTCGATAGACACGTGGTATCAGTCTGGGAAAAAACTAACACTCTATAAACATGTGGTAACAGTCTGGGACATTATGAACATTCTATCGACAAATGGTTACAGTCAGGGACATAGTGAACATGCTAAGGACACATGGTAACAGTCTGGGACAGTATGAACATTCTAGAGACACATGGTAACAGTCTGGCACAATATGAACATTCTATAGTCAAGTTGCAACATTCTTGGTCATAGTGAACATTCGATAGACACGTGGTAACAGTCTGGGACAATATGAATATTCTATAGACACATGGTAACAGTCTGGGAAAATATGAATTTTCTATAGACACCTGGTAACAGTCTGGGACAATATGGAAATTCTATAGACACATGGTAATAGTATGGGAAAATATGAATTTTCTATACACACGTGTTAAGGTTCTTGCAAATTGTGAACACTCTATACATACGTGGTAACAGTTTGGGGCTAAACTAACATTCTATAGACATGTGATAACTGTCTGGGACAACATGAACATTCTATATAGACACAGTAAGAGTCTGGGACAATATGAACATTCTATAGACACATGGCTAGAGTCTGGGACAATATGCACAATCTACAGACACTTGGTAACAATCTGGGGCATAGTAAATATTCTCTAGACACATAGTAACATTCTGGGAAAATATCAACATTTTATAGACACGTGGTAACAGTCTGGAACATAGTGAACATTCGATATACACGTGGTAGCAGTCTGGGAAAAAACTAACACTATATAGACAAGTGGTAACAGTCTGGGACATTATGAACATTTATAGACACATGGTACCAGTCTTGAACATAGTGAACATTCTATATACACGTGGAAAATCTCTGGGACAATATGAACATTATATAGACACGTGGTAATGGCCTGGGTCATAGTGAACATTCTATAAACACATGGTAACAGTCTGGGACATAGTAAACATTCTATAGACACATGGTAATAGTTTGGGAAATAGTGAACATTCTATAGACAAATAGTAACTGTCTGGGTCAATATGAACATTCTATAGATACGTGGTAACAGTCTGGGACATAGTGAACATTTGATAGACACGTGGTGACTCTCTGGGAATAAACTAACACTCTATAGATACGTGGTAACATTCTGGGACAAAACTAGTTTTCTATAGTCACATGGTAACTGTCTGGGACAATATGAACATTCTATAGAATCGTGGCTACAGTCTGGGACAATATAATATTCTACAGACACGTGGTAACAGTCTGGAACAATATCAACATTTTATAGACACGTGGTAACACACTGGGAGAATATGAACTTTCTATAGACACGTTCCAACGGTCTGGGATAGTGAATATTCAAAAAACACGTGGTATGCGTCTGGGAATCATGAACTTTCTATAGATACGTGGTAACAGTCTGGCACAATGTGAACATACTATAGACACGTGGTAACAGTCTGGGACAAAACTAACATTCTATAGACATGTGGTAACTGTCTGGGACAATATGAACTTTCTATAGACACATGGTAACAGTCTGGAACAAATGAACATTCTATAGACACATGGCTACGGTCTGGGACAATATGAGCATTCTATAGACACAAGGTAACACTCTGGGGCAATGTGAATATTCTCTAGACATATAGTAATGATCAGGGACAATATCAAACTTCTATAGACAAGTGGTAACAGTCTGGGAAAAAACTAACACTCTATAGACACGTGGTAACAGTCTGTGACATAGTGAACATCTATAGACACAAGGTAACAGTCTGTGACAATATGAATATTATATAGGCATGTGATAGTGGTCTGCGTCATAGTGAACATACTATAGTCATATGGTAACAGTCTGGGACATAGTGAACATTCAATAGACACATGGCAACTGTCTGGGACAATATGAACACTCTATAGACACATTGTAAATGTCTAGGGTCATAGAGAACATTCTATAGACATATATTATCAGTCTGGGACAATATGAACATTCTATAGACATGTGTAACAGTCTGGGACATTATGAAACTTCTATAGACACATGGAAACAGTCTGGGACATAGTGAACATTCCATAGACACGTGGTCACATTCTGGGTCATAATGAATATATATAGACACATGTTAACAGTCTGGGACAATATGAACATTCTATGGACACGTCTTAAGTGTCTGGGAAAATATCAACATTCTTAGGACACATGGTAACAGTCTGGAACATATTGAGCATTCTAGAGACTCATGGTAACAGTCTGGACTAGTGAACATTCTGTAGACACATAGTAACTGTCTGGGAAAATATGAACATTCTATAGATACGTGGTAACCTTCTGGGACATAGTGAACACTCTATAGACACATGGTAAGAGTCTGTCACAATATTAATATTCTATAGACACGTGGTACCAGTTTGAGACAATATGAACACTCTACAGACAAATTGTAACAGTGTGGCACATAGTGAATATTCTATAGACACATGGTAACAGTCTGGGATAAAACTAACATTCCATAGACACGTGGTACCAGTCTGGGATAATATGAATATTCTATAGACACGAGTTATTAGTCTGGAACATAGTGAACATCCTATAGACACGTGATAACAGTCAGGGACAATATGAACATTCTATAGACACATGGAAACAGTCTGGAACATAGTGAATATTCTAGAGACATGAGTTAACAATCTGGCACATAGTGAACATTCTATAGACACATGGTAACTGTCTGGGACAAAACTAACATTCCATAGACACGTGGTACCAGTCTGGGATAATATCAATATTCTATAGACAGGAGCTAGCAGTCTGGCACATAGTGAACATTCTATAGACACGCGGTAACATTTGGGACAATATGAACATTCTATAGACACATGGTAACAGTCTGGGAAATAGTGAATATTCTCTAGACACATAGTAACGATCTGGGACAATATCAACATTCTATAGACACATGCTCATCGTCTGGAATGTAGTGAACATTCGATATACAAGTGGTAACACCTGGGAAAAAATTAACACTCTATAGACACATGGCAAAAGTGTGGGACATTATGAACATTCTATTGACACGTGGTAACAGTCTGGGACATAGTGAATATTTATAGACACATGATAAAAGTCTGGGACAATATGAACATTCTATAGACACATGGTAACAGTCTGGGAAATACTGAATATTCTCTAGACACATAGGAACGATCTGGGACAATAGGAACATTCTATAGACAAATGGTAAAATTATGGGACAGCATGAACATTCTATAGACACATTGTAACAGTCTAGGGACATAGTGAACATTCTATAGACACATAGTAAATGTCTGGAACAACAAGAATATTCTATAGACATATGGTAACAGTCTGGGACAATATGAACATTCTATAGACACATGGTAACACTCTGGGAAAATATCAACATGCTTTAGACACATGGTAACACTCTGGGAAAATATCAACATGCTTTAGACACATGGTAACAGTCTGTGAGAATATGAACATTCTAGACACATGGTAACAGTCTGGGACAATATGAACATTCTATAGACACTTGAAAACAGTCTGGGACGATATGAACATTCTAGACACATGGTAACAGTCTGGGACAATATGAACATTCTATAGACACTTGATAACAGTCTGGGACAATATGAACATTGTACAGACACGTAGTAACAGTCTGGCACATAGTGAACATTCTATAGACATGTGGTAAGAGTCTGGGAAAAAACTCACAGCCTAGAGACATGTGCTAAGAGTCTGGGACAATATGAACATTCTATAGACATATGGTAATAATCTGGGACATAGTGAACATTCTATGGACACATGGTAACAGTCTGTGAAAATATGAATTTTCTATACACACGTGGTAACAGTCTGGCATATAGTGATCATTCCTTAGGTACGTGTTAAGAGTCTGAGAAAAAACTAACATTCTATAGACACATGGTAACTGTCTAGGACAATATGAATATTCTATAGACACATGATAAGAGTCTGGTGCATACTGAATATTCTCTAGACACATAGTAACCATCTGGGAAAATATGAACATTCTATAGACACATGGCAATAGTCTGAAAAATAGTGAACATTCTATAGACTTGTGGTAAGATTCTGGGACAAAACTAACGTTCTACAGACACATGGTAACTGTCTGGGACAATATCAACATTCTATAGACACGTGGTTACAGTCTGGGACATTATGAACCTTCTATAGACACATGGTAACAGTCTGGGACATAGTGAACATTCCATAGACACGTGGTCACATTCTGGGTCATAATGAACATTGTATAGACACATGTTAACAGTCTGGGACAATATGAACATTCTATGGACACGTGGTAATATTCTGGGAAACTATGAACATTGAATAGACACATGGAAAAAACTGGGACAATATGAACATTCGATAGACACATGATTACAGACTGGGACAATATGAACATTCTATACACGTGGTATGAGTCTGATACAATATCAACATTCTATAGACACATGGTAACATTATGGGATAATATGAACTTTCTATAGACACATGGTAACAGTATGGGATAGTGAACATTCTAAAAACTTGGTAACAACCTGGAAAAATATGAACTTTCTCTACATATGTGGTAACATTCTGGCACATAGTGAATATTCTATAGACACGTGGTAAAAGTCTGGGACAAAATTAACATTCTTTAGATGCGTGCTAACTGTCTGGGTCAATATGAACATTCTATAGACACATGGTAAGAGTCTGGGACAATATGAACAATCTATAGACCGGTGGTATCAGTCTGGGACAATATGAACATTCTATAGACACAGGATAACAGTCTGGGGCAATGTGAATATACTAGACACATAGTAACGATCTGAGACAATATCAACCTTCTGTAGACATGTGGTAACAGTCTGGAACATAGGAAACATTCGATAGACACTTGGTAACAGTCTGGGAAAAAACTAACACTCTATAGACATATGGTAATATTTTGGGACAAAACTAACATTCTATACACACATGGCAACTATCTGCGACAATATGAACATTCTGTAAACACATTGTAATAGTCTGAGACAATATGAACATTCTATAGACATGTGGTTACAGTCTGGTACAATATGAACATTCTATAAACACGTGGTAACAGTCTGGACATAGTGAACATTCAAAATACAAGTTCTAACAATTTGGGAAAAAACTAACACTCTATTGACATGTGGTAATATTCTGGGACAAAACTAACATGCTATAGACAGGTGGTAACTGTCTGGGACAATATGAATATTCTAAAGAAACATGGTAACAGTCTGGGACAATGTGAACATTCTATAGACACGTGGCTAAAGTCTGGGACAAAATGATCATTCTATAGACACATGGTAAGAGTCTGGGGCATAGCGAATATTCTCTAGACACGTAATAACGATCTGGGACAATATCAGCATTCTATAGACATGTGGTAACAGTCTGGAATATAGTGAACCTTCGATAGACACGTGGTATCAGTCTGGAAAAAAAATAACACTTATAGACAAATGGTAACAGTCTGGGACATTGTGAACATTCTATCAACAAATGGTAACAGTCCAGGACATAGTGAACATGCTATAGACACATGGTAACAGTCTGGGACAATATGAACATTCTATAGACATGTGGTAACAGTCTGGGTCATAGAGAACGTCCTATAGACACATGGTAACAGTCTGGGAATATATGAACATTCTATAGTCAAGTGGCAACATTCTTGGTCATAGTGAACATTCGATAGACACGTGGTAACATTCTGGGACAATATGAACATTCTATAGACACATGGTAACAATCTGGGACAATATGAACATTCTACAGACACATGGTAACACTATAGGAAAATATGAACTTTCTATACACACGTTTTAACGTTCTTGCAAATAGTGAACATACTATAGATACGTGGTAATAGTCTAGGGCAAAACTAGCATTCTATAGACACATGATAACTGTCTGGGAAAACATCAACATTCTATAGACACATAGTAACAGTCTGGTCCATAGTGAATATTGTCTAGACACATAGTAACCATCTGGGACAATATGAACATTCTATAGACACGTGGTAACATTCTGGAACATAGTGAACATTCTATTAACACGTGGTTACAGTTGGGACAAAACTAACTTTCTATAGATGTGTGGATCTCTCTGGGAAAATATGAACATTCTATGGACACATGGTTACAGTCTAGGATATAGAGACCATTGTATAGACACATCGTAACAGTTGGGATATTGTGAATATTCTATAGACACATGGTAACAGTTGGGGATATTGTGAACATTCTATAGACACATGGTAACAGTCTGGGACATAGTGAACATTCTATAGATACATGGTAACATTCTGGGAAAATATGAACATTGTATAGACACATGGTAACAGTATCGGATATAGGGAACATTCTATAGACACATAGTAACTCTCTGGGACAATATGAACATTCTATACACCTGTGGTAACAGTCTGGGACATAGTGAATATTCTATAGACACATGGTAAAAATCTGGCACAATATGAACATTCCATAGTCACGTGGTAACAGTCTGGGACAATATGTAAATTCTATAGACACATGGTAACAGTATGGGAAAATAGGAAATTTCTATAGACACATGATAACAGTTTGGGAAAATATGAATATTCTATAGACACATGGTAACAATCTGGGAAAATATGAACTTTCTATACAGACGTGGTGACAGTCTGGCATATAGTGAACATTTTATAGACACGTGTTAACAGTCTGTGACAAAATTTATATTCTATAGACACGTGGTAACTGTCTGAGACACTATGAACATTGTGTAAACACATGGTAACAGTCTGGGGCATAGTGAATAGAAACATATTAACATAGTACCATTCTATAGACACGTGGTAACAATGTGGGACAATATGAACATTCTATAGACACTTGGTAACAGTCTGGCATATAGTGAACATTCTATAGCACGTGGTAACAGTCTGGGACGAAACTAACATTCTGTAGACACGTGGTAACTGTCTGGGACAATATGAACATTCTATAGACACATGGTAACTGTCTGGGACAACATGAAAATTCTATAGATACGTGGAAACATTCTGGGACAATATTAACATTTTACAGACACATGGAAACATTCTGGGCCATAGTGAATATTCTCGGGACACATAGTGATGATCTGGGACAATATGAACATTCTATAGACTTGTGGCAACAATCTGGGACATAGTGAACATTCGATAGACACATGGTAATATTCTGGGACAATATCAACATTCTATAGACACATGGTAACAGTCTGGGACAATATGAACATTCTATAGACAAGTGGTAAAAATCTCGAACATAGTGAACATTTGAAAGACACGTGGTAACAGTCTGGAACAAAACTAACATTCTATAGACACATGGTAACAGTTAGGAACAACATGAAAATTCTGTAGTCACATGGTAACAGTCTGGGACATAGTGAACATTCTGTCGACACATGGTTACAGTCTGGGAAAATATGAACGTTCTATAGACACATGTTTACAGCCCGGAACAATATGAACAGTCTATAGACACGTGGCAACAGTCTGGGACAATATGAACATTCTATAGACACATGGTAACAGTCTGGTAAAACATGAATATTCTATAGACACGTGGTAACAATCTGGGAAAATATGAACATTTTTTAGACACGTGGTAACCGTCTGGGAAAATATCAACTTTCTGCAGAAACATGTTAACAGTCTGGCACATAATGAACATTCTATAGACACATGGTAACAGTCTAAAAAAAACTAACATTCTATAGATACATGGTAACTGTCTGGGACCATATGTATATTCTATAGACACATTGTAACAGTCTGGGACAAAAATTAACATTCTATAGACATGTGGCTACAGTCTGGGACATACTGAATATTCTCTAGACACATAGTAATGATCTAGGACAATCTGAACCTTCTATAGACACGTGGTAACAGACTGGCACATAGTGAACATTCAATAGACACCTGGTAACTGTCTGGGGAAAAACTAACCCTCTATAGACACATGGTAACAGTCTGGAACATATTGAACATTCTATAGACATGTGATAATCGTCTGGGACAAAACTAACACTCTATAGATAAGTGTTAACTGTCTGGGACAATATGAACATTCTATAGACACATGGTAACAGTTTGGGGCACAGGAAATATTCTCTAGACACATAGTAATGATCTGGGACAATATCAACCTTCTATATACACGTGGTAACAGTCTGGAACATAGTAAACATGCGATAGACACATGGTAACACTCTGGGAAAAAACTAACATTTTATAGACATATGGTAACATTCTTGGACAAAACTAGCATTCTATAGACACGTGGTAACTATCTGAGACAATATGAACATTCTATAGACACATGGTAACATTCTGGGACAAAACTAGCATTCTACAGACACGTGGTAACTGTCTGTGACAATATGAACATTCTATAGACACATGGTAACACTCTGGGACAACATGAATAGTCTATAGACAACTGGCTACAGACTGGGACATAATGAACATTCTATAGACACAAGGTAACAGTCTGGGGCAGAGTGAATATTCTCTAGACACATAATAATGATCTGGGACAATATCAACCTTCAATAGACACATGGTAACAGTCTGGAATATAGTGAACATTCGATAGACACGTGGTAACAGTCTGGGAAAAAAATAACACTATATAGACATGTGGTAACAGTCCGGGACATTATGAACATTTATAGACACATGGTAACAGTCTGGAATATTGTGAACATTCTATAGACACATAGTAACAGTCTGGGGCAATATGAAAATTATTTAGACCCGTGTTAATGTTCTGGGTCATAGTGAACAGTCTATAGACACATGGTAACAGTCTGGGACAATATGAACATTCTATAGACCTGTGGTAACAGTCTGGCATATAGGGAACATTCTATAGACACGTGGTAACCATCTCGGACAAAACTAGCATTCTATACACATGTGGTAACTGTCTGGGACAATATGAACATTCTATAGACACATGGTAACAATCTGAAAAATTGTGAACAATCTATAGACACGTGGTAACAGTCTGGGACAAAACTAACACTCTATAGACACGTGGTAACAGTCTGGAACATATTTAACATTCTGTAGACATGTTTTAACCATTTGGGAAAAAACTAACACTCTATAGACAAGTGGTAACTGTCTGGGACAATATGAACATTCTATAGACACATGGTAACACTCTGGGACAACATGAATAGTCTATAGACAAGTGGCTACAGTCTGGGATAATATGAACATTCTATAGACACAAGGTAACAGTCTGGGGCAGAGTGAATATTCTCTAGACACATAATAATGATCTGGGACAATATCAAACTTCTATAGACACGTGGTAACATTCTGGAGCATAGTGAACATTCGACAGACATGTGGTAATAGTCTGGGAAAAAACTAACACTATATAGACATGTGGTAACCGTCCGGGACACTATGAACATTTATAGACACATGGTCACAGTCTGGAATATTTTTAACATTCTATAGACACATGGTAACAGTCTGGGGCAATATGAAAATTATATAGACACGTAGTAATATTGTGGGTCATAGTGAACACTCTATAGACGCATGGTGACAGTCTGGGACAATATGAACATTTATAGACCTGTGGTAACAGTCTGGCACATAGGGAACATTCTATAGACACGTGGTAACAGTCTGGGACAAAACTAGCATTCTATACACATGTAGTAACTGTCTGGGACAATATGAACATTCTATAGACACGTGGTAAGTCTGGAACATTGCAAAAATTCTATAGACACGTGGTAACAGTCTCGAACAATATGAATATTCTATAGACATGTGGTAACACTCTGGGACAATATAAACATTCGATAGGTATGTGGTAACATTCTGGGACAATATGAACATTCTATATACAAGTGGCAACATTCTTGGTCATAGTGAACGTTCGATAGACACGTGGTAACATTCTGGGACAATATGAACATTCTATACACACATGGTAACAGTCTGGGACAATATGAATATTCTATAGACACATGGCAACAGTATAGGAAAATATGAACTTTCAATACAAACGGGTTAACGTTCTTGCAAATAGTAAACATACTTTAGATACGTGGTAGTAGTCTAGGGCAAAACTAACATTATATAGACACGTGATAACTGTCTGGAACAACATGAACATTCTATAGACACGTAGTAACAGTCTGGGACATAGTGAATATTGTCTAGACACATAGTAACCATCCTGGGCAATATGAACTTTCTACAGACACATGGTAACAGTCTGGAACATAGTGAAGATTCTATAAACACGTGGTTACAGTCTGGGACAAAACTAACTTTCTATAGATGCGTGGAACTCTCAGGGACAATATGTACATACTATAGACACATGGTAACAGTCTGGGACATTGTGAACATTCTGTAAACACATAGTAACTGTCTGGGACAATGTCAACATTCTATAGACACATGGTAACAGTCTGGGGTATAGTGAATATTCTCTATTCATATAGTAACAATCTTGGACAATATCAACATTCTATAGACAAGTGATAATATTCTGGCACATAGTGAACATTCAAAAGACACGTCTGGGACAATATCAACATTCTATAGACATGTGGTAATAGTCTGGCAAATAGTGAACATTCAAAAGACACATGGTAACTGTCTGTGAAAAAACTAACACTCTCTAGACACGTGGTAACAGTCTGGGACATTATGGAAATTCTATAGACACATGGTAACAGTCTGGAACATAGTGAACATTCCATAAACATGGTAACAGTCTGGGATTATATGAACATTATATATTCACGTGGTAATGGTCTGGGTCATAGTGAACATTCTATAGACATATGGTAAAAGTATGGGGGATAGTGAATTTTCTCAAGAAACATAGTAACGATCTGGGAAAATATGAACAGTCTATAGACACGTGGTAACAGTCGGGAACATTGTAAACATTCTATAGATCCGTGGTAACAGTCTGGTACAAAACTAACCTTCTATAGACACGTGCCAACTGTCTGGGACATTATGAACATTCTATAGACAGGTGGATACAGTCTGGAACAATAAGAACATTCTATAGGCACTTGGTAACCATTTCTGACATGATGAATATTGTGTGGACACATAGTAATGATCTGGGAGAATATCAGCCTTCTATATACACGTGGTAACAGTCTGGCACACAGTGAACATTCAATAGACACCTCGTAACTGTCTAGGAAAAAACTAACACCATATAGACACATGGTAACATCTGGGACATTATGAACATTTATAGACACATGGTAACAGTCTGGAATATTGTGAACATTCTATAGACACATGGTAACAGTCTGGGGAAATATCAAAATTATATAGACATGTCGTAATGTTCTAGGTCATAGTGAACACTCTATAGACACATGGTAACAGTCTGGGACAATATGAACGTTCTGTAGACCTGTGTTAACAGTCTGGCACATAGGGAACATTCTATAGACACGTGGTAACAGTCTGGGACAAAACTAACATTCTATACACATGTGGTAACTGTCTGGGACAACATGAACATTCTATAGATGCGTGGTTACAATCAGGAACATTGTGAACATTCTACAGACACGTGGTAACAGTCTGGGACAAAACTAAAATTCTATAGACACGTGGAAACAGTCTGGAACATATTTAACATTCTATAGACACGTTGTAACCATTTGGGAAAAAAAATAACACTCTATACACAAGTGGTAACTGTCTTGGACAATATGAACATACTATAGACACTTGGTAACAGTTTGGGGCACAGTAAATATTCTCTAGACACATAATAACCATCTGGGACAAAATAAACCTGCTACAGACACGTGATAACAGTTTGGAAAATAGTGAACATTTGATAGACACCTGGTAACAATCTGGGTAAAAACTAACACTCTATAACTATGTGGTAACATTCTGGGACAAAATAGAATTCTACAGAAACGTGGTACCTGTCTGGGACAATATGAACATTCTATAGACACATGGTAACAGTCTGGGACAATATGAACATTCTATAGACACGTGGCTACAGTCTGGGATAATATGAACATTCTATAGACACATGGTAACAGTCTGGGGCAGAGTGAATACTCTCTAGACACATAGTAACGATCTGTTACAAATTCAACCTTCTATAGACATGTGGTAACAGACTGGACTATAGTGAACATTCGATAGACACGTGATAAGAGTCTGGGAAAAAACTAAGACTATCTAGACACGAGGCAACAGTCTGGCACATAGTGAACATTCGTTAGACACCTAGTATCTGTCTGGGAAAAAACTAACACTCTATAGACACATGGAAACAGTCTGGAACATATTGAACATTCTATAGACACGTGGTAACCGTCTGGGACAAAACTAACACTCTATAGACAAGTGGTAACTGTCTGGAACAATATCAACATTCTATAGACACATGGTAACAGTCTGGGGCATAGTAAATATTCTCTAGACACATAGTAACGATCTGGGACAATATCAACCTTCTACAGACACTTGGCAACAGTCTGGAACATAGTGAATATTCGATAGACACGTGGTAACACTGGGAAAAATCTAACACTCTATACACACGTGGTAACATTTTGGGACAAAATTAGCATTCTATAGCATGTGGTAACTGTTTGGGACCTTATGAACATTTATAGACACATGGTAATAGTATGGAACATAGTGAACATTCTACATACACATGGAAACAGTCTGGGGAAATTTAAAGATTCTATAGACACATGGTAACACTCTGGGACATAATGAAAATTCTATAGACACATGGTAACAGTCTGGGACATAGTGAACATTCTATAGACACATAGGAACTGTGTGGGACAATATGAACATTCTATAGACACATGGTAACAGTCTGGGGAAATTTCAACATTCTATAGACAGATGGTTACACTCTGGGACGTAGTGAACATTCTATAGACACATGGTAACAGTCTGTGACATAGTGAACATTCTATAGACACATAGTAAATATCTGGGTCAATATGAACATTCTATAGATACTTGGAAAACGTCTGGGATAGTGAACACTCCATAGACATATGATAAATGTCTGGGACAATATCAACATTCTAGAGACACTTGGTAACCTTCTGGCACATAGTGAACATTCTATAGACATGTGGTAACAGTCTGAGACAAAACTAACATTCTATAGACACGTGGTAATTCTCTGGGGCAACATGAACATTCTATAGACGCATGGTAACAGTCTGGGACAATATGAATATTCTATAGACTCATGGTAAAAATCTGGGACAATGGCAACATTCTATTGACACATGGTAACTGTCTGGGGCATAGTGAATATTCTCTAGGCACATAGTAACGATCTGAGAAAATATCAATATTCTATAGACAAGTGGTAATTGTCTGGCACATAGTGAACATTCAAAAGACACATGGTAACTGTCTGCGAAGAAACTAACACTCTATAGACACGTGGTAACAGTCTAGGACATTATGAACATTCTAAAGACACATGGTAACAGTCTGGAACATAGTGAACATTCTATAGACACATGGTAACAGTCTGGGAGTATATGAACATTATATATTCACGAGTAATGGTCTGGGTCATAGTGAACGTTCTATAGACACATGGTCACAGTCTGGGACATAGTGAATTTTCTCAAGACACATAGTAATGATATGGGACAATATGAACAGTCTATAGACAGGTGGTAACAGTCTGAGATATAGTGAACATTCTGTAGACACATAGTAACAATCTGGGACAATCTGAACTTTCTATAGACATGTGTAACAGTCTGGGACAATATGAACATTCTATAGACACATGGTATCAGTCTGGAAAAATAAAAATAATTGTATAGACACATGGTAAGAGTCTGGAATATAGTGAACATTCTATAGACACATGGTAACGATCTGGGAAAATTTCAAGATTCTATAGACACATGGTAACAGTCTGGGACATTGTGAACATTCTATGGATGCATGGTAACAGTGTGGTTCATAGTGAACATTCTGTAAACACATAGTAACTGTCTGGGAAAATATGAACATTCTGTAGACACGTGGTTACAGTCTGGAACACTGTGAACATTCTATAGACCCGTGATAACAATCTGGTACAAAACTAATCTTCTATAGACACGTGGTAACTCTCTGGGACATTATGAACATTCTATAGACAGCTGGATACAGTATAAAACAAGAAGAAATTCTATAGACACTTGGCAACCGTTTCTGACATAATGAATATTCTCTGGACACATAGTAATGATCTGGGAGAATATCAGCCTTCTATATACACGAGGTAACATTCTGGCACATAGTGAACATTCAATAGACACCTGGTAACTGTCTAGGAAAAAACTAACACTATATAGACACATGGTAACAGTCTGGGACATTATGAGCATTTATAGACACATGGCAACATTCTGGAACATTGTGAACATTCTATATACACATGGAAACAGTCTGGGACAATATGAATATTATATAGACATGTGGTAATGGTCTGGGTCATAGTGAACATTCTATAGACACATGGTAACAGTCTGGAGCATAGTGAACTTTCTATAGACTCATGGTAACTGTCTGGGTCAAAATGAACATTCTATAGATACTTGGTTAGCATTCTGGGACATAGTGAACACTCTATAGACACATGGTAACTGTCTGGGACAATATCAACATTCTATAGACACTTGGTAACAGTCTTGCACATAGTGAACATTCTATAGACTACTGGTACCAGTCTGGGACAAAACTAACATTCTATAGACATGTTGCTACAGTCTGGACATTCTGAATATTCTCTAGACACATATTAATAATCTGCGTCAATCTGAATATTCTATAGACACGTGGTAACAGTCTGGCACATAGTGAACATTCAAAAGACACATGGTAACTCTCTGGGGCATAGTGAATATTCTCTAGGCACATAGTAACAATTTAAGACAATATCAACATTCTATAGACAAGTGGAAATTGTCTGGCACATAGTGAACATTCAAAAGACACATGGTAACTGTCTGGGAAAAAACTAACACTCTATAGACACGTGGTAACACTCTGGGACATTATGAACATTCTAAAGACACATGGTAACAGTCTGGAACATAGTGAACATTCTATAGACACGTGGTAACAGTCTGGGATTATATGAACATTATATATTCACGACATAATGATCTGGGTCATAGTGAATGTTCTATAGACACATGGTCACAGTCTGGGACATAGTGAATTTTCTCAAGACACATAGTAACGATCTGGGACAATATGAACAGTCTATAGACAGGTGGTAAAGTCTGAGATATAGTGAACATTCTGTAGACACTTTGGGACAATATGAACTTTGTATAGACATGTGTAACTGTCTGGGACAATACGAACATTCTATAGACACATGATATCAGTCTGAGAAAATAAAAATAATTGTATAGACACATGGTAACAGTCTGGAATATAGTGAACCTTCTATAGACACATGGTAACAGTCTGGAAAATATTGAACATTCTATAGACATGTGGTAATCATCTGGGAAAAAACTAACTCTCTATAGACAAGTGTTAAATGTCTGGGACAATATGAACATCCTATAGACACATGGTAACAGTCTGGGGCACAGTAAATATTCTCTAGTCTCATAGTAATGATCTGGGAAAATATCAACCTTCTATATACACGTGGTAAGAGTGTGGAACATAATGAACATTCGATGGACATATGGTAACACTCTGGGAAAAAACTAACACTTTATAGACATGTGGTAACATTCTGAGACAAAACTAGCATTCTATAGACACGTGGTAACTATCTGAGACAATGTGAACATTCTATAGACACATGGTAACACTCTGGGACAACAGGAATAGTCTATAGACACGTGGCTACAGTTTGGGACAATATGAACATTCTATAGACACAAGGTAACAGTCTGGGGCAGAGTGAATATTCTCTAGACACATAATAATGATCTTGGACAATATCAACCTTCTATAGAAACGTGGTAACAGTCTGGAACATAGTGAACATTCGATAGACACGTGGTAACAGTCTGGGAAAAAACTAACACTATATAGACATGTGGTAACAGTCCGGGACATTATGAACATTTATAGACACATGGTAACAGTCTGGAATATTGTGAACATTCTATAGACACATGGTAACAGGCTGGGGCAATATGAAAATTATATAGACACGTGGTAATTTTCTGGGTCATAGTGAACACTCTATAGACACATGGTAACAGTCTGTGACAATATGAACATTCTATAGACCTGTGGTAACAGTCTGGCACATAGGGAATGTTCTATAGACACGTGGTAACAGTCTGGGACAAAACTAGCATTCTATACACATGTGGTAACTGTCTCGGACAATATGAATATTCTATAGACACATGGTAACAGTCTGGGACAATATCAACATTCTATAGACATGTGGTAACAGTCTGGCACATAGTGAAAATTCTATAGACACTTTGTAACAGTCTTGGACAAAACAAACATTCTAGAGACACATGGTAACTCTCTGGGACAATATGTGTGACTATAGACACATGGTTACAGTCTGGGGCATAGTAAATATTCTCTAGACATATAGTAATAATCTGGGACAATATCAACCTTCTACAGACACGTGTTGACAGTCTGGAAAATAGTGAACATTCGATAGACACATGGTATCTGTCTGCGACATATTGAACAATCTATAGACACATGGTACCAGTCTGGGACAATATGAAATTTCTATATACATGTATAATAGTCGAGGACAATATGAACATTCTATAGACACATGGTAACAGTCTGGGAAAATAAAAAAACATTGAATAGGCACATGGTAACAATCTTGGTCATAGTGAACATTCTATAGATTCATGGTAACAGTCTGGGAAAATTTCAACATTCCATAGACACATGGTAACAGTCTGGGACATAGTGAACATTCCATGGACACATGGTTACAGTATGGGACATAGTGAAGATTCTATAGATACATAGTAACTGTCTGGGACAATATGTACATTCTATAAATATGTGGTAACAGTCTGGGACATAGTGAACACTCTATAGACACATGGTAACAGTCTAGGACAAAATGAACATTCTATAGACACGTGGCTACAGTCTGGGGCAATATGAACATTCTATAGACATGTGTAAAAGTCTGGGAAAATATGAACTTTCTATAGACACTTGGTAACAGTCTGGGATATTTCAACATTCTATAGACACATGGTAACAGTCTGGGATATAGTGAACATTCTATAAACACATAGTAATTGTCTGGGACAATATGAACATTCTATAGATACGTGGTAACAGTCTGGGACATAGTGAACACTCTATAGACACATGGTAACAGTCTGGGACAATATCAACATTCTATAGACATGTGGTAACAGTCTGGCACATAGTGAAAATTCTATAGACACTTTGTAACAGTCTTGGACAAAACAAACATTCTAGAGACACATGGTAACTCTCTGGGACAATATGTGTGACTATAGACACATGGTTACAGTCTGGGGCATAGTAAATATTCTCTAGACATATAGTAATAATCTGGGACAATATCAACCTTCTACAGACACGTGTTGACAGTCTGGAAAATAGTGAACATTCTATAGACACATGGTATCTGTCTGCGACATATTGAACAATCTATAGACACATGGTACCAGTCTGGGACAATATGAAATTTCTATATACATGTATAATAGTCGAGGACAATATGAACATTCTATAGACACATGGTAAAAGTCTGGGAAAATAAAAAAACATTGAATAGGCACATGGTAACAATCTTGGTCATAGTGAACATTCTATAGATTCATGGTAACAGTCTGGGAAAATTTCAACATTCCATAGACACATGGTAACAGTCTGGGACATAGTGAACATTCTATGGACACATGGTTACAGTATGGGACATAGTGAAGATTCTATAGATACATAGTAACTGTCTGGGACAATATGTACATTCTATAAATATGTGGTAACAGTCTGGGACATAGTGAACACTCTATAGACACATGGTAACAGTCTAGGACAAAATGAACATTCTATAGACACGTGGCTACAGTCTGGGGCAATATGAACATTCTATAGACATGTGTAAAAGTCTTGGAAAATATGAACTTTCTATAGACACTTGGTAACAGTCTGGGATATTTCAACATTCTATAGACACATGGTAACAGTCTGGGATATAGTGAACATTCTATAGACACATAGTAATTGTCTGGGACAATATGAACATTCTATAGATACGTGGTAACAGTCTGGGGCAGAGTAAATATTCTCTATACACATAATAATGATTTGGGACAATATAAACCTTCTACAGACACCTGGTAACAGTCTGGAACATAGTGAACATTCGATAGACACGTTGTAACAGTCTGGGTAAAAACTAACACTCTATAGCTATGTGGTAACACTCCTGGACAAAACTAGCATTCTACAGAAACATGGTTATTGTGTGGGCCAATATGAACATTCTATAGACACATGGTAACAGTCTGGGACAATATGAACATTCTATAGATACGTGGTAACAGTCTGAGGCATAGTAAATATTTTCTATACACATAATAATGATCTGGGACAGTATAAACCTTCTATAGACACCTGGTAACAGTCTGGAACATAGTGAACATTCGATAGACACGGGGTAACTGTCCGGGTAAAAACTAACACTCTATAGCTACGGGGTAACACTCTGGGACAAAACTAGCCTTCTACACAAACGTGGTAACTGTCTGGGCTAATATGAACATTCTATAGACACATGGTAACAGTCCTGGACAATATGAACATTCTATAGACACGTGGCTACAGTCTGGGATAATATGAACATTCTATAGACACATGGTAACAGTCTGGGGCAGAGTGAATATTCTCTAGACACATAGTAACGATCTGGGACAATATCAACATTCTATAAACACGTGGTAACAGTCTGGAATATAGTGAACATTCGATAGACACGTGGTAAGAGTCTGGGAAAAAACTAACACTATATAGACATGTGGTAACAGTTTGGTATATAGTGAACATTCATTAGACACCTAGTAACTGTCTGGGAAAAAACTAACAATCTATAGACACGTGGTAACAGTCTGGAACATATTGAACATTCTATAGACACGTGGTAACATTCTGGGACGAAAATAACACTCTATAGACAAGTGGTAGCTGTCTGGGACAATATGAACATTCTATAGACACATGGTAACTGTCTGGGGCATAGTAAATATTCTCTAGACACATTGTAACGATCTGGGACAATATCAACCTTCTACAAACACTTGGTAACAGTCTGGAACATAGTGAACATTCGATAGACACGTGGTAACACTGGGAAAAAACTAACACTCTATACACACGTGGTAACATTCTGGGACAAAATTAGCATTCTATACACACGTGGTAACTGTTTGCGACTTATGAACATTTATAGACACATGGTAATAGTATGGAACACAGTGTACATTCTATATTCAAATGGTATCAGTCTGGGACAATATGAACGTTATATAGACACGTGGTAATGGTCTGGGTCATAGTGAATATTCTATAGACACATGGTAACCGTGTGGGACATAGTGAATATTCTCTAGAAACATAGTAATGATCTGGGACAATATGAACATTCTATAGACACATGGTAACAGTCTGGGACATAGTGAACATTCTATAGACACACAGTAAGAGTCTGGGACTATAGGAACATTCTATAGACACGTGGTAACTCTCTGGGACAATATGAACATTCTATAGACACATGGTAACAGTTTGGGGAAATTTCAACATTCTATAGACACATGGTAACACTCTGGGACATAGTGAACATTCTATAGACACATGCTAACAATCTGGGACATAGTGAACATTCTATAGACACACAGTAAGAGTCTGGGACTATAGGAACATTCTATAGACACGTGGTAACTCTCTGGGACAATATGAACATTCTATAGACACATGGTAACAGTTTGGGGAAATTTCAACATTCTATAGACACGTGGCAACAGTCTGGCACATAGTGAACATTCGTTAGACACCTAGTATCTGTCTGGGAAAAAACTAACACTCTATAGACACGTGGAAACAGTCTGGAACATATTGAACATTCTATAGTCACATGGTAACCGTCTGGGACAAAACTAACACTCTATAGACAAGTGGTAACTGTCTGGAACAATATCAACATTTTATAGACACATGGTAACAGTATGGGGCATAGTAAATATTCTCTAGACACATAGTAACGTTCTTGGACAATATCAACCTTCTACAGACACTTGGCAACAGTCTGGAACATAGTGAACATTCGATAGACACGTGGTAACATTGGGAAAAATCTAACACTCTATACACACGTGGTAACATTTTGGGACAAAATTAGTATTCTAAAGCACGTGGTAACTGCATGGGACCTTATGAACAATTATAGACACATGGTAATAGTATGGAACATAGTGAACATTCTATATACACACGGAAACAGTCTGGGGAAATGTCAAGATTCTATAGACACATGGTAACACTCTGGGACATAATGAAAATTCTATAGACACATGGTAACAGTCTGGGACATAGTGAGCATTCTATAGACACCTAGTAAGTGTGTGGGACAATATGAACATTCTATAGACACATGGTAACAGTCTGGGGAAATTTCAACATTCTATAGACACATGGTAACACTCTGGGACATAGTGAACATTCTATAGAAAGATGGTAACAGTCTGGGACATAGTGAACATTCTATAGACACATAGTAACTGTCTGGGACAATATGAACATTCTATAAACACATGGTAACAGTCTGGGGAAATTTCAACATTCTATAGACACATGGTTACACTCTGGGACATAGTGAACATTCTATAGACACATGGTAACAGTCTGTGACATAGTGAACATTGTATAGACACATAGTAAATGTCTGAGTCAATATGAACATTCTATAGATACTTGGAAACAGACTGGGACATAGTGAACACTCCATAGACATATGATAAATGTCTGGGATAATATCAACATTCTAGAGACACTTGGTAACAGTCTGGCACATAGTGAACATTCTATAGACATGTGGTAACAGTCTGAGACAAACCTAACATTCTATAGACACGTAGTATTTCTCTGAGGCAACATGAACATTCTATAGATGCATGGTAAGAGTCTGGGACAATATGAACATTCTATAGACTCATGGTAAAAATCTGGGACAATGTCAACATTCTATTGACACATGGTAACAGTCTGGGACATAGTGAATATTCTCTAGGCACATAGTAACGATCTGAGACAATATCAACATTCTATAGACAAGTGGTAATGGTCTGGCACATAGTGAACATGCAAAAGACACATTTTAACTGTCTGGGAAAAAACTAACACTCTATAGACACGTGGTAACAGTCTGGGACATTATGAACATTCTAAAGTCACATGGTAACAGTCTGGAACATAGTGAACATTCTATAGACACATGGTAACAGTCTGGGATTATATGAACATTATATATTCAAGAGGTAATGGTCTGGGTCATAGTGAACATTCTATAGACACATGGTAACAGTCTGGGACATAGTGAATTTTCTCAAGACACATAGTAACGATCTGGTACAATATGAACAGTCTATAGACAGGTGTTAACAGTCTGAGACATAGTGAACATTCTGTAGACATATAGTAACAATCTGGGACAATATGAACTTTCTATAGACATGTGTAACAGTCTGGGACAATATGAACATTCTATAGTACACATGATATCAGTCTGGGAAAATAAAAATAATTGTATAGACACATGGTAACAGTCTGGAACATAGTGAACATTCTATAGACACATGGTAATGATCTGGGAAAATACGAACATTCTATAGACACAGTTAACAGTCTAAGAAAATATGAATATTCTATAGACATATGGAAACAGTCTGGGACAACGTGATCATTCTGTAGACACGTATTAACAGTGTGAGACATAGTGAACATTCTATAGACACGTGGTAACAGTCTTGGATATTATGAATATTATAGAGACATATTGTAGCAGAGTGGGACATAGTGAACTATCTATAGACACATAGTAAAGATCTGGGACAATATGAACATTCAATAGACATGTGGTAAGATTCTGGGACAATATGAACATTCTATTTACACATGGTAACTGTCAGGGACACAGTGAACATTCTATAGACACATAGTAACGATCTGGGACAATATGAACACCCAAGAGACACGTGGTAAGAGTCTGAGACAATATGAACATTCTATTTACACATTGTAACACTCTGGGTTATTTTGAGCATTCTATAGACTCATAGTAACTGTCTGGGACTATATGGACATTCTATAAACCTGTGGTAACGATCTGGGACATAGTGAATATTCTGTAGACACTTTGTAACAGTCTGGGACATAGTTAAAATTCTGAAGACACATGGTAACATTCTGGGACATAGTGAATCTACTAGAGACACACGGTAACATTCTGGGACAATATGAACATTATATTTACACATGGTAACATTCTAGGACATAGTGAACATTCTATAGACACATGGTAACAGGCTGGGAAAATATGAACATTCTAAATGACACCTGATAACAGTCTGGGTCAATATGAACGTTCTATAGACACATGGTAACAGTATGGGTATAGGGAACAATCTACAGACACATGGTAACAGTGTGGGACATTATGAACATTCAATAGAAACAGGTAAGTGTCTACAAAAATATGAAGATTCTATAAGACACATGGTAACAGTCTGGAACAATATGAACATCTGTGGACATGTGGTAACAGTCTGGGACAAAACTGACATTCTATAGACACATGGTAACAGTCTGGGACAATATGAATATTCTATAGCCACGTGGTAAAACTCCGGGACAATATGAACATTCTATAGACACGTGGTAACAGTCTGGGACATAGTGAACTTTCTATAGACACATAGTAACGGTCTGGGTCAATATCAACATTCTATAGACACGTGGCAACAGTCTGGGGCAATATGAACATTTATTTACACATGGGACATAGTGTACATTCTATAGACACATTGTAACAGTGTGGGATATTGTGAACATTCTATAGACACATTATTACTTTCTTAGACAATATGAACATTCTATAGACCCATGGTATCAGTCTGAGACATAGTGAATATTCTAAAGACACTTGGTAAGAGTCTGGGACAATATGAACATTCTATAGACACATGGTAAAACTTCGGGACATAGTTAACTTTCTATAGACACATAGTAACAGTCTGAGACAATATCAACATTCTATAGACACGTGGTAACACTCTGGGACAATATTAACATTGATTTACAAATGGTAACACTCAGGGACATAGTGAACATTCTATAGACACATAGTACCTGTCTGGGAAAATATGAACATTCTATACATATGTAGTAACAAACTGAGACTTTATGAACTTACTGAAGACACGTGGTAACAGACTGGTCTATAGTGAACATTCTATAGACACACAGTAAATGTCTAGGACAATAAGAACAGTCTATTTACACATTGTAACAGTCTGAAATATAGTGAACATTCTATAGACACATGGTAACAGTCTGGGACATAGTGAACATTCTATAGACACATGGTAACTCTGGAAAAATATGAACCTTCTATAGATACATGATAAAAGTCTGGGAAAATATGAACATTCTGTAGAAACAGGTAACAGTCTAAGAAAATATGGATATGTCATAGACACATGGTAACAGTCTGGGAAACATGAACATTCTGTAGACACGTGGTAACAGTCTGGGATATAGTAAACATTCAGAAGACATGTGGTAACTGTCTGGGAAAAACTGACATTCTATAGACACATGGTAACATTCTGGGACAATATGAACATTCTATAGACACGTGGTAACAGTCTGGGAAAATATGAACCTTCTATAGACATGTGGTAACATTCTGGCACATAGGGAACTTTTAATAGTCACATGGTAACAGTCTGGGATATTGTAAATTCTCTATAGACACATGGTAACAGTCTGGGTCATTGTAAACATTCTATAGATACAGGAAAACAGTCTGGGACAATATGAACATTCTATGGACTCATAGTTACTGTCTGGGACAATATGAACATTCTATAGAACCATGGTAATATTCTGGGAAATAGTAAGCATTCGATAGACACATGGTAAAAGACTGGGAAAATATGAACATTCTATAAACATGTGGTAACAATCTGGGACAACATGAACATTCTATAGACAAGTGGTAACACTCTGGGACAACATGAACTTTCTATAGACACATGTTAAACGTTTGCGAAAATAGGAACATTCTATAGACACAAGTTAACAGTCTGGGAAAATATGAACACTCTATAGACATATGGTAACAGTCTGGGACACTATGAACATTCTGTAGACACGTGGTAATATTCTGTGACATAGTGAATATTCTATACACACGAGATAACAGTCTGGGACATAGTGAACATTCTATAGACACATGGTAAAAGTCTGGACATAGAGAACATTCTATAGACATATAGTACCTGTCTGGTAAAATATGAACATTCTATAGACATGTGGTAACATTCTGGGACAATATGAACATTCTGTAGATACGTTGCAACAATTTGGGACATAGTGAACATTCAATAAACATATAGTAACTGTGTGGGATAATATGAACAGTCTGTTTACACATGGTAACAGTCGGTATCATAGCGAACATTCGGTAGACACATGGTAACAATCTGGGACATAGTGAACATTCTATAGGATTATGGTAATAGTTTTGGACAATATAAATATTCTATACACACATGGTAACAGTCTGGGAAAATATGAAGATTCTATAGACACAGGTAACAGTCTAAGCAAATATGAACATCTGTAGACACAATGTAACAGTGTGGAATATTGTGAATATTCTATAGACACATAGTAACTGTGTGGGACAATATGAACATTAAAAAAACCTGTGGTAAGAGCTTGGGACATAGTGAATATCCTATAGACACTTGCTAACAATCTGGGAAAATATGAACATTCTATAGACACATGTTAACAGTCTGGGACATAGTGAACTTTCTATAGACACACAGTAAAAGTCTGGGATATTATGAACATTCTATAGACCCGTGGAAAATTTCTGGGACATAGTGAATAGTCTATAGACACTTGTTAACATTCTGGTACAATATTATCATTCTATAGACACGTGGTAACAGTCTGGGACATAGTGAACATTGTATAGACACATGGTAACAGTGTGGGACATAGTGAATATTCTATTGACACATAGTAACTGTCTGGGAAAATATGAACATTCTATAGACATGTGGTACTAGTCTGGGACAATATGAACATACTGTAGACACGTGGTAACAGACTGGGCCATAGTGAACATTTTATAGACACATAGTATATGTCTGGGACAATAAGAACAGTCTATTTACACATTGTAACAGTCCGAAATATAGTGAACAATCTATAGACACATCTTAACATTCTGGGACATAGTGATCATTCTATAGACACATGGTAACTCTGGAAAAATATGAACATTCTATAGATACATGGTAACAGTCTGGGAAAACATGAACATTCTGTAGACACAGGTTACAGTCTAAGAAAATATGAATATGCCATAGACACATGGTAACAGTCTGGGACAATATGAACATTCTATAGACACAGGTAACAGTATAAGAAAATATGAAGATTGTCTAGACACATGGCAACCGTCTGGGACAATATGAACATCTGTTGACATGTGGTAACATTCTGGGACATAGTGAATATTCAATAGACACGTGTTATCAGTCTGGGACAAAACTGACATTCTATAGACACATGGTAACAGTCTAGGAATATGTGAACATTCTATAGACATGTGGTAAGAGTCTGGGACAATATGAACATTCTATAGACATGTGGTAACAGTCTGGGACCTAATGAACTTTCTATAGACACATAGTAACAGTGTGGGATATTGTGAACATTTCATCGAAACATAGTAACTGTCTGGGACAATATGAACATTCTATAGACCAGTGGTAACAGTCAGGGACAAAGTGATTATTCTATAGACACTTGGTAAAAGTCTGGGACAATAGGAACATTCTATAGACACGTGGTAACAGTCTGGGACATAGTGAACTTTCTATAGACACATAGTAAGAGTCTGGGAAAATATCAACATTCTATAGACAAGTGTTAACAGTCTGGGACAATATGAACATTTATATACACATGGGACATAGTGAACATTCTATAGATGCATGGTAACAGTGTGGGATATTGTGAACATTCTAAAGACACATAGTAACTGTCTGGGACTATATGAAAATTCTATAGATCCATGGTTACAGTCTGGGACATTGTGAATATTCTATAGACACTTGGTAACAGTCTGGGACAATATGAACATTCTATAGACACATGGGACAAGTCTGGGACATAGTGAAATTTCTATTGACACATAGTAACGGTCTGGGACAATATCAACCTTCTATAGACACGTGGTAACAGTCTGGGACAATATGAACATTGATTTACACATGGTAACACTCCGGGACATAGTGAACATACTATAGACACATTGTAACAGTGTGGGATATTGTGAACATTCTATTGATACATAGTAATTGTCTGGGACATTATGAACATTCTATAGACCCGTGGTAACAGTCTAGGACAAAGTGAATACTCTATAGACACTTGGTAAGAGTCTGGAAAATTATGAACTTTCTATAGACACGTGGTAACAGTATGGGACATAGTGAACATTCTATAGACACATGGTAGCAGTTTGGGACATAGTGAACATTCTATTGACACATAGTATGTGTCTGGGAAAATATGAACATTCTATACACATGTAGTAACAGTCTGGGACAATATGAACATACTGTCGACATGTGTAAATGTCTGGGACAATATGAACTAGGTATTTACATATTGTAACAGTCTGAAACATAGTGAACATTCGATAGACACCTGGTAACATTCTGGGACATAGTGAACATTCTATAGGCACATGGAACAGTCTGAGATAATTGAATATTCTATAGACACATGGTAACAGTCTGGGAAAATAGGAACATTCTATAGACACGTGGTAACTCGGGAGCAATATGAACATTCTATAGACACATGGTAACCATCTGGAAAAATATGAACATTCGATAGACACAGGTAACAGTCTAAGAAAATAGGAATATTCAGGTGACGGGGACGGGAGGGGGGAGAACAAGGGAATCCGTGACCGATATGTAGAACTGAATTGTATTGCAAAATAAATTAAAATAAATTAAAAAAATAAATAAATAAAATTATAATATGAATGGACAAATATAAAAAAAAAGAAAATATTAATATTCTATAGACACATGGTAACAGTCTGGAAAAATATGAACATTCTATAGATACATGGTAACTCAGGGGCAATATGATCATTCTAAAGACACGTGCAAACAGTCTGAGACAATATGAACATTCTATAGACACAATGTAACAGTCTGTGACAGTGAAATTTCTATAGACACATAGCAACATTCTGGGATAATATCAAAATTCTATAGGCATGTGGTAATATTCTGGGACATAGGGAACATTCGATAGCACATGGTAACAGTCTGGGACATAGTAAATATTGTATAGACACATGGTAACATTGTGGGAATTATGAACATTCTATAGACACATGGTAACACTCTGGGTGATAGTGAACATTCTGCAGACACAGGGAAACAGTCTGGGACAATATGAACATTCTACAGACAACAAGTAACAGTCTGAGTCAATATGAATGTTTTATAGACACATAGTAACAGAATGGGACATAGGGAACATTCTATCGACACATGGAAACAGTCTGTGACAATATGAACATTCTATACACACGTGGTAATATTCGGTGACACAGTGAGCATTTGATAGACACATGGTAAAACACTGGGAAAATATGAACATTCTATAAACATGTGGTAACTGTCTGGAACAACATAAACATTCTATAGACAAGTGTCAACAGTCTGGGACGACATGAACATTCTATAAACACATGATAACAGTCTGGGAAAATATGAACATTCTATAGACACAGGTAACAGTCTAAGAAAAGATGAATATTCTAGTGACACATGGTAACAGTCTGGGACAAAATGAACATTCTGTAGACACGTGGTAACAGTCTGGGACATAGTGAACAGTCTATAGACACGTGGTAATAGTCTGGGACATTATGTACATTATATAGACACATGGTAACAGTCTGGGACATAGTGAACTTTCTATACACACATAGAAATGCTCTGGAACAATGTGAAAATTCTATTGTCACGTGGTAAGAGTCTGGGACAATATGAACATTCTATTTACACATGGTAACATTCAGGGACATAGTGAACATTCTATAGACACATTTTAATAGTCTGGGATATTGTGAACGTTCTATAGACACATAGTAACTGTCTGGGACAATATGAACAATCTATAGACCCGTGGTAACAGTCTGGGACATAGTGAATATTCTATAGACACTTGGTAACAGTCTGGGACAATATGAACATTCTATATACCCGTGGTAACAATCTGGTACATAGTGAACATTGTGTAGACACATGGTAATATTCTGGGACAATATGAACATTATATTTACACATGGTAACTCCGGAACAATATGAACATTCTATAGACACATGGTAAGAGTCTGGGAATATACGAACATTCTATAGACACCTGGAAACAGTCTGGTCAATATGAATCTTCTATAGACACATGGTAAGAGTATGCGATATATGGAACTTTCTACAGACACATGGTAACAGTCCGGGACAATATGAACATTCTATAGACAGAGGTAACAGTCTAAGAAAATATGAAGTTTCTATAGAGACATGGTAATAGTCTGGGACAATATGAACACCTGTAGACACGTGGTATAAGTCTGGGACAAAGTGAACATTCTATAGACACGTGGTAGCAGTCTGGGACAAAACTGACATTCTATAGACACATGGTAACATTCTGGGACAATATGAAATTCTATAGACACATGGTAACAGTCTGGGTCATAGTGAACAATCTATGGACACAGGGAAACAGTCTGGGAAAATATGAACATTCTATAGACACATAGTAACTGTCTGGGACAATATGAACATTCTATAGACACAGGTAACAGTCTAAGAAAATATGATTATGCTATAGACACATGGTAACAGTCTGGGACATCATGAACCTTCTGTAGACACATGGTAACAGTCTGGGACATAGTGAACTTTCTACAGACATATAATAATGGTCTGGGAGAATATCAACATTCTATAGACAAATTTTAAAAATCTGGGACAATATAAACATTGATTTACACATGGTAACACTCAGGGACATAGTGAACATTCTACAGACATAGTAACATTATGGGATATTGTGAACATTCTATAGACACATAGTAAAAGTCTGGGACATAGTGAATATTCTATAGACACTTGGTAATATTCTGGGACAATACGAACATTCTATAACACGTGGTAACATTTTGGGACATAGTGAACATTCTATAGACACATGGTAACAGTGTGGGACATAGTGAACATTCCATTGACGCATAGTACCTGTCTGGGAAAATATGAACATACTATAGACATGTGGTAACAGTCTGGGACAATATGAACATACTGTAGACACGTGGTAACAGTCTTGAACATAGTGAATATTCTATAGACACATAGTAACTGTGTGATACAATATGAACAGTCTATTTACACATTGTAAAAGTCTGAAACATAGTGAACTTTCTATAGACACATGGTAACATTCTGAGTCATAGTCAATATTCTATAGGCTCATGGTAACAGGGATAATTGAATATTATATAGATACATGGTAACAGTATGGGACAATATGAATATTCTGAAGGCACATGTCAACAGTCTGGGAAAATATGAACATTCTGTAGACACAGGTAACAGTCTAAGAAAATATGAATATGCTATAGACACATGGCAACAGTCTGGGAAGACATGAACATTCTGTAGACATGTGGTAACAGTCTGGGATATAGTGAACATTCTATACACATGTGCTAACAATCTGGGACAAAAGTGACATTCTATAGACACATGGTAACAGTCTGGGACAATATGCACATTCTATAGACATGAGGTAACAGTCTGGGAAAATATGAACATTTTATAGACACGTTGTAACATTCTGGGACATAGGGAACTTTCGATAGTCATGTGGTAACAGTCTGGGTCATAGTGAAAATTTTATAGACACAGGGAAAATGTCTGGGAAAATATGAACATTCTATAGACACATAGTAACTGTCTGAGGCAATATGAACATTCTATAGACCCATAGTAATATTCTGGGAAATCATAAGCATTCTATAGACACTTAGTAACAGCCTGGGAAAATACTAACATTCTATAAACTCGTGGTAACAATCTGGGACAACATGAACATTCTATAGATACAGGGTAACAGTCTGGGACAACATGAACATTGTGTAGACACATGGTAACAATCTGTGATATAGTGAACATTGTATAGACACGTGGTAAGAGTCTGGCACAAAACTGACATTGTATAGACACACGGTAAAAGTCTTGGACAATATGAACATTCTATAGACATATGGTAACATTCTGGGACATAGGCAAATTTAATAGACACGTGGTAACAGGCTGGGATATAGTAAATATTCTATAGACACATGGTAACAGTCTGGAAAAATATGAACATTCTATATTCACATGGTATTAGTCTGGGTCATAGTGAACATTCTATAGACACAGGGAAATAATTTGGGACAATATGAAATTCTATCGACAACTTGTAAGAGTCTCGTTCAATATGAACGTTCTATAGACACATGGTAAGAGTATGGGACATAAGGTAAGTTCTATAGACACATGGTAACAGTCTGTGACAATATGTACATTCTATACACATGTGGTAATATTCTGCGACACAGTGAGCATTCGATAGACACAAGGTAACAAACTGGGAATATATGAACATTCTATAAACACATGATAACAGTCTGGGACATAGTGAACTTTCTATAGACACATTGTAACTCTCTGGGAAAATATCAACATTCTATAGACACGTGGAACAGTCTGGGACCGTATGAACATTGATTTACACATGGGACATAGTGAACATTCTATAGACATATTGTAACCGAGTGGAATAATGTGAACATTCTATAGACACATAGTAACTGTCTGGGACAATATGAACATTCTATAGACCAGTGGTAACAGTCTGGGACATAGTGAATATTCTATAGACACTTCCTAACAGTCTGGGACAATAGGAACATTCTATAGACACGTGGTAACAGTCTGGGTCATAGGGAACTTTCTATAGACATATAGTAACGGTCTGCGACAATATCAACATTCTACAGACACGCGGTAAGAATCTGGAACAATTCGAACATTGATTTACACATGGGACATAGGGAACATTCTATAGACGCATTGTAACAGTGTGGGATATTGTGAATATTCTATAGACACATAGTGACTGTCTGGGAAAATATGAACATTCTATGGACCCGTGGTAACATTCTTTGAGATAGCAATATAGTATAGACACTTGGTAACAGTCTGGGACAATATAAACATTCTATAGACACATGGTAACAGTCTGGGACATAGTGAACTTTCTATGGACACATAGTAATGGTCTTGGACAATATCGAAATTCTATAGACACGTCGGAACAGTCTGGGACAATATGAACATTGATTTACACATGGTAACTCTCAGGGACATAGTGAATATTCTATAGACACACTGTAACACTGTGGGATATTGTGAACATTCTATAGACACATAGTAACTGTCTGGGACAATATGAACATTGCACAGACCTGTGGAAACAGTCTGGGACAAAGTGAATACTCTATAGACACTGGGTAAGAGTCTGGGAAATTATGAACATTCTATAGACACATGGTAACAGTCTGGGACATAGCGAACATTCTATTGACACATAGTACGTGTCTTGGAAAATATGAACATTCTATACACATGTAGTAACTGTCTGGGACAATATGAACATACTGTAGACACGTGGTAACAGTCTGGGACATAGTGAACATTCTATACACACATAGTAACTGTCTGGGACAATATGAACCGTGTATTTACACATTGTAAGAGTCTGAAACATAGTGAACATTCGATAGACACTTGGTAACAGTCTGGGACATAGTGAACATTCTGTAGGCACATGGAAACAGTCTGGGATAATTGAAGATTCTATAGACACATGGTAACAGTCTGGGAAAATAGGAACATTCTATAGACACATGGTAACTCGGGAGCAATATGAACATTCTATAGACACATTGTAACCATCTGGAAAAATATGAACATTCGATAGACACAGGTAACAGTCTAAGAAAATAGGAATATTCTATAGACACATGGTAACATTCTGGGAAAATATGAACATTCTATAGACACATGGTAACTCAGGAGCAATATGAAAATTCTGAAGACACGTGGTAACACTCTGGGACAATATGAATATTCTATAGACACAATGTAACAGTCTGTGACATATTGTAATTTCTATAGAAACATAGCAATGGTCTGGGACAATATCAAATTTCTATAGGCACGTGGTAATATTCTGAGACATAGGGAGCTTTTGATAGTACATGGTAACAGTCTGGGACATTGTAAATATTGTATAGACACATGGTAACACTGTGGGAATTATGAACATTCTATAGACACATCTCAACACTCTGGTTGATAGTGAACATTCTATAGACACAGGGAAACAGTCTGGGACAATATGAACATTCTACAGACAACTGGTAACAGTCTGAGTCAATATGAACATTCTATAGACACATAGTAACAGTATGGGACATCGGGAACATTCTATCGACACATGGTAACATTCTGTGACAATATGAACCTTCTATACACACGTGGTAATATTCTGTGACACAGTGACATTCGTTAGACACATGGTAAAAGACTGGGAAAATAGGAACATTCTATAAACACATGGTAACTGTATGGGACAACATAAACATTCTATAGACAGGTGTCAACAGTCTGACACAACATGAACATTCTATACACATATGTTCCCAGTCTGGGACAATATGAACATTCTATAGACACATGGCAACAGTCTGGGTCATAGAGAACATTTTATAGACACAGGGAGACAGTCTGGGACAATATGAACATTCTATAGAAACATAGTACCTGTTTGGGACAATATGAACATTCCATAGACACGTAGCAATATTCAAGGAATATTCATAGACACATGGTAACATGGTAACAGCCTGGGAAAATAAGAACATTCTATAAAGACGTAGTAACAATCAGGGACAACGTGAACACTCTATAGACACATGGTAACAGTCTGGGACAACATGAACATTCTGTAGACACGTGGTAACAGTCTGTGACATAGTTAACATTCTATAGACATGTGGTAAGAGTCTGGGACAAAAGTGACATTCTATAGACACATAGTAACAGTCTGGGACAATATGAACCTTCTATAGACACGTGGTAAAAGTCTGGGAAAATATGAACATTCTATAGACACGTGGTCACATTTTGGGACATAGGGAACTTTTGATAGACACATGGTAACAGTCTGGGACATAGTAAATTTTCTATAGACACATGGTAACAGTCTGGAACAATATGAACATTTTATAGTCACATGGTATTAGTCTGGGTGATAGTGAATATTCTATAGACACAGGGAAAAAATCTGGGACAATATGAACATTCTACAGACACCTGGTAACAGTCTGGGTCAATATAAATGTTCTATAGACACATGGTAACAGTATGGGACATAAGGAGCATTCTAGAGACACATGGTAACACTCAGGGGCATAGTGAACATTCTACAGACACATTTTAACAGTGTGGGAAATTGTGAACATTCTATAGACACATAGTAACTGTCCGGGGCAATATGAACATCCTATAGACCCGTGGTACAAGTCTGGGACATAGTGAACATTCTATAGACACATGGTAACAGTGTGGGACATTGTGAACATTCGATTGAAGCATAATACCTCTCTGGGAAAATATGAACATTCTATACATAATTAGTAACAGTCTGGGACAATATGAACATACTGTTGACACATGGTAACAGTCTGGGAAATAGTGAACATTCTATAGACACATAGTAACTGTCTGGGACAATATGAAACGTGTATTTACACATTGTAACAGTCTGAAACATAGTGAACATTCGATAGACACATGGTAACAGTCTGGGATATAGTGATCTTTCTACAGACACATAGTAAAGTTCTGGGACAATATCAACATTCTATAGACACATGGTAACAACCAGGGAAAATATGAACATTGATTAACACATGGTAACACTCAGGGACATAGTGAACATTCTATAGACATAGTGACAGTGTGGGATATTGCAAACATTCTATAGATACATAGTAAACGTCTGGGACAATATGCACATTCTATAGACCCATGGTAACAGTCTGGGACATAGTGAATATTCTATAGACGCTTGGTAAGTTTTTGGGACAATATGAACATTCTATAGGCACGTGGTAACAGTCTGGGACATAGTGAAAATTGTATAGACGCATGGTAACAGTGTGGGACATAGTGAAAATTCAATTGACACATAGTACATCTCTGGGAAAATATGAACTTTCTATAGACACTTGGTAACATTCTGGGACAATATGAACATTCTATCCACACGTGGTAATAGTCTTGGACATAGTGAACATTTAATAGACACATAGTAACTGTCTGGAACAATATGAACAGTCTATTTACACATTGTAAAAGTCTGCAACATAGTGAACATTCTATAGACACATGGTAACATTCTGGGTCATAGTGAATATTCTATAGGCACATGGTAACTGTCTGGGATAATTGAATATTCTATAGACACATGGTAAAAGTCTGGGACAATATGAACATTCTAAGTTTCATGGTAACAGTCTGGAACATAGTTAACATACTATAGACACATGGTAACATTCTGGGAGATAGTGAACATTCTATAGACATTTGGTAACTCTGGAAAAATATGAACATTCTATAGACACATGGTAACAGTCTGGCAAATATGAAGATTCTGTAGACACAGGTAACAGTCAAAGAAAATATGAATATGCTATAGACACATGGTAACAGTCTGGGACAACATGAACATTCTGTAGACACATGGTAAAAGTTTGGGATATAGTGAACATTCTATAGACACGTGGTAACAGTCTGGGGCAATATTAACATTCTATTTACATGTGGTACAAGTCAGGGACCATATAAATATTCTATAGACACATGGTAACAGTCTGGAACAATATGAACATTCTATATGCACATGGTATTAGTCTGGGTCATAGTCAACATTCTATAGACTAAGGGAAACAGTCTGGGACAATATTAACATTCTATAGGCACATGATAATATTATGGGACATAGGGAACATTTGATTGACACAAGGTAACAGTCTGGGACATAGTAAATATTTAATAGACACATGGTAAGGTTCTCGGAATTATGTAGATTCTATAGACACATGGTAACAGTCTGAGTGATAATGAACATTCTCTAGACACAGGGAAAGAGTCTGTGACAATATGAACATTCTACAGACAACTAGTAACAGTCTGGGTCAATATGAATGTTCTATAGACACATAGTAACAGTGTGGTACATAGGGAACATTCTATCGACACATGGTTACAGTGTGTGACAATATGAACATTCTATACACACATGGTAATATTCTGTGATACAGTGAGCATTTGATAGACACACGGTAAAAGACTGAGAAAATATGAACATTCGATAGACACGTGGCAACAGTCTGGGACAACATGAACATTCTATAGACACATGTTAACAGTCTGGGAAAATATGCACATTCTATAGACACAGGTAACAATCTATGAAAATATGATTATTCTATAGACACATGGCCAAAGTCTGGGAAAACATGAAAATTCTGTAGACACGTGGTCACAGTCGGGACATAGTGAACTTTCTATAGACACGTGGTAACAGTCTGGGACATTATGAACATTCTATAGACACATGGTACAGTTTGGGACATTGTAAATATTCTGTAGCCACATGGTAACAGTGTGGGACAATATGAACATTCTATAGACACATGTTAACAGTCTGGGACATAGGGAACATTCTATAGACACATGATAACATTCTGGGACAATATGAACATTCAATAGAAACATGGTAACATTGTGGAACAATAGGAACATTCTATAAATACATGATAATATTCTGGGATAATATGAACATTCTATACACACATGGTAACTATCTGGAACAATATCAACATTCTATAGACATGTGGTAGCAGTCTGGGAGAATATGAAATTTGTATAGACACGTGGTACCAGTCTGGGACATAGTGAACAATCTATAGACTCATCGTAACAGTCTGGGACATAGTGAACACTCTATAGACACATGGTATCTGTCTGGGACAACATGAACATTCTATAGACACGTGGTAAAAGTCTGGGACAATAACAACATTCTATAGACACTTGGTAACAGTCTGGAACATAGTGAACATTCTATAGACACGTGGTAATAGTCTGGACAAAACTAACATTCTATAGACAAGTGGTAAATGTGTGGAACAATATGAACATACTATAGACACATGGTAACACTATGTCACATAGTGAACATCCTATAGACACATGGTAACAGTCTGGGACAATATGAACATTCTATAGACACATGGTATTAGTCTGGGTCATAGTGAACATTCCATAGACACAGGGAAACAGTCTAGGACAATATTAACATTCTACAGTGAGCATTCGATAGACACATGGTAAAAGACTGGAAAATATGAACATTCTATAAACACGTGATAACAGTCTGGGACAACATAAACATTCTATAGACACGATGCAACAGTCTGGGACAACATGAACATTCTATAGACACATGTTAACAGTCTGGGAAAATATGAACATTCTATAGACACAGGTAACAATCTACGAAAATATGAATATTCTATAGACACATGGCTACAGTCTGGGACAACATGAACATTCTGTTGACACGTGGTAACATTCTGGGACATAGTGAACATCCTATAGACACGTGGTAACAGTCTGAGACATTATGAACATTATATAGACACATGGTAACAGTCTGGGACATAGTGAACATTCTATAGACACATGGTAACTGTCTGGGACAATATGAACATTCTATAGACCGTGGTAACACTCTGGGACATAGTGAATATTCTATAGACACTTGGTAACAGTCTGAGACAATATGAACCTTCTATAGACACGTGGTAACAGTCTGGAACATAGTGAACATTCTGTAGACACATGGTAATATTCTGGGTCAATAATAAAATTATATTTGCACATGGCAACATTCTTTGAAATAGTGAACCTTCTATAGACACGCGGTAACAGGCGGGAACAAAGTGAACATTTTAGAGACACATGGTAACTCTGGAACAATATGAACATTCTATAGACACATGATAACAGCCTGGGAATATATGACCATACTAAGAGACACCTGGGAACAGTCTGGGTCAATACGAACGTTTTATAGACACATGGTAACACTATACAATATAGGGAACTTTCTACAGACACATGGTAAGAGTCTGGGACAATATGAACATTCTATAGATTCAGGTAACAGTCTAAGAAAATATTAACTTTCTATAGACACATGGTAACATTCTGAGTCATAGTCAATATTCTATAGGCTCATGGTAACAGGGATAATTGAATATTATATAGATACATGGTAACAGTATGGGACTATATGAATATTCTGAAGGCACATGTCAACAGTCTGGGAAAATATGAACATTCTGTAGACACAGGTAACAGTCTAAGAAAATATGAATATGCTATAGACACATGGCAACAGTCTGGGAAGACATGAACATTCTGTAGACATGTGGTAACAGTCTGGGATATAGTGAACATTCTATACACATGTGCTAACAATCTGGGACAAAAGTGACATTCTATAGACACATGGTAACAGTCTGGGACAATATGCACATTCTATAGACATGAGGTAACAGTCTGGGAAAATATGAACATTTTATAGACACGTTGTAACATTCTGGGACATAGGGAACTTTCGATAGTCATGTGGTAACAGTCTGGGTCATAGTGAAAATTTTATAGACACAGGGAAAATGTCTGGGAAAATATGAACATTCTATAGACACATAGTAACTGTCTGAGGCAATATGAACATTCTATAGACCCATAGTAATATTCTGGGAAATCATAAGCATTCTATAGACACTTAGTAACAGCCTGGGAAAATACTAACATTCTATAAACTCGTGGTAACAATCTGGGACAACATGAACATTCTATAGATACAGGGTAACAGTCTGGGACAACATGAACAATGTGTAGACACATGGTAACAATCTGTGATATAGTGAACATTGTATAGACACGTGGTAAGAGTCTGGCACAAAACTGACATTGTATAGACACACGGTAAAAGTCTTGGACAATATGAACATTCTATAGACATATGGTAACATTCTGGGACATAGGCAAATTTAATAGACACGTGGTAACAGGCTGGGATATAGTAAATATTCTATAGACACATGGTAACAGTCTGGAAAAATATGAACATTCTATATTCACATGGTATTAGTCTGGGTCATAGTGAACATTCTATAGACACAGGGAAATAATTTGGGACAATATGAAATTCTATCGACAACTTGTAAGAGTCTCGTTCAATATGAACGTTCTATAGACACATGGTAAGAGTATGGGACATAAGGTAAGTTCTATAGACACATGGTAACAGTCTGTGACAATATGTACATTCTATACACATGTGGTAATATTCTGCGACACAGTGAGCATTCGATAGACACAAGGTAACAAACTGGGAATATATGAACATTCTATAAACACATGGTAACAGTCTGGGACATAGTGAACTTTCTATAGACACATTGTAACTCTCTGGGAAAATATCAACATTCTATAGACACGTGGAACAGTCTGGGACCGTATGAACATTGATTTACACATGGGACATAGTGAACATTCTATAGACATATTGTAACCGAGTGGAATAATGTGAACATTCTATAGACACATAGTAACTGTCTGGGACAATATGAACATTCTATAGACCAGTGGTAACAGTCTGGGACATAGTGAATATTCTATAGACACTTCCTAACAGTCTGGGACAATAGGAACATTCTATAGACACGTGGTAACAGTCTGGGTCATAGGGAACTTTCTATAGACATATAGTAAAGGTCTGCGACAATATCAACATTCTACAGACACGCGGTAAGAATCTGGAACAATTCGAACATTGATTTACACATGGGACATAGGGAACATTCTATAGACGCATTGTAACAGTGTGGGATATTGTGAATATTCTATAGACACATAGTGACTGTCTGGGAAAATATGAACATTCTATGGACCCGTGGTAACATTCTTTGAGATAGCAATATAGTATAGACACTTGGTAACAGTCTGGGACAATATAAACATTCTATAGACACATGGTAACATCTGGGACATAGTGAACTTTCTATGGACACATAGTAATGGTCTTGGACAATATCGAAATTCTATAGACACGTCGGAACAGTCTGGGACAATATGAACATTGATTTACACATGGTAACTCTCAGGGACATAGTGAATATTCTATAGACACACTGTAACACTGTGGGATATTGTGAACATTCTATAGACACATAGTAACTGTCTGGGACAATATGAACATTGCACAGACCTGTGGAAACAGTCTGGGACAAAGTGAATACTCTATAGACACTGGGTAAGAGTCTGGGAAATTATGAACATTCTATAGACACATGGTAACAGTCTGGGACATAGCGAACATTCTATTGACACATAGTACGTGTCTTGGAAAATATGAACATTCTATACACATGTAGTAACTGTCTGGGACAATATGAACATACTGTAGACACGTGGTAACAGTCTGGGACATAGTGAACATTCTATACACACATAGTAACTGTCTGGGACAATATGAACCGTGTATTTACACATTGTAAGAGTCTGAAACATAGTGAACATTCGATAGACACTTGGTAACAGTCTGGGACATAGTGAACATTCTGTAGGCACATGGAAACAGTCTGGGATAATTGAAGATTCTATAGACACATGGTAACAGTCTGGGAAAATAGGAACATTCTATAGACACATGGTAACTCGGGAGCAATATGAACATTCTATAGACACATTGTAACCATCTGGAAAAATATGAACATTCGATAGACACAGGTAACAGTCTAAGAAAATAGGAATATTCTATAGACACATGGTAACATTCTGGGAAAATATGAACATTCTATAGACACATGGTAACTCAGGAGCAATATGAAAATTCTGAAGACACGTGGTAACACTCTGGGACAATATGAATATTCTATAGACACAATGTAACAGTCTGTGACATATTGTAATTTCTATAGAAACATAGCAATGGTCTGGGACAATATCAAATTTCTATAGGCACGTGGTAATATTCTGAGACATAGGGAGCTTTTGATAGTACATGGTAACAGTCTGGGACATTGTAAATATTGTATAGACACATGGTAACACTGTGGGAATTATGAACATTCTATAGACACATCTCAACACTCTGGTTGATAGTGAACATTCTATAGACACAGGGAAACAGTCTGGGACAATATGAACATTCTACAGACAACTGGTAACAGTCTGAGTCAATATGAACATTCTATAGACACATAGTAACAGTATGGGACATCGGGAACATTCTATCGACACATGGTAACATTCTGTGACAATATGAACCTTCTATACACACGTGGTAATATTCTGTGACACAGTGACATTCGTTAGACACATGGTAAAAGACTGGGAAAATAGGAACATTCTATAAACACATGGTAACTGTATGGGACAACATAAACATTCTATAGACAGGTGTCAACAGTCTGACACAACATGAACATTCTATACACATATGTTCCCAGTCTGGGACAATATGAACATTCTATAGACACATGGCAACAGTCTGGGTCATAGAGAACATTTTATAGACACAGGGAGACAGTCTGGGACAATATGAACATTCTATAGAAACATAGTACCTGTTTGGGACAATATGAACATTCCATAGACACGTAGCAATATTCAAGGAATATTCATAGACACATGGTAACATGGTAACAGCCTGGGAAAATAAGAACATTCTATAAAGACGTAGTAACAATCAGGGACAACGTGAACACTCTATAGACACATGGTAACAGTCTGGGACAACATGAACATTCTGTAGACACGTGGTAACAGTCTGTGACATAGTTAACATTCTATAGACATGTGGTAAGAGTCTGGGACAAAAGTGACATTCTATAGACACATAGTAACAGTCTGGGACAATATGAACCTTCTATAGACACGTGGTAAAAGTCTGGGAAAATATGAACATTCTATAGACACGTGGTCACATTTTGGGACATAGGGAACTTTTGATAGACACATGGTAACAGTCTGGGACATAGTAAATTTTCTATAGACACATGGTAACAGTCTGGAACAATATGAACATTTTATAGTCACATGGTATTAGTCTGGGTGATAGTGAATATTCTATAGACACAGGGAAAAAATCTGGGACAATATGAACATTCTACAGACACCTGGTAACAGTCTGGGTCAATATAAATGTTCTATAGACACATGGTAACAGTATGGGACATAAGGAGCATTCTAGAGACACATGGTAACACTCAGGGGCATAGTGAACATTCTACAGACACATTTTAACAGTGTGGGAAATTGTGAACATTCTATAGACACATAGTAACTGTCCGGGGCAATATGAACATCCTATAGACCCGTGGTACAAGTCTGGGACATAGTGAACATTCTATAGACACATGGTAACAGTGTGGGACATTGTGAACATTCGATTGAAGCATAATACCTCTCTGGGAAAATATGAACATTCTATACATAATTAGTAACAGTCTGGGACAATATGAACATACTGTTGACACATGGTAACAGTCTGGGAAATAGTGAACATTCTATAGACACATAGTAACTGTCTGGGACAATATGAAACGTGTATTTACACATTGTAACAGTCTGAAACATAGTGAACATTCGATAGACACATGGTAACAGTCTGGGATATAGTGATCTTTCTACAGACACATAGTAAAGTTCTGGGACAATATCAACATTCTATAGACACATGGTAACAACCAGGGAAAATATGAACATTGATTAACACATGGTAACACTCAGGGACATAGTGAACATTCTATAGACATAGTGACAGTGTGGGATATTGCAAACATTCTATAGATACATAGTAAACGTCTGGGACAATATGCACATTCTATAGACCCATGGTAACAGTCTGGGACATAGTGAATATTCTATAGACGCTTGGTAAGTTTTTGGGACAATATGAACATTCTATAGGTACGTGGTAACAGTCTGGGACATAGTGAAAATTGTATAGACGCATGGTAACAGTGTGGGACATAGTGAAAATTCAATTGACACATAGTACATCTCTGGGAAAATATGAACTTTCTATAGACACTTGGTAACATTCTGGGACAATATGAACATTCTATCCACACGTGGTAATAGTCTTGGACATAGTGAACATTTAATAGACACATAGTAACTGTCTGGAACAATATGAACAGTCTATTTACACATTGTAAAAGTCTGCAACATAGTGAACATTCTATAGACACATGGTAACATTCTGGGTCATAGTGAATATTCTATAGGCACATGGTAACTGTCTGGGATAATTGAATATTCTATAGACACATGGTAAAAGTCTGGGACAATATGAACATTCTAAGTTTCATGGTAACAGTCTGGAACATAGTTAACATACTATAGACACATGGTAACATTCTGGGAGATAGTGAACATTCTATAGACATTTGGTAACTCTGGAAAAATATGAACATTCTATAGACACATGGTAACAGTCTGGCAAATATGAAGATTCTGTAGACACAGGTAACAGTCAAAGAAAATATGAATATGCTATAGACACATGGTAACAGTCTGGGACAACATGAACATTCTGTAGACACATGGTAAAAGTTTGGGATATAGTGAACATTCTATAGACACGTGGTAACAGTCTGGGGCAATATTAACATTCTATTTACATGTGGTACAAGTCAGGGACCATATAAATATTCTATAGACACATGGTAACAGTCTGGAACAATATGAACATTCTATATGCACATGGTATTAGTCTGGGTCATAGTCAACATTCTATAGACTAAGGGAAACAGTCTGGGACAATATTAACATTCTATAGGCACATGATAATATTATGGGACATAGGGAACATTTGATTGACACAAGGTAACAGTCTGGGACATAGTAAATATTTAATAGACACATGGTAAGGTTCTCGGAATTATGTAGATTCTATAGACACATGGTAACAGTCTGAGTGATAATGAACATTCTCTAGACACAGGGAAAGAGTCTGTGACAATATGAACATTCTACAGACAACTAGTAACAGTCTGGGTCAATATGAATGTTCTATAGACACATAGTAACAGTGTGGTACATAGGGAACATTCTATCGACACATGGTTACAGTGTGTGACAATATGAACATTCTATACACACATGGTAATATTCTGTGATACAGTGAGCATTTGATAGACACACGGTAAAAGACTGAGAAAATATGAACATTCGATAGACACGTGGCAACAGTCTGGGACAACATGAACATTCTATAGACACATGTTAACAGTCTGGGAAAATATGCACATTCTATAGACACAGGTAACAATCTATGAAAATATGATTATTCTATAGACACATGGCCAAAGTCTGGGAAAACATGAAAATTCTGTAGACACGTGGTCACAGTCGGGACATAGTGAACTTTCTATAGACACGTGGTAACAGTCTGGGACATTATGAACATTCTATAGACACATGGTACAGTTTGGGACATTGTAAATATTCTGTAGCCACATGGTAACAGTGTGGGACAATATGAACATTCTATAGACACATGTTAACAGTCTGGGACATAGGGAACATTCTATAGACACATGATAACATTCTGGGACAATATGAACATTCAATAGAAACATGGTAACATTGTGGAACAATAGGAACATTCTATAAATACATGATAATATTCTGGGATAATATGAACATTCTATACACACATGGTAACTATCTGGAACAATATCAACATTCTATAGACATGTGGTAGCAGTCTGGGAGAATATGAAATTTGTATAGACACGTGGTACCAGTCTGGGACATAGTGAACAATCTATAGACTCATCGTAACAGTCTGGGACATAGTGAACACTCTATAGACACATGGTATCTGTCTGGGACAACATGAACATTCTATAGACACGTGGTAAAAGTCTGGGACAATAACAACATTCTATAGACACTTGGTAACAGTCTGGAACATAGTGAACATTCTATAGACACGTGGTAATAGTCTGGACAAAACTAACATTCTATAGACAAGTGGTAAATGTGTGGAACAATATGAACATACTATAGACACATGGTAACACTATGTCACATAGTGAACATCCTATAGACACATGGTAACAGTCTGGGACAATATGAACATTCTATAGACACATGGTATTAGTCTGGGTCATAGTGAACATTCCATAGACACAGGGAAACAGTCTAGGACAATATTAACATTCTACAGTGAGCATTCGATAGACACATGGTAAAAGACTGGAAAATATGAACATTCTATAAACACGTGATAACAGTCTGGGACAACATAAACATTCTATAGACACGATGCAACAGTCTGGGACAACATGAACATTCTATAGACACATGTTAACAGTCTGGGAAAATATGAACATTCTATAGACACAGGTAACAATCTACGAAAATATGAATATTCTATAGACACATGGCTACAGTCTGGGACAACATGAACATTCTGTTGACACGTGGTAACATTCTGGGACATAGTGAACATCCTATAGACACGTGGTAACAGTCTGAGACATTATGAACATTATATAGACACATGGTAACAGTCTGGGACATAGTGAACATTCTATAGACACATGGTAACTGTCTGGGACAATATGAACATTCTATAGACCGTGGTAACACTCTGGGACATAGTGAATATTCTATAGACACTTGGTAACAGTCTGAGACAATATGAACCTTCTATAGACACGTGGTAACAGTCTGGAACATAGTGAACATTCTGTAGACACATGGTAATATTCTGGGTCAATAATAAAATTATATTTGCACATGGCAACATTCTTTGAAATAGTGAACCTTCTATAGACACGCGGTAACAGGCGGGAACAAAGCGAACATTTTAGAGACACATGGTAACTCTGGAACAATATGAACATTCTATAGACACATGATAACAGCCTGGGAATATATGACCATACTAAGAGACACCTGGGAACAGTCTGGGTCAATACGAACGTTTTATAGACACATGGTAACACTATACAATATAGGGAACTTTCTACAGACACATGGTAAGAGTCTGGGACAATATGATCATTCTATAGATTCAGGTAACAGTCTAAGAAAATATGAAGTTTCTATAGACACATGGTAAAACTCTGGGACAATATGAACACCTGTAGACACGTGGTAGCAGTCTGTGACAAAGTGAACATTCTATAGAAAAAACTGACATTCTATAGACAAATGCTACACTGTGGGATAATATGAAAATTCTATAGACACGTGGTAACAGTCTGGGAAATATGAACATTCTATAGACACATGGTAACAGTCTGAGACATAGTGAATATTCTCCAGACACAATGTAATGGTCTGGAGCAATATCAACATTCTAGAGAAACGTGGTAACAATCTGGGACAATATAAACATTGATATACACATGGTAACACTCAGGGACATAGTGAACATTCTATAGATACATTGTAACAATGTGGGATATTGTGAACATTCTATAGACACATAGTAAATGTCTGGGACAATATGAACATTCTATAGACCCGTGGTAACAGTCTGGGACATAGTGAATATTCTATAGACACTTGTTAACATTCTGGGACAATATGAACATTCTATAGACACGTGGTAACAATCTGGGACATGGTGAACATTCTATAGACACATGGTAACAGTGTGGGACATAGTGAACATTCTATTGACACATAGTACCTCTCTGGGAAACATGAACTTTCTAGAGACATGGGATAACTGTCTGGGACAATATGAACATACTGTAGACACGTGGTAACAGTCTGGGACATTATGAACATTCTGTGGACACAGCTAACAGTCTAAGAAATTATGAATATGCTATAAACACATGGTAACAGTCTGGAACAACATGAACTTTCTGTAGACACGTGGTAACAGTCTGGGATATAGTGAACATTCTATAGACACGTGGTTACACTCTGGTACAAAACTGACATTCTATAGACACATGGTAACATTCTGGGACATAGGGAACTTTCAATAGACACGTGGTAACAGTCTGGGACATAGTAAATATTCAATGGACACATGGTAAATGTCTGGAAAAATATGAACATTCTATAGACACATGGTAACAGTCTGGGTCATAGTGAATATTCTATTGACACAATGAAACAATCTGGGACAATATGAACATTCTGTAGACACAGAGTAACTGTCTGGGACATTATGAACATTCTATAGACACAGGTAACGGTCTAAGAAAATACGAAGATTCTACAGACCCATGGTAATATTCTGGGAAACAGTAAGCATTCGATAGACACATGGCAACAGCCTGGGAAAATATGAATATTCTATAAACACGTGGCAACAATCTGGGACAACATGAACATTCTATAGACATGTTGTAACAGTCTGAGACAGCATGAACATTCTATAGACACATGGTAACCGTTTGAGAAAATATGAATATTCTATAGACACAAGGTAACAATCTGGGAAAATATGAATACTCTATAGACACATGGTAAAATTCTGAGACAATATGAACATTCGTAGACACGTGGCAATATTCGTGGACATAGTGAAAATTCTATGCACACTTGGTAACAGTCTGGGAAAATATGAACATTCTATAAACACGTGGTAACAGTCTGGGACAATATGAACCTTCTATAGACACGTGGTAACAGTCTGGAACATAGTGAACATTCTGTAGACACATGGTAATATTCTGGGTCAATATGAAAATTTTATTTGCACATGGCAACATTCTTGGAAATAGTAAACATTCTATAGATACGCGGTAACAGTCGGGGACACAGTGAACATTTTACAGACACATGGTAACTCTGGAACAATATGAACATTCTAAAGACACATGATAATAGTCTGGGAATATATGACCATTCTACAGACACCTGGTAACAGTCTGGGTCAATATGAACGTTCTATAGACACATGGTAACAGTATACAATAAAGGGAACTTTCTACAGACACCTGGTAAGAGTCTGGGACAATATGAACATTCTATAGACACAGGTAACAGTCTAAGAAAATATGAAGTTTCTATAGACACATGGTAACAGTCTGGGACAATATAAACACCTGTAGACACGTGGTAGCAGAATGTGAAAAAGTGACCATTATATAGAAAAAACTGACATTCTATAGACACATGCTACAGTCTGGGATAATATGAAAATTCTATAGACACGTGGTAACAGTCTGGGAAATATGAACATTCTATACACACATGGCAACAGTCTGAGACATAGTGAATATTCTCCAGACACATAGTAACGGTCTGGAGCAATATCAACATTCTAGAGACACGTGGTAACAATCTGGGACAATATAAACATTGATATACACATGGTAACACTCAGGGACATAGTGAACATTCTATAGATACTTTGTAACAGTGTGGGATATTGTGAACATTCTATAGACACATAGTTAATGTCTGGGACAATATGAACATTCTATAGACCCGTGGTACAGTCTGGGACATAGTGAATATTCTATAGACACTTGGTAACATTCTGGGACAATATGAACATTCTATAGACACGTGGTAACAGTCTGGGACATAGTGAACCTTCTATAGACACATGACAAAAGACTGGGACATAGAGAACATTCTATAGACACATAGTACTTCTCTGGGAAAATATGAACATTCTATAGACATGTGGTAACAGTCTGGGACAATATGAACATTCTGTAGACATGTGGTAACAGTCGGGGACATATTGAACATTCTATAGACACAAAGTAACTGTCTGGGACAATATGAACATTCTGTTTAAACATGGTAACAGTCTGGATCATACTGAACATTTGGTAGACATATGGTAACAGTTTGGGACATAGTGAACGTTCTATAGGCACATGGTAACTCTTTGGGCAATATAAATTTTTTATAGACCCATGGTAACAGTCTGGAACAATATGAACCTTCTATATACAAATGGTAAGAGTCTGGGATTATATGAACATTCTATAGACACCTGGTAACAGTCTGGGTCAATATGAACATTCTATAGACACATGCTAACAGTATGGGACATAGGGATCATTCTACAGACAAATGGTAACAGTCAGGGACAATATGAAAATTCTATAGACACATGGTAACAGTCTGGAACAATATGAACATTCTATAGACACATGGTAACAGTCTGGGCCATAGTGAACATTCTATAGACAAAGGAAAACAGTCTGGGACAATATGAACATTCTATAGAAAGGTGGTAACAGTTTGGGAAAATATGGACATTCTCTAGACACGTGGTAATAGTCTGTCATATAGTAAACATTCTATAAACATGTGGTAACATTCTAGGAAAAAACTAACATTCTATAGACACGTGGTAACTCTCTGAGATAATATGAACATTCTATAGGCATATGGTAACAGTCTGGGAAAATATGAACATTCTATATACACGTGGTAAATATCTGGGAAAATATGAACATTCTATAGACAAATGGTAACAGTCTATGGCATAGTCAATATTCTCTAGATATATGTTAACGATCTTGGACAATCTGAGCATTCTATAGACACAGGTAACAGTCTGGCACATAGTGAACATTGGATAGACACGTGGTAAGTGTCTGGGATATTATGAATACTCTTTAGACACATGGTAAGAGTCTGGGATATAGTGAACATTCTATAGACACATGGTAAGAGTCTGGGACAATATGAACATTCTGTAGACACAGAGTAACTGTCAGGGACATTATGAACATTCGATAGACACAGGTAACAGTCTAAGAAAATATGAAGATTCTATAGACACATGGTAAGAGTTGAGACAATATGAACATTCTATACACACATGGTAATATTCCGGGACAATATGAATATTCAATAGACACATGGTAACAATCTGGGACAATATGAACATTCTATAGCCTCGTGGTAACAGTCGGGGACAATATGAACATTCTATAGACACATGGTAACAGGCTGGGAAAATAGGAACATTCTATAGACACATGGTAACAGTCTGGGAAAAAATGAAATTTCTATACACACGTCATAACACTCTGGCACATACTGAACATTCTATAGACACATGGTAACAGTCTGCCACAAAAGCAACATTCTAGAGTCACAATGTAACTGTCTGAGACAATACGAACATTCTATAGACACGTGGTAGCAGTCTGGAACATTGTGAACATTCTATAGACACGTGGTAACAGTCTGGGACAAAACTAACGTTCTATAGACACATGGTAACTGTCTGGGACAATATGAACATTCTATAGACACATGGTAACAGTCTGGGGCATCGTAAATATTCTCTAGGCATATAGTAATGATCTGGGGCAATATCAACCTTCTACAGACACGGGGTAACTGTCTGGAACATAGTGAATATTCCATAGACACGTTTTAACACTCTGGGAAAAACTAACACTCTATAGACACGTGGTAACATTCTGGGACAAAACTAGCATTCTATAGACACGAGGTAACTTTCTGGGACCATATGAACATTCGATAGGCACATGGTAACATTCTGAGACAAGATGAACATTCTATACACACATGGTAATAATCTGGGACAATATCAACATTCTATAGACACTTGGTAACAGTCTGGGAGAATATGAACTTTCTATAGATAGGTAGTAACGGTCTGGGATAGTGAACATGCATCAAACACATGGTAACAGTCTGGGAAAATATGAACTTTCCATAGATACATGGTAAGAGTCTAGCACATAGGGAACATTCTATAGACAGGTGGTAACAATCTGGGAGAACACTACCACTTTATAGACACGTGGTAACTGTCTGGGACAATATCAATATTCTATAGACATGTGTTAACAGTCTGGGATATAGTGAACAGTCTACAGACACATGGTAAAATTCTGGAACATTATGAGCATTCGATAGACACATGGAAAAAGTCTGGGACAATATGAACTTCTACACACATGTGGTAACAATCTGGGACAATATCAACATTCTATAAACATGTGGTAAATGTCTGGGAGAATATGAACTTTCTATAGACATGTGCTGACGGTCTGGGATAGTGAACGTACAACAAACACATGGAAAGTGTCTGGGAAAGTATGAACTTTCTATAGATACATAGTAACAGTCTGGCACATAGGGAACATTCTATACACACGTGGTAACATTCTGGGACAAAACTAACATTCTATAGACACGTGGAAAATATCTAGGACAATATGAACATTCTATACAAACATGGTAACAATCTGGGACAATATCAACATTCTATAGACACGTGGTAAAATTCTGGGAGAATATGAACTTTCTATAGACACGTGGTAACATTCTGGAACATAGTGAACATTCGATAGGCACATGGTAACATTCTGGGACAATATGAACATTCTATAGCTTCGTGGTAACAGTCTGGGACAATAAGAACGTTCTATAGACACGGGTTAACAGTCTGGGAAAATATGAATATTCTATAGAAACATAGTAACTGTCTGGGTCAATATGAACATTTTGCAGACACCTGGTAACAGTCTGGGACAATATGAACATTCTATAGACACATGGTAACAGTCTGGGACATAGTTAACATTTTATAGACACATGGTAACAGTCTGGGACATAGTTAACATTCTATAGACACATGGTAACGCTTGAAAAATACGAACATTCTATAGACACATGGTAACACTCTGGGAAATATGAAGATTCTGTAGACACAGGTAATAGTCTAAGAAAATATGAATATACTATAGACACATGGTAATAGTCTGGGACAACAAGAACATTCTGTAGCCACGTGGTAACAGTTTTGGATATAGTGAACATTCTATAGACACATGGTAACAGTCTGGGGCAATATTAACATTCTATTTACATGTGGTATGAGTCAGGGACAATATGAACATTCTATAGACACATGGTAACAGTCTGGGACATAGTAAATATTCTATAGACACATGGTAATAGTCTGGAACAATATGAACCTTCTATATGCACATGGTATTAGTCTGGGTCATAGTGAACATTCTATAGACTCTGGGAAACAGTCTGGGACAATAATAACATTCTATTGGCACATGGTAATATTCTGAGACATAGGGAACATTCGATTGACAGATGGTAACAGTCTGGGACATAGTAAATATTGTGTAGACACATGGTAAGGGTCTGGGAATCATGTACGTTCTATAGACCCATGGTAACAGTCTGGGTGATAGTGAACATTCTCTAGACACAGGGAAACAGTCTGTGACAATATGAACATTCTACAGACAACTATTAACAGTCTGGGTCAATATGAACGTTCTATAGATACATAGTAACAGTATGGTACATATGGAACATTCTATCGACACATGGTAACAGTGTGTGACAATATGAACATTCTATACACAAGTGGTAATATTCTGTGATACAGTGAGCATTCGATAGACACATGGTAAAATACTGGGAAAATATGAACATTCGATAGACACATGGCAACAGTCTGGGACAACATGAACATTCTATAGACACATGTTAACAGTCTGGGAAAATATGCACATTCTATAGACACAGGTAACAATCTACGAAAATATTATTATTCTATAGACACATGGCCACAGTCTGGGAAAACATGAAAATTCGGTAGACACGTGGTAACAGTGAACATTCTACAGACATGTGGTAACAGTCTGGGACATTAAGAACATTCTGTAGACACATGGTAACATTCTGGGACATTGTAAATATTCTGTACACACATGGTAAAAGTGTGGGACAATATGAACATTCTATAGATGCATGTTAACAGTCTGGGACATAGGGAATATTCTATAGACACATGGTAACATTCTGGGACAATATGAACATTCGATAGACACATGGTAACATTCTGGGACAATAGGAATATTCTATAAATACATGGTAACATTCTGGGATAATATGAACATTCTACACACATGGTAACAATCTGGGACAATGTCAACATTCTATAGACACGTGATAGCAGTCTGGGAGAGTATGAACTTTCTATAGACACGTGGTAACGGTCTGGGATAGTGAACATACAACAAACACATGGTAACAGTCTGGGAAAATATGAATATTCTATAGACACATCGTAACAGTTTGGAAAATTTCAACATTCTAGAGACACATGGTAACAGTCTGGGACAAAACTAACATTCTATAGACACATAGTAACTGTCTGGGACAATATGAACATTCTATAGACATGTGGTAACAGTCTGGGACAATATCAACAATCTATAGACACTTGGTAACAGTGTGGCACATAGTGAACATTCTATAGACACGTGGTAACAGTCTGGACAAAACTAACATTCTATAGACACGTGGTAAATATGTGGAACAATATGAACATACTATAGACACATAGAAACAGTCTGCGACAATACGAACATTATATACACACGTGGTAAGAGTCTGGGACAATATGAACATTCTATAGAATGTGGTAATGATCTGGGTCATACTGAACATTCTATAGACACATGGTAACTATCTGGGACATAGTGTATATTTCTAGACACATAGTAACGATCTGGGACAATGTGAAAATTCTATAGACACATGGAAACATTCTGGGACTATTGAACACCCTATAGACACATGGTAACTGTCTTGGACAATATGAACATTCTATACATATGTGGTAACAGTCTGAGACACAATGAACACTCTATAGACACATAGTAACAGTCTGGGACATTGTACATTATAGACAGGTGGTAACAGTCTGGGACAATATCGACATTCTATAGACACGTTGTAACAGTCTGGGACATTATGAACATTCTATAGACACATAATAACTGTATGGGACAATATGCACTTTCTATAGATACATGGTTACAGTCTGGGGAACAGCAAATATACTCTAGGCACATAGTAACGTTCTGGGACAATCTGAACATTCTATAGACAAGTGGTAACAGTCTGGCACATAGGGAACTTACAATAGACACATGGTAACTGTCTGGGAAAATACTAACACTCTATAGACACGTGGTAACACTCTGGGCCATTATGAACATTCTATAGACACATGGTAACATTCTTGAAGATAGTGAACATTCTAAAGACACATGGTAATAGTCTGGGACAATATGAAAATTATATAGACACGTGGTAATGTTCTGGGTCACAGTGAACACTTTTTAGACACATGGTAACAGTTCTGGTCAATATGGACATTCTATAGAGCTGTAGTAACAGTCTGGCACATAGGGAACATTCTATAGACACGTGGTAACAGTCTGGGACAAAACTAGCATTCTGTACACATGTGGTAACTGTCTGGGACAATATGAACATTCTATAGATATGTGGTAACAGTCTGGAACATATTTAACATTCTATAGACACGTTGTAACCGTTTGGGAAAAAAGTAACACTCTATAGACAAGTGGTAACTCTCTGGGACAATATGAACATTTATAGACACATAGTAACTGTCTGGGTCAAAATGAATATTCTATACATATGTGTTAACAGTCTGGGACATAGTGAACACTCTATAGACGCATGGAAACTCTCTGGGACAATATAAACATTCTATAGACACATGGTAACAGTCTGGGACAATATCAACGTTCTATAGACTTTTGGTAACAGTCTGGCACATAGTGAACATTCTATAGACACGTGGTAAGAGTCTGGGACAAAACTAGCATTCTATAGACACATGGGAACTCTCTGGGACAAAGTGAACATTCTATAGACACATGTTAAGAGTCTGGGATAATCTGAACATTATATAGACACGTGGTAACACTCTGGGACAATATGAACATTCTATAGACACATGGTAACAGTCTGGGGCACAGTAAATATTCTCTAGAAACATAGTAACTATCTGGGACAATGTGAACATTCTATAGACAAGTGGTAACTGTCTGGCACATAGTGAACATTCAATAGACACATGGTAACTGTCTGCGAAATTACTAGCATTCTATACACACGTGGTAACAGTCTGGGCCATTATGAACATTCTAGGACACATGGTAACACTCTGGAATATTGTGAACATTCTAAAGGCACATGGTAACAGTCTGGGGCAATATGAAAATTATATAGACACGTGGTAATGTTCTGGGTCATAGTGAACACTCTATAGACACGTGGTAACAGTCTGGGACAATATGAACATTCTATAGACCTGTGGTAACAGTCTGGCACAAAGGGAACATTCTATAGACATGTGGTAACAGTCTGGGCCAAAACTAACATTCTATAAACATGTGGTAAGTGTCTGGGACAATATGAACATTCTGTAGACACGTGGCAACAGTCTGGAACATTGTGAACATTCTGTAGACACGTGGTAACAGTCTGGGACAAAACTAACACTCTATAGACACATGGTAACAGTCTGGAATATATTTAACATTCTATAGACACATGGTAACCCTTGGGAACATTGTGAACATTCTATAGACATGTGGTAACAGTCTGGGACAAAACTAACATTTTATCGACACGTGATAACTGTCTGGGACAGTATGAACTTTCTACAGACTCATGGTAACAGTCTGGGGCATACTAAATATTCTCTAGACACATTGTAAAGATCTGCGACAATATCAGCCTTTACATTCACGTGGTAACAGTCTGGAACAGAGTGAACATTCGATAGATATGTGTTAACACTCTGGGAAAAAACTAACACTCTATAGATACATGGTAACATTCTGGGACAAAACTAGCATTCTATAGACACGTGGTAACTGTCTGGCAATAAATGAATATTCTATAGACAGATGGTAACAGTCTGGGACAATATGAACATTCTAGACACAAGGTAACAGTCTGGGGCATAGTGAATATTCTCTAGACACATAGTAACGATCTGGGACAATATCAACATTCTATAGACACAGGGTAACAGTCTGGAACATAGTGAACATTCGATAGATACGTGGTAACAGTCCGGGTAAAAACTAACACTATATAGACAAGTGGTAACAGTCTGGGACATTATGAACATTTATAGACACATGTTAGTAGTCTGGAATATATTGAACATTCTATACACACATGGTAACAGTCTGGGAAAATATGAACCTTATATAGACACGTGGTAAAGTTCTGAGTCATAGTGAACATTCTATAGACACATGGTAACACTCTGGGACCTAGTGAATATTATCTAGACACATAGTAACGATCTGGGACAATATGCACATTCTGTAGATACATGGTAACATTCTGGGACATAGTGAACATTCCATAGACACATAGTAGCATTCTGAGACCATATGAACTTTCTATAGACATGTGTAACAGTCTGGGACAATATGAACATTCTATAGACACATGGCAACAGTCTGGGAAAATTTCTACATTCTATAGACACATGGTAACATTCTGGGACATAGTGAACTTTCTATAGACACAAAGTAACTGTCTGGGTCAATATGAACATACTATAGATACGTGGTAACAGTATTGAACATTGTGAACATTCTATAGACACATGGTAACAGTCTGGGACAAAACTAACTTTCTATAGACCCGTGGTAATTGTCTGGGAAAAAACTAAAACTCTATAGACATGTGGTAACATTCTGGGACAAATCTAACATTCTATAGACACGTGGTAACTGTCTGGGACAATATGAATATTTTATAGAAACATGGTAACAGTCTGGGACAATATGAACTTTCTATAGACACGTGGCTACACTCTGGGTCAATGTGAACATTCTATAGACACATGGTAAGAATCTGGGGCATAAAGAATATTCTCTAGACACGTACTAATGATCTGGGACAATATCAGCATTCTACAGACACGTGGTAACAGTCTGGAACATAGTGAACATTCGATAGACACGTGGTAACACTCTGGGAAAAAACTAACACTCTATAGATACATGGTAAAATTCTGGGACAAAACTAGCTTTCTATAGACACATGTTAACTGTCTGTGACAATATGAACATTCTATAGACACGTGGCTACAGTCTGCGACAATATGAACATTCTGTAGATACGTGGTAAAAGTCTGGGACATAGTGAACACACTATAGATACATCGTAATTTTCTGGGACAATATGAACATTCTATAGACACATGGCTACAGTCTGGGAAAATATGAACATTCCAAGACACATGGTAAGATTCTGGGCATAGTGAATATTCTCTAGACACATAGTAACAATCTGGGACAATATCAACCTTCTATACTCACTTGGTAACAGTCTGCAACATAGGAAATATTAGATAGACACGTGGTATCATTCTGGGATAAACTAACACTCTATAGACATGTGGTAATATTCTGGGAGGAAAACTAACATTCTATACACACATGGTAACTGTCTGAGACAATATGAACATTCTACAGACACATTCTAACAGTCTGGGACAACATGAACATTCTATAGACATGTGGCTAGAGTCTGGGACAATATGAACATTCTATAGACAAGTAGTAACAGTCTGGAACATAGTGAATTTTCAATAGACACGTGTTAACAGTCTGGAAAAAACTAAAACTCTATAGAGACGTGGTAACATTCTGTGACAAATCTAACATTCTATCGACATGTGGTAAATATCTGGGACAATATGAATATTTTATAGACACGTGGCTACAGTCTGGGACAATATGAACATTCTATAGACACATTGTAAGAGTCTGGGGCATAGTGAATATTCTCTAGACATGTAGTAACGATCTGGGACAATGTCAACATTCTATAGACATGTGGTAACAGTCTGGAATATAGTGAACATTCGAAAGACACGTGGTATCAGTCTGGGAAAAAAACTAACACTCTATAAACATGTGGTAACAGTCTGGGATATTATGAACATTCTATTGACAAATTGTTACAGTCAGGGACATAGTGAACATGCTAAGGACACATGGTAACAGTCTGGGACAGTATGAACATTCTATAGATACATGGTAACAGTCTGAAACAATATGAACATTCTATAGTCAAGTTTCAACATTCTTGGTCATAGTGAACATTCGATAGACACGTGGTAACAGTCTGAGACAATATGAATATTCTATAGACACATGGTAACAGTCTGGGAAAATATGAATTTTCTAGAGACACCTGGTAACAGTCTGGGACAATATGGAAATTCTATAGACACATGGTAATAGTATGGGAAAATATGAATTTTCTATACACACGTGTTAAGGTTCTTGCAAATAGTGAACACTCTATACATACGTGGTAACAGTCTGGGGAAAAACTAACATTCTATAGACATGTGATAACTGTCTGGGACAACATGAACATTCTATATAGACACAGTAAGAGTCTGGGACAATATGAACATTCTATAGACACGTGGCTAGAGTCTGGGACAATATGAACAATCTACAGACACTTGGTAACAATCTGGGGCATAGTAAATATTCTCTAGACACATAGTAACATTCTGGGAAAATATCAACATTTTATAGACACGTGATAACAGTCTGGAACATAGTGAACATTCGATATACACATGGTAGCAGTCTGGGAAAAAACTAACACTATATAGACACATGGTAACAGTCTGGGACATTATGAACATTTATGGACACATGGTACCAGTCTTGAACATAGTGAACATTCTATATACACGTGGTAAAACTCTGGGACTATATGAACATTATATAGACACGTGGTAATGGCCTGGGTCATAGTGAACATTCTATAAACACATGGTAAGAGTCTGGGACATAGTAAACATTCTATAGTCACATGGTCATAGTCTGGGACATAGTGAACATTCTATAGACACATAGTAACTGTCTGGGTCAATATGAACATTCTATAGATACGTGGTAACAGTCTGGGACATAGTGAACACTCTATCGGCACATGGTAACTGTCTCGGGCAATATGAACATTCTAGAGACACGTGGCAACAGTCTGGGACAATATCAACATTGTATAGACACTGGGTAACCGTCTGGCACATAGTGAACACTCTACAGACACGTGGTAACAGTCTGGAACATTGTGAACATTCTATAGACACATGGTAACAGTCTGAAAAAAAAACAAACATTCTATATTCACGTGGTAACTGTCTGGGACAATATGAACATTCTATAGACACGTGGTAACAGTCTGGATCATTGTGAACATACTATAGACACATGGTAACAGTCTGGGAAAAAACTAACAGTCTATAGACCCGTGGTAATTTTCTGGGACAATATGAACATTCTATAGACACATGGTCACAGTCTGGGGCATAGTAAATATTCTCTAGACACATAGTAACGATCTGGGACAATATCAACCTTCTACAGAACGTGGTAACAGACTGGAACATAGTGAACATTCGATAGACTCATGTTAACACTCTGGGAAAAAACTAACACTCTATAGATACATGGTAATATTCTGGGACAAAACTAGCTTTCTATAGACACATGGTAACTGTCTAGGACAATATGAACATTCTATAGAGACGTGGCTACAGTCTGGGACAATATGAACATTCTGTAGATACGTGGGAAACGTCTGGGACATAGTGAACACTCTATAGACACATGGTAACTGTCTGGGACAATATGAACCTTCTATAGAAACGTGGCTAGAGTCGGGGACAATATGAACATTCTACAGACACATGGTAGGAGTCTGGGGCATAGTGAATATTCTCTAGAAACGTAGTAACGATCTGGGACAATATCAACCTTCTATAGTCACGTGGTAACAGTCTGGCACATAGTGAACATTCTATAGACATATGGTAATAGTCTGGGAAAAAACTAACACTCTATAGACATGTGGTAATATTCTGGGATGAAACTAACTTTCTATACTCACATGGTAACTGTCTGGGACAATATGAACATTCTATAGACACATTGTAAGAGTCTGGGACAATATGAATATTCTATAGACATGTGGCTAGAGTCTGGGGCAATATGAACATTCTAAAGAAACGTGGTAACAGTCTGGAACATAGGGAACATTCGTTAGACACTGGTAACACTCTGGGAAAAAACTAACACTCTATAGATACGTGGTAACATTCTGGAACAAAACTAGCTTTCTATAGACAAATGGTAACTGTCTGGGACAATATGAACATTCTATAGACACGTGGATACAGTTTGGGACAATATAAACATTTTGTAGTTACGTGGTAAATGTCTGGGACATAATGAACACTTTATAGACACATCGTAACTGTCTGGGCAATATGAACATTCTATATAAGCGTGGCTACAGTCTGGGACCATATGAACATTCTATAGATACATGGTAAGAATCTGGGACATAGTGAAATTCTCTAGACACGTAGTAATGATCTGAGAAAATATCAACATTCTATAGACATGTGGTAACAGTCTGGAATATAGTGAACATTCGATAGACATGTGGTATCAGTCTGAGAAAAAACTAACATTTATAGACAAGTGGTAACATTCTGGGACATTATGAACATTCTATCGACAAATGGTAACAATCCGGGACTTAGTAATTATGCTATGGACACATGGTAACAGTTGGGAAAATATGAACATTCTATAGACACGTGGTAACAGTCTGGGCCATAGTGAACTTTCTATAGACACATGTTAACAATCTGGGACAATATGAACATTCTATGGAGAAGTGGCAACATTCTTGGTCATAGTGAACTTTCGATAGACATGTGGTAACAGTCTGGGATATAGTGAACATTCTACAGACACATAGTACCAGTCTGAGACCATATGAACATTCTATAGACATGTGTAAAGTCTGAGAAAATATGAACATTCTATAGACACAGGGTAACAGTCTGCGAAATTTTCAACACATATAGACAGATGGTAACAGTCTGCGACATAGCAATCATTCTATAGACACATGGTAACAGTCTGGGACATAGTGAATATTCTATAGAAACATAGCAACTGTCTGGGTCAATATGAACAGTGAATAGATACGTGGTAACAGTCTGGGATATAGTGAACACTCTATCGGCACATGGTAACTGTCTGGGACAATATGAACATTCTAGAGACACGTGGCAACAGTCTGGGACAATATCAACATTCTATAGACACTTGGTAACCATCTGGCACATAATGAACACTCTACAGACACGTGGTAACCCCTGGGAAAAAAACAAACATTCTATTTTCACTTGGTAACTGTCTGGGACAATATGAACATTCTATAGACACGTGGTAACAGTCTGGAACATTATGAACATTCTATAGACACGTGGTAACACTCTGGGACAAAACTGACATTCTATAGACCCATGGTAATTGTCTGGGACAATATGAACATTCTATAGACACATGGTCACAGTCTAGGGCATAGTAAATATTCTCTAGACACATATTGACGATCTGGGACAATATCAACCTTCTACAGACACGTGGTAAGAGTCTGGAACATAGTGAACATTCGATAGACACGTGGTAACATTCTGGGACAAAACAAGCTTTCTATAGACACATGGTAAATGTCTCAGACAATATGAACATTCTATAGACACTTGGTAACAGTCTGGGGACTACTAAATGTTCTCTAGACACATAGTAAGGATCTGGGACAATATCAACATTTTATAGACCCATGGTAATTGTCTGGAAAATAGTGAACATTCGATAGACATGTGGTAACATTCTGGGAAAAAACTAACACTATATAGACTCATGGTAATAGTCTGGGACATTATGAACATTTATAGACAATGGTAACACTCTGGAACATAGTGAACATTCTGTATAAACATGGTAAAATCTGGGACAATATGAACATTATATAGACACGTATAATGGCCTTGGACATAGTGAACATTCTATAGACACATGGTAACAGTCTGGGACATAGTGAACATTCTATAGACACATAGCAATGATCTGGGACAATATGAACATTCTATAGACATGTGTAACAGTGTGAGACAATATGAACATTCTATAGACACAGTGTAACAGTCTAGGAAAATTTCAACATTCTATAGACACATGGTACAGTCTGGGACATAGTAAACCTTGTATAGGCACATGGTAACAGTCTGGGACATAGTGAACATTCTATAGAAACAAAGTAAATGTCTGGGTCAATATGAACATTCTATAGATACGTGGTAACAGTCTGGGACATAGTGAACAGTCTTTCGGCACATGGTAACTGTCTGGGACAATATGAACATTCTGAGAGACACGTGGCAACAGTCTGGGACAATATCAACATTCTATAGACACTTGGTAATCGTCTGGCACATAGTGAACACTCAACAGACATGGGGTAACAGTCTGGGAAAAAAAACAAACATTCTAGATTCACGTGGTAACTGTCTGGGACAATATGAACATCTATAGACACGTGGTAACAGTCTGGAACATTGTGAACATTCTATAGACACATGGTAACAGTCTGGGACAAAACTAACATTCTATGGAACCATGGTAATAGTCTGGGACAATATGAACCTTCTGTAGACACATGGTCACAGTCTGGGGCATAGTAAATATTCTCTAGACACATAGTAAAGATCTGGGACAATATCAACCATCTACAGACACGTGGTAAGAGTCTGGAACATAGTGAACATTCGATAGACACGTGGTAACATTCTGGGACAAAACTATCTTTTTTTAGACAAATGGTAACTTTCTGGGACAATGTGAACATTCTATAGACACGTGGATACAGTTTTGGACAATATGAACATTCTGCAGTTACGTGGTAAAAGTTTGGGACATAATGAACACTCTATAGACACATGGTAACTGTTTGGGCAATATGAACATTCTATATAAACGTGGTAACAGTCTGGGACAATATGGACATTCTATAGACACATGGGAATAGTCTGGGAAAAATTCAACATTCTATAGACACATGGTAACAGTTGGGAAATAGTGAACATTCTATAGACACATAGTAACTGTCTGGGACAATATGAACATTCTATAGATACATGGTAACAGTCTGGGACATAGTGAACTCTCTATAGACACATGGTATAAATCTGGGACAATATGGACATTCTATAGACAGGTGGTAACAGTCTGGCACATAGTGAACACTCTACAGACACGTGGTAACAGTCTGGGGAAAAACAAACATTCTATATTCACGTGGTAACTGTCTGGGACAATATGAACATTCAATAGACACGTGGTAACAGTCTGGGACATTGTGAACATTCTATAGACACGTGGTAACAGTCTGGGACAAAACTAACATTCTATAGACCCGTGGTAATTGTCTGGGAAAATATGAACTTTCTATAGACACATTTTCACAGTCTGGGCCATAGTAAATAAACTCTAGACACATAGTAACGGTCTGGGACAATATCAACCTTCTACAGAACGTGGTAACAGTCTGGAACATAGTGAACATTCGATAGACACGTGGTGACTGTCTGGGAATAAACTAACACTCTATAGATACGTGGTAACATTCTGGGACAAAACTAGTTTTCTATAGTCACATGGTAACTGTCTGTGACAATATGAACATTCTATACAATCGTGGCTACAGTCTGGGACAATATGAACATACTATAGACACATGGTAAGAGTCTGGGGCATAGTGAATATTCTCTAGACACGTAGTAAAGATCTGGGACAATATCAACATTCTATAGACATGTGGTAACAGTCTGGAATATAGTGAACATTCCATAGACACGTGGTATCAGTCTGGGAAAAAACTAACACTCTATAGACAAGTGGAAACAGTCTGGGACATTACGAACATTCTATCGACATATGGTAACAGTCTGGGACAATATGAACATTCTATAGACAAGTGGCAACATTCTTGGTCATAGTCAACTTTAGATAGACACGTGGTAACAGTTTGGGATATAGTGAACATTCTATAGACACATGGTCACAGTCTGGGGCATAGTAAATATTATCTAGACACATATTAAAGATCTGGGACAACATCAACTTTCTACAGACACGTTGTAGCTGTCTGGAACATAGTGAACATTCGATAGACACGTGGTAACTCTCTGGGAAAAAAACTAACACTCTATAGATACGTGGTAACATTCTGGGACAAAACTAGCTTTCTATGGACACATGGTAACTGTCTAGAGACACATGGTAACCCTCTGGGAAAATATGAAGTTTCTATAGAAACATGCTAACAATCTGGGACAATATGAATATTCTACAGACACATGGAAACAGTCTGGGAATATATACTTTCTATGTAAATGTGGTAACAGTCTGGCACAGAGTGAACATTCTATAGACACGTGGTAAGAATCTGTTTCAAAACTAACATTCCATAGACATGTGGTAACTGTCTGGGACAATATGAACATTCTATAGATATGTGGTAACATTCTGGGACAAAACTAATATTCTATAGGCATGTGGTAACACTCTGGGACATTATGAACATTCTATAGACAATGGTAAAATTCTGGGACATAGTGAACATTCCATAGACACATGTTAGCAGTCTAGGACATTATGAACATTCTATAGACATGTGGTAACATCTGGAACAATATAAACTTTTTATGGACACATGGTAACATTCTGGGACAATATGAACATTGTATAAACACATGGCAACAGTCTGGGACAATATGAAAATTCTATGGACACGTGGTAACAGTCTGGGACAATATCAACATTTTATAGACACGTGGTAACACACTGGGAGAAAATGAACTTTCTATAGACACGTTGCAACAGTCTGGGATAGTGAATATACTAAAAACACATGGTATGCATATGGGAAAACATGAACTTTCTATAGATATGTGGTAACAGTCTGGCACAAAGTGAACATACTATAGACACGTGGTAACAGTCTGGGACAAAAATAACATTCTAAAGACATGTGGTAACTGTCTGGGACAATATGAACTTTCTATAGACACATGGTAACAGTCTGGAACAATATGAACATTCTATAGACACATGGTAACACTCTGGGCCAATTTGAATATTCTCTAGACACATAGTAATGATCTGGGACAATATCAACCTTCTATAGACAAGTGGTAACAGTCTGGGAAAAACTAACACTCTATGGACACGTGGTAACAGTCTGCGACATAGTGAACATCTATAGACGCAAGGTAACAGTCTGTGAAAATATGAATATTATATAGGCATGTGATAGTGGTCTGCGTCATAGTGAACATACTATAGTCATATGGTAACAGTCTGGGACATAGTGAACATTCAATAGACACATGGCAACAGTCTGGGACAATATGAACTTTCTATAGACACATTGTAACAGTCTAGGGTCATAGAGAACATTCTATAGACATATAGTAACAGTCTGGGACAATATGAACATTCTATAGACATGTGTAACAGTCGGGGACATTATGAACCTTCTATAGACACATGCTAACAGTCTGGGACATAGTGAACATTCCATAGACACGTGGTCACATTCTCGGCCATAATGAACATTATATAGACACATGTTAACAGTCTGGGACAATATGAATATTCTATGGACACGTCTTAAGAGTCTGGGAAAATATCAACATTCTAAGGACACATGGTAACAGTCTGGAACATATTGAACATTCTATAGACTCATGGTAACAGTCTGGACTAGTGAACATTCTGTAGACACATAGTAACTGTGTGGGACAATATGAACATTCTATAGATATGTGGTAACCTTCTGGGACATAGTGAACACTCTATAGACACATGGTAAGAGTCTGTCACAATATGAATATTCTATAGTCATGTGGTACCAGTCTGAGACAATATGAACATTCTATAGACAAATTGTAACAGTGTGGCATATAGTGAATATTCTATAGACACATGGTAACAGTCTGGGATAAAACTAACATTCCATAGACACATGGTACCAGGTTGGGACAATATGAATATTCTATAGACACGAGTTAATAGTCTGGAACATAGTGAATATTCTATAGACCCGTGATAACAGTCTGGGACAATATGAACATTCTATAGACACATGTAAACAGTCTGGAACATAGTGAATATTCTAGAGACATGAGGTTACTGTCTGGCACATAGTGAACATTCTATAGACTCATGGTAACTGTCTGGGTCAAAACTAACATTCCATAGACACGTGGTACCAGTCTGGGATAATATGAATATTCTATAGACACGAGTTAATAGTCTGGAACATAGTGAACATTCTATAGACATGTGATAACAGTCTGGGACAATATGAACATTCTATAGACACATGGAAACAGTCTGGAACATAGTGAATATTCTAGAGACATGAGGTAACAGTCTGGCACATAGTGAACATTCTATAGACTCATGGTAACTGTCTGGGACAAAACTAACATTCCATAGACACGTTGTACCAGTCTGGGACAATATGAATATTCCATAGACACGAGCTAGCAGTCTGCTACATAGTGAACATTCTATAGACACGTGGTAACAATCTGGGACAATATGAACATTCTATAGACACATGGTAACAGTCTGGGAAATAGTGAATATTCTGTGGACACGTAGTAACGGTCTGGGACAATATCAACATTCTATAGACACATGCTCATCGTCTGGAATGTAGTGAACATTCGATATACAAGTGGTAACACCTGGGAAAAAACTAACACTCTATAGACACGTGGCAACAGTGTGGGACATTATCAACATTCTATAGACATGCGGTAACATTCTGGGACATAGTGAATATTTATAGACACATGATAAAAGTCTGGGACAATATGAACATTCTATAGACACATGGTAACAGTCTGGGAAATAGTGAATATTCTCTAGACACATAGGAATGATCTGGGACAATAGGAACATTGTATAGACAAATGGTAAAACTATGGGACAGCATGAACATTCTATAGACACATTGTAATAGTCTAGGGACATAGTGAACATTCTATAGACACATAGTAAATGTCTGGAACAACAAGAACATTCTATAGATACATGGAAACAGTCTGGGACAATATGAACATTCTATAGACACATGGTAACACTCTGGGAAAATATCAACATGCTATAGACACATGGTAACAGTCTGCTAGAATATGAACATTCTAGACACATGGAAACAGTCTGGGACAATATGAAAATTCTATAGACACTTGAAAACAGTCTGGGAAAATATCAACATTCTAGACACATGGTAACAGTCTGGGACAATATGAACATTCTATAGACACTTGATAACAGTCTGGGACAATATGAACATTGTATAGACACGTAGTAACAGTCTGGCACATAGTGAATATTCTATAGACATGTGGTAAGAGTCTGGGAAAAAACTCACAGCCTAGAGATGTGCTAAGAGTCTGGGACAATATGAACATTCTATAGACATATGGTAACATTCTGGGACATAGTGAACATTCTATGGACACATGGTAACAGTCTTAGAAAACATGAATTTTCTATACACACGTGGTAACAGTGTGGCATAGAGTGCACATTCCTTAGGTACGTGTTAAGAGTATGAGAAAAACTAACATTCTATAGACACGTGGTAAATGTCTGGGAAAATATGAATATTCTATAGACACATGATAAGAGTCTGGTGCATACTGAATATTCTCTAGACACATAGTAACCATCTGGTAAAATATGAACATTCTATAGACACATGGCAATATTCTGGAAAATAGTGAACATTATATAGACTTGTGGTAAGAGTCTGGGACAAAACTAACGTTCTACAGACACATGGTAACTGTCTGGGACAATACCAACATTCTATAGACACGTGGTTACAGTCTGGGACATTATGAACCTTCTATAGACACATGGTAACAGTCTGGGACATAGTGAACATTCCATAGACACTTGGTCACATTCTGGGTCAGAATGAACATTGTATAGACACATGTTAACAGTCTGGGACAATATGAACATTCTATGGACACGTGGTAATATTCTGGGAAACTACGAACATTGAATAGACACATGGTAAAAATCTGGGACAATATGAACATTCGATAGACACATGATTACAGACTGGGACAATATGAACATTCTATACACGTGGTATGAGTCTGATACAATATCAACATTCTATAGACCCATGGTAACATTATGGGATAATATGAACTTTCTATAGACACATGGTAACAGTATGGGATAGTGAACATTCTAAAAACTTGGTAACAGCCTGGGAAAATATGAACTTTCTCTACATATGTGGTAACATTCTGGCACATAGTGAATATTCTATAGACACGTGGTAAAAGTCTGGGACAAAACTAACATTCTTTAGATGCGTGCTAACTGTCTGGGTCAATATGAACATTCTATAGACACATGGTAAGAGTCTGGGATAATATGAACAATCTATACACCGGTGGTAACAGTCTGGGTCAATGTGAACATTCTATAGACACAGGATAACAGTCTGGGGCAATGTGAATATACTAGACACATAGTAACGATCTGAGACAATATCAGCCTTCTGTAGACATGTGGTAACAGTCTGGAACATAGGCAACATTCGATAGACAGTTGGAAACAGTCTGGGAAAAAACTAACACTCTATACACATATGGTAATATTCTGGGACAAAACTAACATTCTATACACACATGGCAACTGTCTGGGACACTATGAACCTTCTATAAACACATTGTAATAGTCTTGGACAATATGAACATTCTATAGACATGTGGTTGCAGTCTGGTACAATATGAACATTCTATAAACACTTGGTAACAGTCTGGACATAGTGAACATTCAAAATACACGTTCTAACAGTCTGGGGAAAAACTAACACTCTATAGACATGTGGTAATATTCTGGGACAAAACTAACATGCTATAGACAGGTGGTAACTGTCTGGGACAATATGAACATTCTAAAGAAACATGGTAACAGTCTGGGACAATGTGAACATTCTATAGACACGTGGCTAAAGTCTGGGACAAAATGATCCTTTTATAGCACATGGTAAGAGTCTAGGGCATAGCGAATATTCTCTAGACACGAAATAACGATCTGGGACAATATCAGCATTCTATAGACATGTGGTAACAGTCTGGAATATAGTGAACCTTCAATAGACACGTGGTATCAGTCTGGAAAAAAACTAACACTTATAGACAAATGGTAACAGTCTGGGACATTGTGAACATTCTATCAACTAATGGTAACAGTCCAGGATATAGTGAACATGCTATAGACACATGGTAACAGTCTGGGACAATATGAACATTCTACAGACATGTGGTAACAGTCTGGGTCATAGAGAACATCCTATAGACACATGGTAACAGTCTGGGAATATATGAACATTCTATAGACAAGTGGTAACATTCTTGGTCATAGTGAACATTCGATAGACACGTGGTAACATTCTGGGACAATATGAACATTCTATAGACACATGGTAACAGTCTGGGAGAATATGAACATTCTACAGACACATGGTAACAGTATAGGAAAATATGAACTTTCTATACACACGTTTTAATGTTCTTGCAAATAGTGAACATACTATAGATACGTGGTAACAGTCTAGGGCAAAACTAACATTCTTTAGACACATGATAACTGTCTGGGACAACATCAACATTCTATAGACGCATAGTAACAGTCTGGTACATAGTGAATATTGTCTGGACACATAGTAACCACCTGGGACAATATGAACATTTAATAGACACGTGGTAACATTCTGGAACATAGTGAACATTCTATTAACATGTGGTTACAGTCTGGGACAAAACTAACTTTCTATAGATGTGTGGATCTGTCTGGGACAATATGAACATTCTATAGACACATGGTTACAGTCTAGGATCTAGAGAACATTGTATAGACACATCGTAACATTTAGGATATTATGAATATTCTATAGACACATGGTAACAGTTGGGGATATTGTGAACATTCTATAGACACATGGTAAGAGTCTGGGACTAGATGAACATTCTATAGACACGTGGTAACAGTCTGGGACATAGTGAACATTCTGTAGACACATGGTAATATTCTGGGAAAATATGAACTTTGTATAGACACATGGTAACAGTATCGGACATAGTGAACATTCTATAGACACATAGTAACTCTCTGGGACAATATGAACATTCTATACACTTGTGGTAACAGTCTGGGAAAATATGAACATTCTATAGACACGTGGTAAAAATCTCGAACATAGTGAACATTCGAAAGACACGTGGTAACAGTCTGGAACAAAACTAACATTCTGTAGACACATGGTAACAGTCTGGAACAACATGAAATTTCTGTAGGCACGTGGTAACAGTCTGGGACATAGTGAACATTCTGTCGACACATGGTTACAGTCTGGGAAAATATAAACATTCTATAGACACGTGGTTACAGCCTGGAACAATATGAACAGTTTATAGACGCATGGTAACAGTCCGGGACAATATGAACATTCTGTAGACACATGGTAACAGTCTGGTAAAACATGAATATTCTATAGACACGTGGTAACAATCTGGGAAAATATGAACATTTTTAGAAAGGTGGTAACCATCTGGGAAAATTTGAACTTTCTACAGACACGTGTTAACAATCTGGCACATAATGAACATTCTATAGACACGTGGTAACAGTCTAGAAAAAACTAACATTCTATAGATACATGGTAACTGTCTGGGACCTTATGTACATTCTATAAACACATTGTAACAGTCTGGGACAACATGAACATTCTATAGACTTGTGGTAAGAGTCTGGAACATAGTGAACATTCGAAAGACACGTGGTAACAGTTTGGAACAAAACGAACATTCCATAGACACATGGTAAAATTCTGGGAACTAGTGAACATTCTATAGACACATGGTAACAATGTGGGACATTATGAACATTCTATAGACACGTGGTATCAGTGTGGGGCAATATGAACCTTCTATGGTTATGTGGTAACATTCTGGGAAAATATGAACATTTGATAGACACATAGTAACATTCTAGGACAATATGAACATTCTATAGACACATGGTAACAGTCTGGGAAAATATGAACTTATTATAGACACATATAACAGTCTGGGACAATATCAACATTCTATTGACAAGTGATAACAACCTTGGAGAATATGAACTTTCTATAGACACGTGGTAACTGTCTGGGATAGTGAACATACTACAAACACATGGTAACATTCTGGGAAAATATGAACTTGCTATAGAGTCATGGTAACAGTCTGGCATATAGTGAACATTTTATAGACACGTGGTAACAGTCTGGGACAAAACTAACATTCCATATACATGTGGTAAATGATTGGGACAATATGAATATTCTATAGACACATGATAACAGTCTGCAAAAATATGAACATTCTATAGACACATGGTAATACTCTGGGGCATAGTGAATATTCTCTAGACACATAGTAACCATCTGGGACAATATGAATATTCTATAGACATGTGGAAAGAGTCTGGAACATAGTGAACGTTCTATAGACACGTTGTAACAGTCTGGGACAATATCAACATTCAATAGAAACGTGGTAAAGTCTGGGGAAATATGAAATTTCTATGGACCCGTGGTAACATTCTGGGACATAGTGAACATTCTATTAACACATGATAAGAGTCTGGGAAAATATGAACTTTCTATAGACACGTGGTAACACTCTGGCACAATATGAACATTCTATAGACATTTGGTAACAGTCTGGCATATAGTGAACATTCTATAGCACGTGGTAACAGTCTGGGACAAAACTAACATTCTGTAGACACGTGGTAACTGTCTGGGACAATATGAACATTCTATAGACACATGGTAACTGTCTGGGACAACATGAAAACTCTATAGACACGTGGAAACATTCTGGGACAATATTAACATTTTATAGACACATGGAAACATTCTGGGCCATAGTGAATATTCTCGGGACACATAGTGATGATCTGGGACAATATGAACATTCTATTGTCTTGTGGCAACAATCTGGGACATAGTGAACTTTCGATAGACACATGGTAATATTCTGGGACAATATCAACATTCTATAGACACATGGTAACAATCTGGGACAATATGAAGAGTCTATAGACATGTGGTAACTGTCTGGGTCATACTAAGCATTGTATAGACACATGGTAACAGTCTGGGACACTATGAACTTTCTATAGACTCGTGGTAACAGTCTGGGAAAATATGAACATTCTATAGACACGTGGAAACAATCTCGAACATAGTGAACATTCGAAAGACACATGGTAACAGTCTGGAACAAAACTAACATTCTATAGACACATGGTAACAGTCTGGAACAAAATGAAAATTCTGTAGACACGTGGTAACAGTCTGGGACATAGTGAACATTCTATCGACACATGGTTACAGTCTGGGAAAATATGAACATTCTATAGACACGTGGTTACAGCCTGGAACAATGTGAACAGTCCATAGACACATGGCAACAGTCTGGGACAATATGAATATTCTATAGACACATGGTAACAGTCTGGTAAAACATGAATATTCTATAGACACGTGGTAACAATCTGGGAAAATATGAACATTTTTTAGACACGTGGTAACCGTCTGGGAAAATATCAACTTTCTGCAGACACGTGTTAACAGTCTGGCACATAATGAACATTCTATAGACACGTGGTAACAGTCTAAAAAAAAACTAACATTCTATAGATACATGGTAACTGTCTGTGAACATATGTATATTCTATAGGCACATTGTAACATTCTGGGAAAACATGAACATTATATAGACACGTGGTAAGACACTGGAACATAGTGAACATTCAAAAACACGTGGTAACAGTTTGGAACAAAATGAATATTCTATAGACACATGGTATACTTCTGGGAACTAGTGAACATTCTATAGACACATGGTAACAATGTGGGACATGATCTACATTCAATAGACACGTGGTAAAGTCTGGGAAAATATGAAATTTCTATAGACCCGTGGTAACATTCTGGGACATAGTGAATATTCTATTAACACATGATAAGAGTCTGGGAAAATATGAACTTTCTATAGACACGTGGTAACACTCTGGCACAATATGAACAATCTATAGACACTTGGTAACAGTCTGGCATATAGTGAACATTCTATAGCATGTGGTAACAGTCTGGGAAAATATGAACATTCTGTAGACACATTGTAACATTCTGGGACAACATGAACATTATATAGACACGTGGTAAGAGTCTGGAACATAGTTAACATTCAAAAACACGTGGTAACAGTTTGGAACAAAACGTACATTCTATAGACACATGGTATACTTCTGGGAACTAGTGAACATTCTATAGACACATGGTAACAATGTGGGACATGATCTACATTCAATAGACACGTGGTAAAGTCTGGGAAAATATGAAATTTCTATAGACCCATGGTAACATTCTGGGACATAGTGAATATTCTATTAACACATGATAAGAGTCTGGGAAAATATGAACTTTCTATAGACACCTGGTAACACTCTGGCACAATATGAACATTCTATAGACACTTGGTAACAGTCTGGCATATAGTGAACATTCTATAGCATGTGGTAACAGTCTGGGACAATATGAACATTCTATAGACACACTGTAACATTCTGGGGCAACATGAAAATTATATAGACTTGTGGTAAGAGTCTGGAACATAGTGAACATTCGAAAGACACGTGGTAACAGTTTGGAACAAAACGAACATTCCATAGACACATGGTAAAATTCTGGGAACTAGTGAACATTCTATAGACACATGGTAGCAATGTGGGACATTATGAACATTCTATAGACACGTGGTAACAGTGTGGGTCAATATGAACCTTCTATGGATATGTGGTAACATTCTGGGAAAATATGAACATTTGATAGACACATAGTAACATTCTGAGACAATATGAACATTCTATAGACACATGGTAAGAGTCTGGGAAAATATGAAATTTCTATAGACACGTGGTAACAGTCTGGGGCAATATCAACATTCTATAGACACGTGGTAACAGACTTGGAGAATATGAACTTTCTATAGACACGTGGTAACGTTCTGGGATACTGAATATACTACAAACACATGGTAACATTCTGGGAAAATATGAACTTGCTATAGAGATGTGGTAACAGTCAGGCATATAGTGAATATTCTATACACACGTGGTAACAGTGTGGGACAAAACTAACATTCCATAGACATGTGGTAAATGTCTGGGACAATATCAATATTCTATAGACAAATGGTAACAGTCTGGGACAATATGAACATTCTATAGACACTTGGTAATAGTCTGAAAAAATATGAACTTTCTATACAAAAGAGGTAACAGTCTGGCACATAGTGGACATTCTATAGACACGTGGTAACAGTCTGCGACAAAACTAACATTCTATAGACACGTGGTAACAGTCTGGGAAAATATGAACATTCTATAGACACATTGTAACAGTCTTGGGCATAGTGAATATTCTCAAGACAACTAGTAACCTTCTGGGATAATACGAATATTCTATAGACACGTGGTAACATTCTGGAATATAGCGAACAGACTATAGACATGTTGTAACCTTATGGGAAAAAACTAACATTCTATAGACACGTGGTAACATTTAGAGAAAATATGAACATTCAATACACACATTGTAACATTCTGGGACAATATGAACATTCCATAGACTCATGGTAACATTCTGGGACAATATGAACATTCTATAAACTCATGGTAACATTCTGGAACAATATGCACGTTCTATACACACGTTGTAAAAGTCTGGGACAATATCAACATTCAATAGACACATGGTAAAGTTTGGGAAAATATGATCTTTCTATAGAAACGTGGTAACAGTCTGTGACATAGTGAACATTCTATTAACATATGGTTACAATCTGTAAAAATATGAACTTCTTATAGACATGTGGTAACATTCTGGCATATAGTGAACATTCTATAGACACGTTGTAACAGTCTGGGACAAAACTAACATTCTATAGAAAAATTGTAACAGTCTGGGACAACATGAAAATTCTATAGACATGTGGTAACATTCTGGGACAATATTAACATTCTATAGACACATGGCAACATTCTGGGCCATAATGAATATTCTTGAGGCACATAGTAACAATCGGGGACAATATGAACATTCTATAGACTTGTGGCAACAATCTGGGACATAGTGAACATTCGATAGACACATGGTAACAGTCTGGGACAATATCAACATTCTATAGACACATGGTAAACGTCTGGGACAATATAAACATTCTATAGACACGTGGTAGCAGGCTGGAACATAGTGAATATTCGTTAGACACATGGTAACAGTCCTGGACAATATCAACATTCTATAGATACGTGGTAACAGACAGGGACAATGTGAACATTCTATAGACAAATGGTAACATTCTGGGACAATATGAACATTCTATAGACATGTGGTAACAATCTGGGACAATGTGAACGTTCTATAGACACATGGTAACAGTCTGGAACAATATGAATATTCTATAGACATGTTTTAACAATCTGGGAAAAAGTGAACATTCTATACACATGGTAACAGTCTCGGACAATATGAATACTCTATAGACATGTGGTAACAGTCTGGGACAATGGACATTCGATAGGTATGTCTGGGACAAAAATTAACGTTCTATAGACATGTGGCTACAGTCTGGGGCATACTGAATATTCTCTAGACACATAGTAATGATCTGGGACAATCTGATCCTTCTATAGACAAGTGGTAATAGTCTGGCATATAGTGAACATTCAAAAGACACATGGTAACTGTCTGGAAAAAAACTAACACTCTATAGACACATGGTAACAGTCTGGGACACAATGAACATTCTATAGACACATGGTAATATTCTGGGATTATATGAACATTATATATTCATGTGGTAATGAATTGGGTCATAGTGAACATTCTATAGACACATGTTAACAGTCTCGGACATAGTGAACATTCTATGGACACATGATAACAGTGTGCTTCACAGTGAAAAATATATAGACACATAGTAACTGTCTGGGACAATTTGAACATTCTATAGATACGTGGTAACAGTCTGGGACATATTGAACACTCTATAGACACATAGTAACAGTCTGGGACAATATGAAATTTCTATAGACATGTGTAACAGTCTGGGAAAATATGAACATTCAATAGACACATGGAAACAGTCTGGGAAAATAAGAAAACATTGTATAGACACATGATAACAGTCTGGGAAATAGTGAACATTCTATAGACACATGGTAATATTCTGGGACATAGTGAACACTGTAGACACATAGTAACTGTCTGGGACAATATGAACATTGTGTAGACATGCGGTAGCTGTCTGGCATATAAGAACATTCTATAGACACATGGTAACAGTCTGGAGCAAAAATACCATTCTATAGAGAGGTGATAGCTGTCTGGGACAATATGAACATTCTATAGACACGTGGTAACAGTCTGGGGCATAGTGAAAATTTTCTAGACAAAGAGTAACCATCTGGGACAATATGAACATTCTATACTCATGTGGTAACAGTCTGGAACATTGTGAACATTCAATAGACACGGGGTAACAGTCGGGACAAAACTGACATTCTACAGACACATGGGAACAGTCTTGTCAATATGAACATTCTATAGACACATGGTAACAGTCTAGGAATTGGAAATATTCTCTAGACACATAGTAACGATCTGGGACAATATCAACCTTCTACAGACACGTGGTAACAGTCTGGAACATAGTGAACATTCAATAGACACGTGGTAATACTCTGGGAAAAACCAGCACTCTATAGACACGTGGTAACATTCTGGGACAAAGCTAGCTATCTATAGACACATGGTAACTGTCTGGGACAATATGAACATTCTATAGACACGTGGTTACAGTCTGGGGCAATATAAACATTCTATAGACATGTGTAAAAGTCTGGGACAATATGAACATTCTATAGACATTTGGTAACAGTCTGGGTTAATTTCAACATTCCATAGACACATGGTACCAGTCTGGGATATAGTGAACATTCTATAGACACATAGTAATTGTCTGGGACAATATGAACATTCTATAGATATGTGGCAACAGTCTGGGGCATAGTAAATATTCTCTAGACACATAATACCCATCTGGGACAAAATAAACCTTCTACAGACACGTGATAACAGTCTGGAACATAGTGAATATTTCATAGACACCTGGTAACAATCTGGGTAAAAACTAACACTCTATAGCTACGTGGTAACATTCTGGGACAAAACTAGCATTCTACAGAAACGTGGTACCTGTCTGGGACAATATGAACATTCTATAGACACATGGTAACAGTGTGGGACAACATGAACATTCTATAGACACGTGGCTAGTCTGGGATAATATGAACATTCTATAGACACATGGTAACACTCTGGGGCAGAGTGAATATTCTCTAGACACATAGTAGCGATCTGGGACAAATTCAACATTCTATAGACACGTGGTAACAGTCTGGAATATAGTGAACATTCAATAGACACGTGATAAGAGTCTGGGAAAAAACTAACACTATATAGACACGTGGCAACAGTCTGGCACATAGTGACCATTCGTTAGACACCTAGTATCTGTCTGGGAAAAAACTAACACTCTATAGAAACGTGGAAACAGTCTGGAACATATTTAACATTATATAGACATGTGGTAACCGTCTGGGACAAAACTAACACTCTATAGACAAGTGGTAACTGTCTGGAACAATATCAACATTCTAAAGACACATGGTAACAGTCTGGGGCTTAGTAAATATTCTCTAGACACATAGTAACGATCTGGGACAATATCGACAATATCAACCTTCTACAGACACTTGACAACAGTCTGGAACATAGTGAATATTCGATAGACACGTGGTAACACTGGGAAAAATCTAACACTCTATGCACACGTGGTAACATTTTGGGACAAAATTAGCATTCTATAGCACGTGGTAACTCTTTGGGACCTTATGAACATTTATAGACACATGGTAATAGTATGGAACATAGTGTACATTCTATATACACATGGAAACAGTCTGGGGAAATGTCAAGATTCTATAGACACATGGTAACACTCTGGGACATAATGAAAATTCTATAGACACATGGAAACAGTCTGGAACATAGTGAACATTCTACAGACACATAGTATATGTGTGGGACAATATGAACATTCTCTAGACACATGGTAACAGTCTGGGGAAATTTCAACATTCTATAGACACATGGTAAAACTCTGGGACATAGTGAACCTTCTATAGACACATGGTAACAGTCTGTGACATAGTGAACATTCTATAAACACTTAGTAAATGTCTGGGTCAATATGAACTTTCTATAGATACTAGGAAACAGTCTGGGACATAGTGAACACTCCCTAGACATATGATAAATGTCTGGGACAATATCAACATTCTAGAGACACTCGGTAACAGTCTGGCACATAGTGAACATTCTATAGACATGTGGTAACAGTCTGAGACAAAACTAACATTCTATAGTCACGTGGTAATTCTCTGGGACAACATGAACATTCTATAGATGCATGGTAACAGTCTGGGACAATATGAACATTCTATAGACTCATGGTAAAAATCTGGGACAATGTCAACATTCTATTGACACATGGTAACAGTCTGGGGCATAGTGAATATTCTCTAGGCACATAGTAACGATATGAGACAATATCAACATTCTATAGACAAGTGGTAATTGTCTGGCACATAGTGAACATTCAAAAGACACATGGTAAATGTCTGGGAACAAATTAACACTCTATAGACACATGGTAACAGTCTGGGACATTATGAACATTCTAAAGACACATGGTAACAGTCTGGAACATAGTGAACATTCTATAGACACATGGTAACAGTCTGGGATTATATGAACATTATATATTCACGAGTAAAGGTCTGGGTCATAGTGAACATTCTATAGACACATGGTAACAGTCTGGACATAGTGAACATTCTATAGACACATGGTAATGATCTGGGAAAATTTCAAGATTCTATAGACACATGGTAACAGTCTGTGACATAGTGAATGTTCTATAGACACATAGTAAATGTCTGGGTCAATATGAACATTCTATAGATACTTGGAAAAAGTCTGGGACATAGAAACACTCCATAGACATATGATAAATGTCTGGGACAATATCAACATTCTAGAGACACTTGGTAACAGTCTGGCACATAGTGAACATTCTATAGACATGTGGTAACAGTCTGAGACAAAACTAACATTCTATAGACACGTGGTAATTCTCTGGGACAACATGAACATTCTATAGACGCATGGTAACATTCTGGGACAATATGAACATTCTATAGACACATGGTAACAGTCTGGGATTATATGAACATTATATATTCACGAGGTAATGGTCTGGGTCATAGTGAACATTCTATAGACACATGGTAACAGTCTGGGACATAGTGAATTTTCTCAAGACACATAGTAACGATCTGGGACAATATGAACAGTCTATAGACAGGTGGTAACAGTCTGAGACATAGTGAACATTCTATAGACACATAGTAACAATATGGGACAATATGAACTTTCTATAGACATGTGTAACAGTCTGGGACAATATGAACATTCTATAGACACATGATATCAGTCTGGGAAAATAAAAATAATTGTATAGACACATGGTAACAGTCTGGAACATAGTGAACATTCTATAGACACATGGTAACGATCTGGGAATATTTCAAGATTCTATAGACACATGGTAACAGTCAGGGACATTGTGAACATTCTATGGATTCATGGTAACAGTGTGGTTCATAGTGAACATTCTGTAAACACACAGTAACTGTCTGGGACAATATGAACATTCTGTAGACACGTGGTTACAGTCTGGAACATTGTGAACATTCTATAGACCCGTGATAACAATCTGGTACAAAACTAATCTTCTGTAGACACTTGGTAACTCTCTGGGACATTTTGAACATTCTATAGACAGCTGGATACAGTATGGAACAATAAGAACATTCTATAGGCACTTGGAAACCGTTTCTGACATAATGAATATTCTGTGGACACATAGTAATGATCTGGGAGAATATCAGCCTTCTATATACACGTGGTAACATTCTGGCACATAGTGAACATTCAATAGACACCTGGTAACTGTCTAGGAAAAAACTAACACCATATAGACACATGGTAACAGTCTGGGACATTATGAACATTTATTGACACATGGCAACATTCTGGAACATAGTGAACATTCTATATACACATGGAAACAGTCTGGGACAATATGAATATTATATAGACATGTGGTAATGGTCTGGGTCATAGTGAACATTCTATAGACACATGGTAACAGTCTGGAGCATAGTGAACTTTCTATAGACTCATAGTAACTGTCTGGGTCAAAATGAACATTCTATAGATACGTGGTTAGCATTCTGGGACATAGTGAACACTCTATAGACACATGGTAACTGTTTGGGACAATATGAACATTCTATAGACACATGGTAACAGTCTGGGACAATATCAACATTCTATAGACACTTGGTAACAGTCTTGCACATAATGAACATTCTATAGACTACCGGTACCATTCTGGGACAAAATTAACCTTCGATAGACATGTGGCTACAGTCTGGGGCATTCTGAATATTCTCTAGACACATAGTAATAATCTGGGTCAATCTGAATATTCTATAGACACGTGGTAACAGTCTGGCACATAGTGAACATTCAATAGACACCTGGTAACTGTCTGGTAAAAAACTAACACTCTATAGACACATGGTAACAGTCTTGAAAATATTGAACATTCTATAGACATGTGGTAATCATCTGGGACAAAACTAACACTCTATAGACAAGTGTTAAATGTCTGGGACAATATGAATATCCTATAGACACATGGTAACAGTCTGGGGCACAGTAAATATTCTCTAGACTCATAGTAATGATCTGGAAAAATATCAACCTTCTATATACACGTGGTAAGAGTCTGGAACATAGTGAACATTCGATAGACACATGGTAACACTCTGGGAAAAAACTAACACTTTATAGACATGTGGTAATATTCTGAGACAAAACTAGCATTCTATATACACGTGGTAACTATCTGAGACAATGTGAACATTCTATAGACACATGGTAACACTCTGGGACAACATGAATAGTCTATAGAAACGTGGCTACAGTTTGGGACAATATGAACATACTATAGACAAAAGGTAACAGTCTGGGGCAGAGTGAATATTCTCTAGACACATAAAACGATCTGGGACAATATCAACATTCTATAGACACGTGGTAACAGTCTGGAATATAGTGAACATTCGATAGACACGTGGTAACAGTCTGGGAAAAAACTAACACTATATAAACATGTGGTAACAGTTCGGGACATTATGAACATTTATAGACACATGGTAACAGTCTGGAATATGGTGAACATTCTATAGACACATGGTAACAGTCTGGGGCAATATGAAAATTATATAGACACGTGGTAATATTCTGGGTCATAGTAAACCCTCTATAGACACATGGTAACATTCTGGGACAATATGAACATTCTATAGACACGTGGTAACAGTCTGGGACAAAACTAGCATTCTATACACATGTGGTAACTGTCTGGGACAATATGAACATTCTATAGACATGTGGTAAAAATCTGGAACATTGTGAACATTCTATAGACACGTGGTAACAGTCTGGGACAAAACTAACACTCTATAGACACGTGGTAACAGTCTGGAACATATTTAACATTCTATAGACATGTTGTAACCGTTTGGGAAAAAAGGAACACTCTATAGACAAGTGGTAACTCTCTGGGACAATATGAACATTCTATAGACACATGGTAACAGTCTGGTGCACAGTAAATATTCTCTAGACACATAGTAAAGATCCTGGACAATATCTACCTTCTATATACACATGGTAACAGTCTAGAACATAGTGAACATTTGATAGACACGTGGTAACACTCTAGGAAAAAACTAACACTCTATAGACACCGGGTAACAATCTGGGACAAAACTAGCATTCTGCAGACACGTGGTAACTGTCTGGGACAATATGAACATTCTATAGACACATGGTAACACTCTGGGGCAGAGTGAATATTCTCTAGACACATAGTAACGATCTGGGACAAATTCAACATTCTATAGACACGTGGTAACAGTCTGGAATATAGTGAACATTCGATAGACACGTGATAAGAGTCTGGGAAAAAACTAACACTATATAGACACGTGGCAACAGTCTGGCACATAGTGAACATTCGTTAGACACCTAGTATCTGTCTGGGAAAAAACTAACACTCTATAGACACGTGGAAACAGTCTGGAACATATTGAACATTCTATAGACACGTGGTAACCGTCTGGGACAAAACTAACACTCTATAGACAAGTGGTAACTGTCTGGAACAATATCAACATTCTATAGACTCATGGTAACAGTCTGGGGCATAGTAAATATTCTCTAGACACATAGTAACGATCTGGGACAATATCAACCTTCTACAGACACGTGGCAACAGTCTGGAACATAGTGAATATTCGATAGACACGTGGTAACACTGGGAAAAATCTAACACTCTACACACACGTGGTAACATTTTGGGACAAAATTAGCATTCTATAGGACGTGGTAACTGTTTGGGACCTTATGAATATTTATAGACACATAGTAATAGTATGGAACATAGTGAACATTCTATATACACATGGAAACAGTCTGGGGAAATTTCAACATTCTATAGACACATGGTAACACTCTGGGACATAGTGAACATTCTATAGACACATAGTAACTGTCTGGGAGAATATGAACATTCTATAGACACATGGTAACAGTCTGGGGAAATTTCAACATTCTATAGACACATGGTTACACTCTGGGACATAGTGAACATTCTATAGACACATGGTAACAGTCTGTGACATAGTGAACATTCTATAGACACATAGTAAATGTCTGGGTCAATATGAACATTCTATAGATACTTGGAAACAGTCTGGGACATAGTGAACACTCCATAGACATATGATAAATGTCTGGGACAATATCAACATTCTAGAGACACTTGGTAACACTCTAGCACATAGTGAACATTCTATAGACATGGGGTAACAGTCTGAGTCAAAACTAACATTTTATAGACACGTGGTAATTCTCTGGGACAACATGAACATATTATAGACACATGGTAACAGTCTGGGACAATATGAACATTCTATAGACTCATGGTAAAAATCTGGGACAATATCAACATTCTATTGACACATGGTAACAGTCTGGGGCATAGTGAATATTCTCTAGGCACATAGTAACGATCTGAGACAATATCAACATTCTATAGACAAGTGGTAATTGTCTGGCACATAGTGAACATTCAAAAGACACATGGTAACTGTCTGGGAAAAAACTAACACTCTATAGACACGTGGTAACAGTCTGGAACATATTTAACACTCTATAGACATGTTGTAAACGTTTGGGAAAAAAGGAACACTCTATAGACAAGTGGTAACTCTCTGGGACAATATGAACATTCTATAGACACATGGTAACAGTCTGGTGCACAGTAAATATTCTCTAGACACATAGTAAAGATCCTGGACAATATCTACCTTCTATATACACATGGTAACAGTCTAGAACATAGTGAACATTCGATAGACACGTGGTAACACTCTAGGAAAAAACTAACACTCTATAGACACGTGGTAACAATCTGGGACAAAACTAGCATTCTGCAGACACGTGGTAACTGTCTGGGACAATATGAACATTCTATAGACACATGGTAACACTCTGGGGCAGAGTGAATATTCTCTAGACACATAGTAACGATCTGGGACAAATTCAACATTCTATAGACACGTGGTAACAGTCTGGAATATAGTGTACATTCGATAGACACGTGATAAGAGTCTGGGAAAAAACTAACACTATATAGACACGTGGCAACAGTCTGGCACATAGTGAACATTCGTTAGACACCTAGTATCTGTCTGGGAAAAAACTAACACTCTATAGACACGTGGAAACAGTCTGGAACATATTGAACATTCTATAGACACGTGGTAACCGTCTGGGACAAAACTAACACTCTATAGACAAGTGGTAACTGTCTGGAACAATATCAACATTCTATAGACTCATGGTAACAGTCTGGGGCATAGTAAATATTCTCTAGACACATAGTAACGATCTGGGACAATATCAACCTTCTACAGACACTTGGCAACAGTCTGGAACATAGTAAATATTCGATAGACACGTGGTAACACTGGGAAAAATCTAACACTCTACACACACGTGGTAACATTTTGGGACAAAATTAGCATTCTATAGGACATGGTAACTGTTTGGGACCTTATGAACATTTATAGACACATAGTAATAGTATGGAACATAGTGAACATTCTATATACACATGGAAACAGTCTGGGGAAATTTCAACATTCTATAGACACATGGTAACACTCTGGGACATAGTGAACATTCTATAGACACATGGTAACATTCTGGGACATAGTGAACATTCTATAGACACATAGTAAATGTCTGGGACAATATGAACATTCTATAGACACATGGTAACAGTCTGGGGAAATTTCAACATTCTATAGACACATGGTTACACTCTGGGACATAGTGAACATTCTATAGACACATGGTAACAGTCTGTGACATAGTGAACATTCTATAGACACATAGTAAATGTCTGGGTCAATATGAACATTCTACAGATACTTGGAAACATTCTGGGACATAGTGAACACTCCATAGACATATGATAAATGTCTGGGACAATATCAACATTCTAGAGACACTTGGTAACAGTCTAGCACATAGTGAACATTCTATAGACATGTGGTAACAGTCTGAGACAAAACTAACATTTTATAGACACGTGGTAATTCTCTGGGACAACATGAACATATTATAGACGCATGGTAACAGTCTGGGACAATATGAATATTCTCTAGGCACATAGTAATGATCTGAGACAATATCAACATTCTATAGACAAGTGGTAATTGTCTGGCACATAGTGAACATTCAAAAGACACATGGTAACTGTCTGGGAAAAAACTAACACTCTATAGACATGTGGTAACAGTCTGGGACATTATGAACATTCTAAAGACACATGGTAACAGTCTGGAACATAGTGAACATTCTATAGACACATGGTAACAGTCTGGGATTATATGAACATTATATATTCACGAGGTAATGATCTGGGTCATAGTGAACATTCTATAGACACATGGTAACAGTCTGGGACATAGTGAATTTTCTCAAGACACATAGTAACGATCTGGGACAATATGAACAGTCTATAGACAGGTGGTAACAGTCTGAGACATAGTGAACATTCTTTAGACACATAGTAACAATCTGGGACAATATGAACTTTCTATAGACATATGTAACAGTCTGGGACAATATGAACATTCTATAGACACATGATATCAGTCTGGGAAAATAAAAATAATTATATCGACACATGGTAACAGTCTGGAACATAGTGAACATTCTATAGACACATGGTAACGATCTGGGAAAATTTCAAGATTCTATAGACACATGGTAACAGTTTGGGACATTGTGAACATTCTATGGATGCATGGTAACAGAGTGGTTCATAGTGAACATTCTGTAAACACATAGTAACTGTCTGGGACAATATGAACATTCTGTAGACACGTGGTTACAGTCTGGAACATTGTGAACATTCTATAGACCCGTGATAACAATCTGGTACAAAACTAATCTTCTATAGACACATGGTAACTCTCTGGGACATTATGAACATTCTATAGACAGCTGGATACAGTATGGAACAATAAGAACATTCTATAGGCACTTGGAAACCGTTTCTGGCATAATGAATATTCTGTGGACACATAGTAATGATCTGGGAGAATATCAGCCTTCTATATACGTGGTAACATTCTGGCACATAGTGAACATTCAATAGACACCAGGTAACTGTCTAGGAAAAAACTAACACTATATAGACACGTGGTAACAGTCTAGAACATAGTGAACATTCGATAGACACGTGGTAACACTCTAGGAAAAAACTAACACTCTATAGACACGTGGTAACATTCTGGGACAAAACTAGCATTCTATAGATACGTGGTAACTTTCTGGGATAATATGAACAATCTATAGACACATGGTAACAGTCTGGGGCAATATGAAAATTATATAGACATGTGGTAATATTCTGGATCATAGTGAACACGTTATAGACACATGGTAACAGTCTGGGACAATATGAACATTCTATAGACCTGTGGTAACAATCTGGCACAAGGGAACATTCTATAGACACGTGGTAACAGTCTGGGGCATAGTAAATATTCTCTAGACACATAGTAATGATCCGGGACAATATCAACCTTCTACAGACACGTGGTAACAGTCTTGAACATAGAGAACATTCAATAGACACGTGGTAACTCTCTGGGTAAAAAAATAACACTCTATAGACACGTGGTAACATTCTGGGACAAAACTAGCATTCTACAGACACGTGGTAACTCTCTGGGAAAATATGAACATTCTATAGAAACATGGTAACACTCTGGGACAACATGAACATTCTATAGCCACGTGTCTACAGTCTGCGACAATATGAACATTCTATAGACACAAGGTAACATTCTGGGGCAGAGTGAATATTCTCTAGACACATAATAACGATCTGGGACAATACCAACATTATATAGACACATGGTAACAGTCTGGAATATAGTGAACATTTGATAGACATGTGCTACCAATCTGGGATAAACTAACATTATATAGACACATGGTAACATTCTGGGACATTATGAACATTTATAGACACATGGTCAGAGTCTGGAACATAGTAAACATTCTATATACACATGGTAACAGTCTGGGACAATATGAACATTATATGGACTTGTGGTAATGGTCTGGGTGATAGTGAACATTCTATAGACATGGTAACAGTCTGGGACCTAGTGAATATTCTCTAGACACATTGAAACGATCTGGGACAATATGAACATTCCATAGACACGTGGTAACAATCTGGGACATAGAGAACACTCTATAGACACATAGTAATAGTCTGAGACCATATGAACATTTTATAGACATGTGTAACAGTCTGGGACAATATGAACAATCTATAGACACATGGTAAGAGTCTGGGACATAGTTAACATTCTATAGACACATGGTAACAGTCTGGGATATAGTGACCATTCTATAGGCACATGGTAATAGTCTGGGACATAGCGAATTTTTTATAGACACATAGTAACATTCTGGGTCAATATGAACATTCAATATATATGTCTTAACCGTCTGGGATATAGTGAGCACTCTATAGACACATGGTAACTATCTGGGAAAATATGGATATTCTATAGACACGTGGTAACAGAATGGGACAATATCAACATTCTATAGACACTTGGTAACAGTCTGGCACATAGTGAACATACAATGGACACATGGTAACTGTCAGGGAAAATACTAACACTCTATACACATGTGGTAACTGTCTGGGACAATATGAACATTCTATAGACACGTGGTAACAGTCTGGAATATTGTGAACATTCTATAGACACGTGGTAACAGTCTGGGACAAAATTAACACTCTATAGACACGTGGTAACAGTCTGGAACATATTTAACATTCTATAGACACCTTGTAACCGTTTAGGAAAAAACTAACACTCTATAGACAAGTGGTAACTGTCTGGGACAATATGAACATTCTATAGACACATGGTAACAGTCTGGTTCACAGTAAATATTCTCTAGACACATAGTAACAGATCTTGGACAATTTCAACCTTCTATATACACGTGGTAACAGTCTGGAACATAGTGAACATATGATAGACACATGGTAACAGTGTGGGTCAAAACTAACACTCTATAGACATGTGGTAACAGTCTGGAAAATATTTAACACTCTAGAGACACATGGTAACATTCTGGGACAAAACTAGCATTCTATAGACACGTGGTAAATGTCTGGGATAATATGAACATTCTATAGACACATGGTAACAGTCTGGGGCATAGTAAATATACTCTAGACAGATAGTAATGTTCTGGGACAATATCAACCTTCTATATACACGTGGTAACAGTCTGGAACATAGTGAACATTCGATAGACACGTGGTAACACTCTGGGAAAAAAATCACACTTTATAAACACGTGGTAACATTCTGGGACAAAACAGGCATTCTATAGACATGTGTTAACTATCTGAGACAATATGAACATTCTATAGACACAAGGAAACAGTCTGGGTCATAGTAAATATGCGCTAGACACATAGTAATGATCCAGGACAATATCAACCTTCTACAGACACGTAGTAACTCTCTGGGAAAAAACTAACACTCTATAAACACGTGGTGACATTCTGGGACAAAACTACCATTCTACAGACACGTGGTAACTGTCTGTGACAATATGAACATTCTATAGACACAAGGAAACAGTCTGGAGCAGAGTGAATATTCTCTAGACACATAATAACGATCTGGGACAATATCAACCTTCTATATCCACGTGGTAACAGTCTGGAACATAGTCAACATTCGATAGACACATGGTAAAACTCTAGGATAAAACTAACACTCTATAGACATGTGGTAACAGTCTGGGACAAAACTAGCATTCTATAGACACCTGGTACCTGTCTGGGATAATATGAACATTTATAGACACATGGTAACAGTCTGGGGCATAGTAAATATTCTCTAGACACATTGTGACGATTGGGGACAATATCAACCTTCTATATACACATGGTAACAGTCTGTAACATAGTGACCATTCGATAGACACGTGGTAACACTCTCGGAACAAACTAACACTCTATAGACACGTGGTAACATTCTTGGACAATAAGAACATTCTATAGACACTTGGTAACAGTCTGTGGCATAGTGAATAATCTCAGAAACATAGTAACGATCTGGGACAATATCAACCTTCTATATAAACGTGGTAAAAGTCTGAAACATAGTGAATATTCGATAGGCACGTGGTAACACTCTAGGAACAAACTAACACTCTATAGACACGTGGTAACATTCTTGCACAATAAGAACATTCTATAGACACTTGGTAACAGTCTGTGGCATAGTGAATAATCTCAGAAACATAGTAACGATCTGGGACAATATCAACCTTCTATATACACGTGGTAAATGTCTGGAACATAGTGAATATTCGATAGCCACGTCGTAACACTCTAGGAAAAAACTAACAATCTATAGACACATGGTAACAGTCTGGGACATTATGAACATTTATAGACATATGGTAACACTATGGAAAATGGTGAACATTCTATATACACATGGAAACAGTCTGGGACAATATGAACAGTATATAGACACGTGGGAAAGGTCTGGGTCATAGTGAACATTCTATAGACACATGGTAACAGTCCGGGACTAGTGAATATTCTCTAGACACATAGTAACAATCTAGAACAATATGAGCATTCAATAGACACGTGGTAACAGTCTGGGACATAGTGAACATACTATAGACACATAGTAACAGTGTGGGAAGATTGAACATTCTATAGACATGGGTATCACTCTGAAACAATATGAACATTATATAGACACGTGGTAATGGTCTGTGTCATAGTGAACATTCTATAGACACATAGAAAAGTCAGGGACCATATGAACATTCTATAGACATGTGTAACAGTCTGGGACAATATGAATATTCTAGACACAAGGTAACAGTCTGGGGCATAGTGCATATTCTCTAGACACATACTAACGATCTGGGACAATATAAACATTATATAGTCACAAGGTAACAGTATGGAACACAGTGAACTTTTGATAGATACATGGTAAGAGTCTGGGTAAAAACTAACACTATATAGACACGTGGTAACAGTCTGGCACATAGTGAACATTCTATAGACAAATAGTAACAGTCTAGGCCATTATGAACAATCTAGACATGTGTAACACTCTGGGACAATATGAACATTCTACAGACACATGGTAACAGTCTGGGATTATTTCAACATTCTATAGACACATGGTAACAATCTGGGACATAGTGAACATTCTATGGACACAAGGTAACAGTATGGGTCATAGTGAAGTTTCTATAGACACATAGTAACTATCTGGGACAATATCAACATTCTATAGATATGTCGTAACAGTCTGGGACATAGTGAACACTCTATAGGCACATGGTAACAGTCTGGGACTATATCAACATTCTATAGACATGTGGTAACAGTCTGGCACATACTGAACATTCTATAGACACGTTGTAACAGTCTGGGACAAAACAAGCATTCTAGAGACACGTGGTAACTCTCTGGGACATTATGTGCGTTCTATAGACACATGGTTACAGTCTGGGACATAGTAAATATTCTCTAGACACATAGTAACGATCTGGGACAATATCAACCTTCTACAGACATGTGTGGACAGTCTGGAAAATAGTGAACATTCAATAGAAACGTGTTATCTGTCTGCGATATATTGAACACTCTATAGACACATGGTACCATTCTGGGACAACATGAAATTTCTATATACATGTATAATAGTCGAGGACAATATGAACATTCTATAGACACATGGTAATAGTCTGGGAAAATAAAAAAACATTGAGTAGGCACATGGTAACAATCTTGGTCATAGTGAACATTCTATAGATACATGGTAACAGTCTGGGAAAATTTCAACCTTCTATAGACACATGGTAACAGTCTGGGACATAGTGAAGTTTCTATAGACAGATAGTAACTGTCTGGGACAATATGAACATTCTATAGATATGTGGTAACAGTCTGGGACATAGTGAACACACTATAGACACATGGTAACAGTCTGGGATCATATGAACCTTCTATAGACAGGTGGTAACAGTCTGGGTCAATATTAACATTCTATAGACATATGGTAACAGTCTGGCACATAGTGAACATTCTATAGACATGTTGTAACATTCTGGGACAAAACAAACATTCTAGAGACACGTGGTAACTCTCTGGGACAATATGAGCATTCTATAGACACATGGTAACAGTCTGGGACAATATGAACATTCTATAAACACGTGGCTACAGTCTGTAGCAATATGAACATTGTATAGACATGTGTAAATGTCTGGGACAATATGAACAATCTATAGCCAATTGGTAACAGTCTGGGATAATTTCAACATTCTATAGACACATGGTAACAGTCTGGGATATAGTGAACATTCTATAGACACATAGTAATTGTCTGGGACAATATGAACATTCTATAGATATGTGGTAACAGTCTGGGGCAGAGTAAATATTCTCTATACACATAATAATGATCTGGGACAATATAAACCTTCTATAGACACCTTGTAACAGTCTGGAACATAGTGAACATTCGATAGACACGTGGTAACAGTCTGGGAAAAACTAACACTCTATAGCTACGTGGTAACACTCTGGGACAAAACTAGCATTCTACACAAACGTGGTAACTGTCTGGGCCAATATGAACATTCTATAGACACATGGTAACAGTCTTGGACAATATGAACATTCTATAGATATGTGGTAACCGTCTGGGGCATAGTAAATATTTTTTATACACATTATAATGATCTGGGACAGTATAAACCTTCTACAGACACCTGGTAACAGGCTGGAACATAGTGAACATTCGATAGACACTGGGTAACAGTCTGGGTAAAAACTAATACTCTATAGCTACGTGGAAACACTCTGGGACAAAACTAGCATTCTACCCAAACGTGGTAACTGTCTGGGCCAATATGAACATTCTATAGACACATGGTAACAGTCTGGGACAATATGAACATTCTATAGACACGTGGCTACAGTCTGGGATAATATGAAAATTCTATATACACATGGTAACAGTCCTGGGCAGAGTGAATATTCTCTAGACACATAGTAACGATCTGGGACAATATCAACATTCTATAGACACGTGGTAACAGTCTGGAATATAGTGAACATTTGATAGACACGTGGTAAGATTCTGGGAAAAAACTAACACTATATAGACATGTGGTAACAGTCTGGTATATAGTGAACATTCATGAGACACCTAGTAGCTGTCTGGGAAAAACTAATACTCTATCGACACGTGGTAATAGTCTGGAACATATTGAACATTCTATAGACACATGGTAAACTTCTGGGAAAAAACTAACACTCTATAGACAAGTGGTAACTGTCTGGAACAATATGAACATTCTATAGACACATGGTAACAGTCTGGGGCATAGTAAATATTATCTATACCCATTGTAACGATCTGGGACAATATCAACCTTCTACAGACACTTGGTAACAGTCCGGAACATAGTGAACATTCGATAGACACATGGTAACACTGGGAAAAAACTAACACTCTATACACACGTGGTAACATTCTGGGATATTGTGAACATTTAATAAACACATGATAAGAGTCTGGGAAAATATGAACATTCTATAGACAGGTGGCAACAGTCTGGGACAATATGAACATTCTACAGACACTTGGTAACAGTCTGGCATATAGTGAACATTCTATAGCACGTGGTAGCAGTCTGGGACAAAACTAACATTCTGTAGACACGTGGTAAGAGTCTGGGACAATATGAACATTCTATAGACACATGGTAACTGTCTGGGACAACATGAAAATTTTATAGACACGTGGAAACATTCTGGGACAATATTAACATTTTATAGACACTTGGAAACATTCTGGGCCATAGTGAATATGCTCGAGACACATAGGGATGATCTGGGACAATATGAACATTCTATAGTCTCATGGCAACAATCTGGGACCTAGTGAACATTCGATAGACACATGGTAATATTCTGGGACAATGTCAATATTCTATGGACACATGGTAACAGTCTGGGACAATATGAACAGTCTATAGACACGTGGTAACTGTCTCGGTCATACTAAAGATTGTATAGACACATGGTCACAGTCTGGGACACTATGAACTTTCTATAGACTCATGGTAACAGTCTGGGAAAATATGAACATTCTATAGACACGGGGTAACAATCTTGAACATAGAGAATATTCGAAAGACACGTGGTAACAGTCTGGAACAAAACTAACATTCTATACACACATGGTAACAGTCTGGAACAACATGAAAATTCTGTAGACACGTGGTAACAGTCTGGGACATAGTGAACATTCTGTCGACACATGGTTACAGTCTGGGAAAATATGAACATTCTATAGACATGTGGTTACAGCCTGGAACAATATGAACAGTCTATAGACACGTGGTAACAGTCGGGCACATAGTGAACATTCTATAGACAAATGGTAAAAGTCTGGGACAAAACTAACATTCTACTGACTTGTGGTAACTGTCTGGGACAATATGAACATTCTATAGACACATGGTAACAGTCTTGTAAAACATGAATATACTATAGACACGTGGTAACAATCTGGGAAAATGTGAACATTTTTTAGACACAGGTAGCCGTCTGGGAAAATATGAACTTTCTGCAGACACGTGTTAACAGTCTGGCACATAATGAACATTCTATAGACACGTGGTAACAGTCTAGGAAAAAACTAATATTCTATAGACACATGGTAACTGTCTGGGACCATATGTACTTTCTATACACACATTGTAACAGTCTGGGACAACATGAACATTCTATAGACTAGTGGTAAGCATCTGCAACATAGTGAACATTCAAAAGACACGTGGTAACAGTTTGAAACAAAACAAACATTCTATAGACACATGGTAAAATCCTGGAAACTAGAGAACATTCTACAGACACATGGTAACAATGTGGGACATTATCAACATTCAATAGACAAATGGTAATTCTGGGAAAATATGAAATTTCTGTAGACCCATGGTAACATTCTGGGACATAGTGAACATTCTATTAACACATGATAAGAGTCTGGGAAATTATAAAATTTCTATAGACACGTGGTAACAGTCTTGGACAATATGAACATTCTATAGACACTTCGTAACAGTCTGGCATATAGTGAACATTCTGTAGCATGAGGTAACATTCTGGGACAAAACTAACATTCTGTAGACACGTGGAAACCTTCTGCGACAATATGAACATTCTATACACACATGGTAACTGTCTGGGACAACATGAAAATTCTATAGACACGTGGAAACATTCTGGGGCAATATTAACATTTTATAGACACATGGAATCATTCTGGGCCATAGTGAATATTCTCGGGACACATAGTGATGATCTGGGACAATACGAACATTTTATAGTCTCGTGGAAACAATCTGGTACTCAGTGAACATTCTATAGACACATGGTAATATTCTGGGACAATATCAACATTTTATAGACACATTGTAACAGTCTGGGACAATATGAACATTCTATAGACACGTGGTAACTGTCTGGGTCATAGTAAACATTGTATAGACACATGGTAACAGTCTGGGACACTATGAACTTTCTATAGACTCTTGGAAAGAGTCTGGGAAAATATGAACATTCTACAGACACGTGGGAACAATCTCGAACATAGTGAACATTCGAAAGACACGTGGTAACAGTCTGGAACAAAACTAACATTCTATAGACACATGGTAACAGTCTGAAACAACATGAAAATTCTGTAGACACATGGTAACAGTCTGGGACAATGTGAACATTCTGTCGACACATGTTTACAGCCTGGGAAAATATGAACAGTCTATATACACGTGGTAACAGTCTGGGACCATATGAACATTCTATAAACTCATGGTAACAGTCTGGTAAAACATGAACATTCTATAGACACGTGGTAACAATCTGGGAAAACGTGAACATTCTTTAGACACGTGGCAACAGTCTGGGAAAATATCAACTTTCTGCAGACACGTGTTAACAGTCTAGCACATAATGAACATTCTATAGACACGTGGTAACAGTCTAGGACAAAACTAACATTCTATAGATACATGGTAACTGTCTGGGACCATATGTACATTCTATAGACACATTGTAACAGTCTGGGACCACATGAACATTCTATAGACACGTGGTAAGAGTCTGGAACATAGTGAACATTCGAAAGACACGTGGTAACAGTTTGGAACAAAACGAACATTCCATAGACACATGGTAAAATTCTGGGAACTAGTGAACATTCTATAGACACATGGTAACAATGTGGGATATTATGAACATTCTATAGACACGTGATAACAGTGTGGGACAATATGAACCTTCTATGGATATGTGGTAACATTCTGGGAAAATATGAACATTTGATAGACACATAGTAACATTCTGGGACAATATGAACATTCCATACACACGTGGTAATGGTCTGGAACATTATGAACATTCTATAGACAAGTGGTAACAGTCTGGGACAAAACTCACATTCTATAGACCCATGGTAATTGTCCGGGACAATATGACCATTCTAGAGACACATGGTCACAGTCCAGGGCATAGTAAATATTCTCTAGACACATATTAACGATCTGGGACAATATCAACCTTCTACAGACACGTGGTAAGAGTCTGGAACATAGTGAACATTCGATAGACACGTGGTAACAATCTGGGAAAAAAACTAACACTCTATAGATACGTGGTAATATTCTGGGACAAAGCAAGGTTTCTATAGACACATGGTATCTGTCTGGGACAATATGAACATTCTATAGACACTTGGTAGCAGTCTGGGGCCTAGTAAATGTTCTCTAGACACATAGTAACGATCTGGGACAATATCAACATTTTATAGACACGTGGTAATAGTCTGGAACATAGTGAACATTCGATAGACATGTGGTAACAGTCTAGGAAAAAACTAACACTATATAGACTCATGGTAACAGTCTGGGACATTATGAACATTTATACACAATGGTAACAGTCTGGAACATAGTGAACATTCTGTATAAACATGGTAAAATCTGGGACAATATGAACATTATATAGACATGTGGTAATGGCCTGGGTCCTAGTGAACATTCTATAGACACATGGTAACAGTCTGGGACCTAGTGAATATTCACTAGACACATAGTCATGATCTGGGACAATATGAACATTGTATAGACACGTGGTAACAGTCTGAGACATAGTGAACATTCTATAGACACATAGTACCAGTCTGGGACCATATGAACATTCTATAGACATGTGTAACAGTCTGAGACAATATGAACATTCTATAGACACAGCGTAACAGTCTGGGAAAATTTCAACATTCTATAGACACATGGTAACAGTCTGGGACATAGTAAACCTTCTATAGACACATGGTAACATTCTGGGGCATAGTGAACATTCTATAGAAACAAAGTAACTGTCTCGGTCAATATGAACATTCTGTAGACACGTGCTAAGACTCTGGTACAATATCAACATTCTATAGACACATGGTAACAGTCTTGGAAAATATGAACTTTCTATAGACACGTGGTAACAGTATAGGATAGTGAACATTCTAAAAACATGGTAACAGCCTAGGAAAATATGAAATTTCTCTACATACGTGGTAACATTCTGGCACATAGTGACCATTCTATAGACATGTGGTAACAGTCTGGGACAAAATTAATATTCTATAGACGCGTGCTAACTGTCTGGGTAAATATGAACATTCTGTAGACACATGGTAACAGTCTGGGAGAATATGAACATTCTATAGACACATGGTAACAGTGTGGGGCATAGTGAATATCCACTAGGCACATAGTAACGATCTGGGACAATATCAACCTTCTATAGACACATGGTAACAGTCTGGAACATAGTGAACATTCGATAGACAGGTGGTAACACTCTGGAAAAAAACTAACACTCTATAAACTTGTGGTAATATTCTTGGAGATAACTAACATTCTATACACACATGGTAACTGTCTGGGACAATATGAATATTCTTTGGACACATTGTCACAGTCTGGGACAATATGAACATTCTATAGACATGTGGCTACATTCTGAAACATTATGAACATTCTATGTACACATGGTAACAGTCTGTGAAAATATGAATTTTCTATACACACGTGGTAAGAGTCTGGCACATAATGAACATTCCTTAAGTACGTGTTAACAGTCTGTAAATAAACTAACATTTTATAGACATGTGGTAACTGTCTGGGACAATATGATTATTCTATAGACACATGATAAGAGTCTGGTGCATAGTGATTGTTCTCTAGACACATAGCAACCATCTGGGAAAATATGAGCATTCTATAGACACGTGGTAACAATCTGGAATATAGGTAACATTCTATAGACTCGTGGTAACAGTCTAAGACAAAAGTAATATTCTACAGACACATGTTACCTGGGACAATATCAACATTCTATAGACATGTGGTAACATTCTGGGACATTATGAACCTTCTATAGAAACATGGTTACAGTCTGGGACATAGTGAACATTCATAGACACGTGGTCACATTTTGGGTCATATTGAACATTGTATAGACACATGTTAACAGTCTGGGATAATATGAACATTCTATGGACACGTGGTAATATTCTGGGAAAATATGAATATTCAGTAGACACATGGTATAATTCTGGGACAGTATGAACATTAGATAGACACATGGTGACAGACTGGGACAATATGAACATTCTGTAGACACGTGGTAAGAGTCTGGTACAATATCAACATTCTATAGACACATGGTAACAGTCTGGGACAAAACTAACATTCTATAGATGCGTGCTAACTGTCTGGGTCAATATGAACATTCTATAGACACATGGTAACAGTCTGGGTCATAGTGAACATTCTATAGACACATGGTAACAGTCTGGGACAATATGAACTTTCTATAGACACGTGGTAACAGTATAGGATAGCGAACATTCTAAAAACATGGTAACAGCCTGGGAAAATATGAACTGTCTCCACATACGTGGTAAAATTCTGGCACATAGTGAACATTCTATAGACACATGGTAACAGTCTGGGACAAAACTAACATTCCATAGATGCATGCTAACTGTCTGGGTCAATATGAACATTCTATAGAAACGTGGTAACAGTCTGGGACAAAACAAACATTCTAGAGATGCGTGATAACTGTCTGGGTCAATATGAACATTCTATAGACACGTGGTAACTGTCTGGGACAATATGAACATTCTGTACAAAACATGGTAACAGTCTGGGACAATATGAACATTTTATAGACACGTGGCTACAGTCTGGGACAATATGAACATTCTATTGACACATGGTAAGAGTCTGGGTCATAGTGAATATTCTCTAGACAGGTAGTAACGATCTGGGACAATATCAACATTCTATAGACCTGTGGTAACAGTCTGGAATATAGTGAACATACGATAGACATGTGGTATCAGTCTGGGAAAAAACTGACACTCTATAGACAAGTGGTAACAGTCTGGGACCTTATGAACATTCTATCGAAAAATGGTAACAGTCCGGGACATAGTGAACATGCTATAGACACATGGTAACAGTCTGGGAAAATATGAACATTCTATAGACAAGTGGCAACAGTTTGGGTCATAGTGAACATTCTATAGACACATGGTAACAGTATGGGACAATATGAACGTTCTATAGACAAGTGGCAACATTTTTGGTCATAGTGAACTTTTGAAAGACACCTGGTAACAATCTGGGATAATATGAACATTCTATAGACAGATGGTAACAGTCTGGGAAAATATGAACTTTCTATAGACACCTGGTAACAGTCTGGGACAACGTGAACATTCTATAGACACATACTAACAGTATGGGAAAATATGAGCTTTCTATACATACGTGTTAATGTTCTTTCAAATAGTGAATATTCTATTGATACGTGGTAACAGTCTGGGGCAAAACTAACATTCTATAGACACATGATAACTGTCTGGGACAATTTGAACATTCTATGGACACATAGTAAGAGTCTGGGACAATAAGAACATTCTATAAACACGTGGTAACAGTCTGGAACATAGTGAACATTCGATAGACACGTGGTAACAATCTGGGAAAAAATTAACTCTATATAGACACGTGTTAACAGTCTGCGAGATATGAACATTTATAGACACATGGTCACAGTCTGGAACATAGTGAACATTCTATATACACATGGTAAAAGTCTGGGACAATATGAACATTATATAGTCACGTGGCAATTGCTTGGGTCATAGTGAACTTTCTATAGACACAATGGTAACAGTCTGGGACCTAGTGAATATTATCTAGACACATAGTAATGATCTGGGACCATATGATCATTCTATAGACACATTATACCAGTCTGGGACCATATGAACATTCTATAGACATGTGTAACAGTCTGAGACAAAATGAACATTCTATAGACACAGGATAACAGTCTGGGAAAATTTCAACATTCTATAGACACATGGTAACAGTCTGGGACATAGTGAACATTCTATAGACACGAGGTAACAGTCTGGGACATAGTGAAAATTCTATAGACACATAGTAACTGTCTGCGTCAATATGAACATTCTATAGGTACGTGGTAACAGTCTGGGACATAGTGAACACTCTATCGGCACATGGTAACTGTCTGGGACATTATGAACATTCTAGAGACACGTGGCAACAGTCTGGGACAGTATCAACATACTATAGACACTTCGTAACCCTCTGGCACATAGTGAACACTCTACAGACTCGTGGTAACAGTCTTTGAGAAAAAAAACATTCTATATTCACGTGGTAACTGTCTGCGACATTTGAACATTTATAGACACATGGTCACAGTCTGGAACATTGTGAACATTCTATAAAAACGTGGTAACAGTCTGGGACAATAACATTCAATGGACACGTGGTAATTGTCTGGGACAATATGAACATTCTATAGACACATGGTCACAGTCTGGGTCAAAGTAAATATTGTCTAGACACATTGTAACGATCTGGGACAATATAAACCTTCTACAGAAACGTGGTATCAGTCTGGAACATAGTGAACATTCGATAGAAAGGTGGTAACAGTCTGGTAAAAAAACTAACACTCTATAGATACGTGGTAACATTCTGGGAAAATACTAGCTTTCTATAGACACATGGTAACTGTCTGGGACAATATGAACATTCCATAGACACAAGGTAATAATCTGGGACACTATGAACACTCTATAGACATGTGGCTACAGTCTGGGACAATATGAACATTCTATAGATACGTGGTAAAATCTCGGACATAGTGAACAGTCTATAAAAACATGGTAACTGTCTGGGACAATATGCACATTCTATAGATGCGTGGTAACAATCTGGGACATAGTGAACTTTCTATAGACACATTGTAACAGTCTGGGAAAAAACTAACCTTCTATAGACATGTGGTAACTGTCTGAGACAATATGAACATTCTATAGGCACATGGTTCCAGTCTGGGGCATACTGAATATTCTCTAGACACATAGTAATGATCTGGGACAATATGAACATTCTATACACACGTGGTAACAGTCTGGCACATAGTGATCATTCTATAGACACGTGGTAAGAGTCTGGAAAATATTCACACTCTATAGACATGTGGTAACAGTCTGGGATATTATGACCATTGTATAGATATATGGTAACAGTCTGGGACATAGTGAACATTCTATGGACACATGGTAACAGTCTGTGAAAACATGAATTTTCTATACACACGTGGTAAGAGTCTGGCACATAATGAACATTCCTTAGGTATGTGTTAACAGTCTGTAAATAAACTAACATTCTATAGACACGTGGTAACTGTCTGGGACAATATGAATATTCTATAGACACATGATAAGAGTCTGGTGCATAGTGAATGTTCTCTAGACACATAGTAACCATCTGGGACAATATGAACATTCTATAGACACATGGTCACAGTCTGGGGCAAAGTAAATGTTGTCTAGACACATAGAAACGATCAGGGAAATAAAAACCTTCTACAGACATGTGGTAACACTCTGGAACATAGTGAACATTCGATAGAAAGGTGGTAACAGTCTGGTAAAAAACTAACGCTCTATAGATACGTGGTAACATTCTGGGAAAATACTAGCTTTCTATAGACACTTGGTAACTGTCTGGGACAATATGAACATTCCATAGACACATGGTAATAGTCTGGGACAATATGAACATTCTATAGACACGTGGCTACAGTCTGGGACAATATGAACATTCTATAGAAACGTTGTAAAAGTCTGGGACATAGTGAACAGTCTATAAACACATGGTAACTGTCTGGGACATTATGCACATTCTATAGATGTGTGGTAACAATCTTGGACATGGTGAACTTTCTATAGACACAAGGTAACAGTCTGGGACAAAACTAACATTCTATAGACACGTGGTATCTGTCTGGGACAATACGAACATTCTATAGACACATGTTTACAGTCTGGGGCATTGTGAATATGCTCTAGACACATAGTAATGATCTGGGACAATATGAACATTCTATAGACACGTGGTAACAATCTGGCACATAGTGAACATTCTATAGAAACGTGGTAAGATCCTGGAAAAAAACTCACACCGTATAGATATGTGGTAACAATCTGGGATATTATGAACATTGTATAGACATATGGTTACAGTCCCGGATATAGTGAACATTCTATGGACATGTGGTAACAGTCTGTGAATATATAAAGTTTCTATACACATGTGGTAAGAGTCTGGCACATAATGAACACTCCTTAGGTACGTGTTAACAGTCTGTAAATAAACTAACATTCTATAGACACGTGGTAACTGTATGGGACAATATGAATATTCTATAGACACATGATAAGAGTCTGGTGCATAGTGAATGTTCTCTAGACACATAATAACCATCTGGGACAATATGATCATTCTATACACATGGCAACAGTCTGGAACATAGGTAACATTCTATAGACTCGTGGTAACAGTCTGGGACAAAAGTAACATTCTACAGACACATGGTAACTGGGACAATATCAACATACTATAGACACGTGGTAACAGTCTGGGACATTATGAACCTTCTATAGACAAATGGTTACAGTCTGGGATATAGTGAACATTCCATAGACACGTGGTCACATTCTAGGTCATAATGAACATTGAATAGACACATGTTAACAGTCTGGGACAATATGAACATTCTATGGACACGTGGTAATATTCTGGGAAAATATGAACATTCAGTAGACACATGGTATAATTCTGGACAGTATGAACATTCGAAATTTCAACATTTTATAGACACATGGTAACAGTCTGGGACATAGTGAACATTCTATAGACACATAGTAACTGTCTGGGACAATATGAACATTCTTTAGATATATGGTAACAGTCTGGGACATAGTGAACTTTCTATAGACACATGGTAACAATCTGGGACAATATGAACATTCTATAGACAGGTGGCAACAGGCTGGTACATAGTTAACATTCTATAGACACGTGGTAAAACTGTGGGACAAAACTAACATTCTATACGCACGTGGTAACTGTCTGGGACAATATGAACATTGTATAGACTCATGGTAACAGTCTGGGACAATATGAACATTCTATAGAAACGTGGTAAAAATCTGGGACAATACAAACATTCTATAGACACTTCGTAACAATCTGGGACATAGTGAATACACTATAGACACATGGTAACAATCTAGGACAATATGAACATTCTTTAAACACATGGTAACCGTCAGGGACAATATGAACATTTTATTGACACAGGTTAACAGTCTACAATATAGTGAACATTCTATAGACACGTGGTAACACTCTGGGACATAGTGAACATTCGCTAGAAGAGTAGTAAAGTTCTGGGACAATATAAAGATTCTATAAACACGTGGTAACAGTCTGGGACAAGACTAACATCATGTAGACACGTGGCAACAGTCTGGGCCAATATGAACATTCTATAGACACATGGTAATTGGGACAACATGAAAATTCTATAGACATGTGGAAACATTCTGGGACATAGTGAACTTTCGATAGACACATGGTAACATTCTGGGAAAATATCAACATTCTATAGACACATCGTAACAGTCTGGGACAATATGAACATTCTATAGACACGTGGTAACTGTCTGGGTCATAGTAAACATTGTATAGACACATGGTAACAGACTGGGACACTATGAACTTTCTATAGACTCGTGGTAACAGTCTGGGAAAATATGAACATTCTATAGACACGTGGTAGCAATCTCGAACATAGTGAACATTCGAAAGACACGTGGTAACAGTCTGGAACGAAACTAACATTCTATAGACACAAGGTAACATTCTGGAACAACATGAAAATTCTGTAGACACGTGGTAACAGTTTGGGACATAGTGAACATTCTGTCGACACATGGTTACAGTCTGGGAAAATATGAACATTCTATAGACACGTGGTTACAGCCTGGAACAATATGAACAGTCTATAGACACTTGGCAACAGTCTGAGACAATATGAACATTCTATAGACACATGGTAACAGTCTGGTAAAACATGAACATTCTATAGACACGTGGTAACAATCTGGGAAAATATGAACATTCTTTAGACACTGGTAACATTCTGGGAAAATATCAACTTTCTGCAGACACATGGTAACTGTCTGGTACATAATGAACATTCTATAGACACGTGGTAACAGTCTAGGACAAAATTAACATTCTATAGATACATGGTAAATATCTGGGACCATATGTACATTCTATAGAAACATTGTAACAGTCTGGGCCAACATGAACATTCTATAGACATGTGGTAAGAGTCTGGAACATAGTGAACATTCGAAAGACACATGGTAACAGTTTGGAACAAAATGAACATTCTATAGACACATGGTAAAATTCTGGGTACTAGTGAACATTCTATAGACACATGGTACCAATGTGGGACGTTATGAACATTCTATAGACACTTGGTAACAGTGTGGGACAATATGAACCTTCTATGGATATGTGGTAACATTCTGGGACAATATGAACATTCTATAGACACATGGTAACAGTCTGGGAAAATATGAACTTTCTATAGACACGTGGTAACAGTCTGGGACTATATCAACATTCTATAGACACGTGGTAACAATCTTGGAGAATATGAACCTTCTATAGACACGTGGTAACGGTCTGAGATACTGAATATACTACAAACACATGGTAACATTCTGGGAAAATATGAACTTGCTATAGAGACATGGTAACAGTCTGGGACAATATCAACATTCTATAGACACATGTTAAATGTCTGGGACTATGAACATTCTATGGACACGTGGTAACTGTCTGGGACATAGGGAACATTGTATAGACAAATGGTAACAATCTGGGACAATATGAACATTCTATAGACACGTGTTAGCAGGCTGGGACACAGTGAATATTCAATAGACACATGGTAACAGTCTTGGACAATATCAACCTTCTATAGATATGTGGTAGCAGACAGGGAAAATGTGAACATTCTATAGACAAATGGTAACATTCTGAGACAATATGAACATTCTATAGACACATGGTTACAGTGTGGGACAATGTGAACATTCTATAGACACATGGTAAGAGTCTCGGAAAATATGAATATTCTATAGACATGTGGTAACAGTCTGGGACAATATGAACATTCGATAGGTATGTGGTAACAGTCTGGGACAATATGAACATTCTATAGACAAGTGGCAACATTCTTGGTCATAGTGAACATTCGATGGAAACGTGGTAATATTCTGAAACAATATGAACATTCTATAGACACATGGAAACAGTCTGGGACATTATGAACATTCGATAGACACATGGTAACAGTATAGGAAAATATGACTTTCTATTCACACGTGTTAACATTCTTGCAAATAGTAAACATACTATAGATACGTGGTAACAGTCTAGGGCAGAATTAACATTCTATAGACACATGATAACTGTCTGGGACAACATGAACATTCTATAGACACATAGTAACAGTCTGGGACATAGTGAATATTGTCTAGATACATAGTAACCATCTGGGACAATATGAACATTCTATAGACACGTGGTAACAGTCTGGAACATAGTGAGCATTCTATAAACACGTGGTTACAGTCTGGGACAAAACTAACTTTCTATAGATGCGTGGAACTGTCTGGGACAATATGTACATACTATAGACACATGATAATAATCTGGGATAATATGAACATTCAATAGACCTGTGGTTAGAGTCTGGGACAAAATGAACATATTTTATACACATGGTAACAGTCTGAGACAATATGAACATTCTATAGACACATGGTTACACTCTAGGATATAGAGAACATTCTGTAGACACATCGTAACAGTTGGGACATTATGAATATTCTATAGACACATGTTAACAGTTGGGGACATTGTGAACATTCTATAGACACATAGTAACTGTCTGGGACAATATGAATATTCTATACACCTGTGGTAACAGTCTGGGACACTGTGAATATTCCATAGACACATGGTAACAATCTGGCACAATATGAATTTTCCATAGACACGTCGTAACATTCTTATACAAAACTAACATTCCATAGACATGTGGTAAATGATTGGGACAATATGAATATTCTATAGACACATGGTAACAGTCTGGGACAATATGAACATTCTATAGAGACGTGGTAACAGTCTGGGAAAATATGAACTTTCTATACAAGAGTGGTAACAGTCTGGCACATAGTGAACATACTATAGACACGTGGTAACAGTCTGCAAAAATATGAACATTCTATAGACACATGGTAACACTCTGGGGCATAGTGAATATTCTCTAGACACATAGAAACCATATGGAACAATATGAATATTCTATAGACACGTGGTAACAGTCTGGAACATAGTGAACATTCTATAGACACTTTGAAACAGTCTGGGACAATATCCACATCAATAGACACGTGGTAAAGTCTGGGAAAATATGAACTTTCTATAAACCCATGGTAACAGTCTGGGACATAGTGAACATTCTATTAACACATGATAAGAGTCTGGAAAAATATGAACTTTCTATAGACACATGGTAACAGTCTGGCATATAGTGAACATTCTATAGACATGTGGTAACAGTCTGGCATATAGTGAACATTCTATAGACACGTGATAACAGTCTGGAACATTGTGAACATTCTATAGACACATGGTAACACTCTGGGAAAAAACTAACCTTCTATAGATCCATGGTAATTGTCTGGGACGATATGAACATTCTATAGACACATGGTCACAGTCTGGGGCATAGTAAATATTCTCTAGACACATAGTAACGATCTTGGACAATATCAACCTTCTACAGACACCTGGTAACAGTCTGGAACATAGTGAACGATCCACAGACACGTGGTAACAGTCTGAGAAAAAAAGAACACTCTATAGATACGTGGTAACATTCTGGGACAAAACTAGGTTTCTATAGACACATGGTAACTGTCTGGGACAATATGAACATACTATAGACACGTGGCTACAGTCTGGGACAATATGAACATTCTATAGATATGTGGCTACAGTCTGGGACAATATGAACCTTCAACAGACACATGGTAGGAGTCTGGGGCATGGTGAATATTCTATAGAAACGTAGTAAGGATCTGGGACAATATCAACCTTCTATATCACGTGGTAACATCTGGCACATAGTGAACATTCTATAGACACATGGTAACATTCTGGGAAAAACCTAACACTCTATAGACATGTGGTAATATTCTGGGACGAAACAAACATTCTATACACACATGGTAACTGTCTGGGACAATATGAACATTCTATAGAAACATTGAGAGAGTCTGGGACAATATGAATATTCTATAGACATGTGTCTAGAGCTTGGGGCAATATGAACATTCTATAGAAACGTGGTAATAGTCTGGAACGTTGTGAATATTCGATAGACACATGGTAACAGTCTGGGAAAAAACTGACACTCTATAGATACGTGGTAACATTCTGGGAAAAAACTAGCTTTCTATAGACAAATGGTAACTGTCTGGGAAAATATGAACATTCTATAGACACGTGGATACAGTTTGGGACAATATGAACATTCTGTAGTTACGTGGTAAAAGTCTGGGACATAATGAACACTCTATAGACACATGGTAACTGTCTGGGAAATAGTGAATATTCTATAAAAACGTGGCTACAGTCTGGGACACTATGAACATTCTATAGATACATGGTAAGAATCTGGGGCATAGTGAATATTCTCTAGACACGTAGTAATGATCTGGGACAATATCAACATTCTATAGACATGTGGTAACAGTCTGGAATATAGTGAACATTCGATAGACACGTGGTATCAGTCTGGAAAAAACTGACACTAAATAGACAAGTGGTAAAAGTCTGGGACATTATGAACATTCTATCGACAAATGGTAACAGTCTGGGACATAGTGAACATGCTATAGACACATGGTAACAGTCTGGGACAATATGAACATTCTATAGACACATGGTAACAGTCTGGGGCATCGTGAATATTCTCTAGACACATAGTAACGAACTGGGACAATCTGAACATTGTATAGACAAGTGGTAACAGTCTGGAACATAGTGAACATTCTATAGAAACATGGTAACAGTCTGGGACAATATGAAAATTATATAGACACGTGGTAATGGTCTGGGTCATAGTGAACATTATATAGACACATGGTAACAGTCTGGGACACAGTGAATTTTCTCTTGACACATAGTAAAGATCTGGGACAATATGAACATTCAATTACATGTGGAAACAGTCTGGGACATATTGAACATTCTATAGACACATAGTAACAGTTTGGGACCAAGTGAACATTCTATTAACATGTGTAACAGTCTGGGACAATATGAACATTCTACAGACACATGGTAAAAGTCTGGGAAAAATTCAACATTCTATAGACGCATGATAACAGTTGGGAAATAGTGAACATTCTATGGACACATGGTAACAATCCGGGACATAGTGAACATTATGAAAACACATAGTAACTGTCTGGGACAATATGAACATTCTATAGACAGGTGGTAACAGTGTGGGACAATATTGACATTCTATAGACACGTGGTAACAGTCTGTCACATAGTTAACATTCTGTAGACACGAGGTAACACTCTGGGACATAGTGATCATTCTATAGACACATAGAACCAGTCTGGGACCCTATGAACATTCTGTAGACATGTGTAACAGTCTGAGACAATATGAACTTTCTATAGACACAGCATAAAAGTCTGGGAATATTTCAACATTCTATAGAAACATGGTAATAGTCTGGGACATAGTGAATATTCTATAGACACATGGTAACAGTTTGGGACATAGTGAACATTCTATAGACACATAGTAACTGTCTGGGTCAATATGAACATTCTATAGATACGTGGTAACAGTCTGGGACATAGTGAACTCTCTATAGACACATGGTAACAATCTGGGACAATATGAACATTCTATAGACAGGTAATAACAGTCTGGTAAAATATCGACATTCTATAGACACGTGGTAACATTCTGGCACATAGTGAACACTCTACAGACACATGGTAACAGTCTGGGAAAAAAACAAACATTCTATATTCACGTGGTAACTGTCTGGGACAATATGAACATTCTATAGACACATGGTAACAGTCTGGAATATTGTGAACATTCTATAGACACGGGATAACATCCTGGAACAAAACTAACATTCTATAGTTCCGTGGTAATATTCTGGGACAATATGAACATTCTATAGACACATGGTAACAGTCTGGAACAATATGAACATTCTATACACACGTGGCTACAGTCTGGGACAATATGAACATTCTATAGACACATGGTAACACTCTGGGTCATAGTGAATATTCTCTAGACACATAGTAATGATTGGGACAATATCAATCTTCTATAGACACGTGGTAACAGTCTGGGAAAAAACTAACACACTATAGACACGTGGTAACACTCTGGAACATAGTGAACATTGTATAGACACAAGGTAATAGTCTGTGACAATATGAATATTATATAGGCATGTGGTAGCGGTCTGTGTCATAGTGAACATTCTATAGACACATGGTAACAGTCTGGGACAAAACTAACATTCCATAGACACGTGGTACTAGTCTGGGACAATATGAATATTCTATAGACACGAAGGAACAGTCTGGATCATAGTGAACATTCTACAGACACATGGTAACAGTTGGGACATAGTGAACATTCTATGAACACATGGTAACAGTCTGGGACATAGTGAAATTCTATAGACAGGTGGAAACAGTCTGGGACATAGTGAACACTCTATCAGCACATGGTAACTATCTGGGGCAATATGAACATTCTAGAGACACGTGGCAACAGTCTGGGACAATATCAACATTCTATAGACACTTGGTAAACGTCTGGCACATAGTGAACACTCTAGAGACACGTGGTAACGATCTGGGACAAAACTTACATTCTATAGGCACGTGGTAACTCTCTGGGACAATATCAACATTGTATAGACACAAGGTAAAAGTCTGGGCCAATATGAACATTCTATTGACACGTGGTAACAACCGTGGCAATATGAACATTCTATAGACACATGGTAGCAGTCTGGGACATAGTGAATACTCTATAGACACATGGTAACAATCTGGGACATTATGAACATTCTTTAGACACATGGTAACTCTCAGGGACAATATGAACATTTTATAGACACATGTTAACAGTCTACAATATAGTGAACATTCTATAGACACAGAGTAACATTCTGGGATAATATGAACATTCTATAGACACATGATAACACTTTGGGACATAGTGAACATTCTATACAACATGGTAACAGTCTGGGGCATCGTGAATATTCTCTAGAAGAATAGTAACGATCTGGGACACTAAAAAGATTCTATAGACACGTGGTAAAGTCTGGAACATAGTGAACATTCGATAGACATGTGGTAACAGCCTGGCAGAAAACTAAAACACTATATTCACGTGGTAACAGTCTGGGACACTATGAAAATTCTATAGACACATAATAACAGTTGGGGACATAGTGAACATTCTATAGACACGTTTTGACAGTCTGGAACAATGTGAACATTCTATACATGTTTTAACAGTCTGGGACATAGTGATCACTCTATAGACACATGGTATCATTCTGGGCCAATATGAACATTCTATAGACACATGGTAACAGTCTGGGACAATAAGAACATTCCATAGTCACGTTGTAAGAGTCTGGGACAATATAAACATTCTGTAGACACATGGTAAACCTCTGAGAGAATATGAACTTTCTATAGACACGTGCTAACAATCTGAGACAATAATAATATTCTATAGACCCATGGTAACATTCTGGGAATATATGAACTTTCTATACAAACGTGGTAACAGTCTGTCACATAGTGAATATTCTATAGACACGGGGTAAGAGTCTGGGAAAAAACTCACACCCTATAGACATGTGGTAACAGTCTGAGACATTATGAACCTTCTATAGACATATGGTAACAATCTGGGACATAGTGAACATTCTATGGAATCATGGTAACAGTCTGTGAAAATATGAATTTTCTATACATACGTGGTAACAGTCTGGCATATAGTGAACATTCCTTAGGTACGTGTTAAGAGTCTGAGAAAAAGCTAACATTCTATAGACACGTGGTAACTGTCTGGGACAATATGAATGTTCTATAGACACACGATAAGAGTCTGGTGCATAGTGAATATTCTCTAGACACATAGTAACCATCTGGGTAAATATGAACATTCTATAGACAAATTGCAACAGCCTGGAACATAGTGAACATTCTATAGACTCGTGGTAAGAGTCTGGGACAAAACTAACATTCTACAGACAAATGGTAACTGTCTGGGACAATATCAACATTCTATAGACATGTGGTTACAGTCTGGGACATTATGAAACTTCTATAGACACATGGTAACAGTCTGGGACATAGTGAACATTCCATAGACACGAGGTCACATTCTGGGTCATAATGAACATTGTATAGACACATGTTAACAGTTTGGGACAATATGAATATTCTAAGGACACGTGGTAATATTCTGGGAAAATATGAACATTCGATAGACACATGGTTACAGACTGGGACAATATAAACATTCTATAGACATGTGGTATGAATCTGGTACAATATAAACATTCTATAGACACATGGCAACAGTATGGGAAAATATGAGCTTTCTATAGACACATGGTAACAATATGGGATAGTGAACATTCTAAAAACATGGTAACAGCCTGGGAAAATATGAACGTCCTCTACAAACGTGGTAACATTCTGGCACATAGTGAATATTCTATAGACACGTGGTAACAGTCTGGGACAAAACTGACATTCTATAGACGCGTGCTAACTGTCTGTGTCAATATGAACATTCTATAGACACATGGCTATAGTCTGGGACAATATGAACATTCTGTAGATACGTGGTAAAATTCTGGGACCTAGTGAACACACTATAGACACATGGTAACTGTCTGGGAAAATATGAACATTCTATAGACACGTGGTTACAGTCTTGGACAATATGAACATTCTATAGACATGTGGTAACAGTCTGGGAAAATATGAACTTTCTATAAACACCTTATAACAGTCTGGGACAATATGAACATTCTACAGACACATGGTAACAGTATGGGAAAATATGAACTTTCTATATACACATGTTAACGTTCTTGCAAATAGTGAACAATCTATAGATACGTGGTAACAGTCTGGGGCAAAACTAACATTCTATAGACACGTGATAACTGTCTGGGACAACATGAACATTCGATAGACACATAGTAACAGTCTGGGACAATATGAACATTCTATAGACACGTGGCTACACTCTGGGACAATATAAACATTCTATAGACACTTGGTAACAGTCTGGGTGCTAGCAAATGTTCTCTAGACACATAGTAACGATCTGGGACAATATCAACATTTTATAGAATCGTAGTAACAGTCTGAAACATAGTGAACACTCGATAGACACGTGGTAACAGTCTGGGAAAAAACTAACACTATATAGACACATGGTAACAGTCTGGGACATTATGAACATTTATAGACAATGATAACAGTCTGGAACATAGTGAACATTCTAGAGACACAAGTTAACAGTCTGTGACAATATGAATATAATATATTAATGTGGTAGCGGTCTATGTCATAGTGAACATTCTATAGACAGATGGTAACAGTCTGGGACAAAACTAACATTCCATAGACTCATGGTACCAGTCTGGGACAACATGAATATTCTATAGACATGAGGTAACAGTCTGGAACATAGTGAACATTCTATAGACACGTGGTAAAAGTCGGGGACAATATGATTATTCTATAGACACATGGAAACAGTCTGGGACATAGTGATTTTTCTCTAGACACGAGGTAATAGTCTGGCACATAGTGAATATTCTATAGACACATGGTAACAGTCTGGGACAAAACTAACATTCCATAGACATGTGGTACCAGTCTGGGACAATATAAATATTCTATAAACACGAGGTAACAGTCTGGCACATAGTGAACATTCTATAGACACGTGGTAACAGTCTGGGACAATATGAACATTCTATAGACACATGGTAACATTCTGGGACATAGTGAATATTCTCTAGACACAAAGTAACGTTCTGGGACAATATCAACATTCTATAGACATGTGCTAATAGTCTACAACATAGTAACAATTCCATAGACAAGTGGTAACAGTCTGGGAAAAAACTAACACTCTATAGACACATGGCAACAGTGTGGGACATTATGAACATACTATAGACACGTGGTAACAATCTGGGATATAGTGAATATTCTATAGACACATGGTAAAAGTCTGGGACAATATGAACATTCTATAGACACAGCGTACCAGTCTGGATAATTTCAACATTCTATAAACACATGGTAACTGTCTGGGATATAGTGAACATTCTATAGACACATGGTAAAGTCTGGCACATATTGAATATTCTATAGACACATAGTAACTGTCTTGGTCAATGTGAACATTCTATAGATACGTGGTAACAGTCTGGGATAGTGAACACTCTATCAGCACATGGTAACTGTCTGGGACAATATGAACATTCTATAGACACATAGTAACAGTCTGGGGCATCGTCAATATTCTCTAGTCACATAGTAATGATCTGGGACAATCTGAATATTGTATAGAAAAGTGGTAACAGTCTGGAACATAGTGAACATTCTATAGACACATGGTAACAGTCTGGTAAATTATGAAAATTATATAGACACGTGGTAATGATCTGGGTCATAGTGAACATTATAAAGACACATGGTAACATTCTGGGACATAGTGAATTTTCTCTTGAGACATACTAAAGATCTGGGACAATATGAACTTTCTATAGACATGTGGTAACAGTCTGGGACATATTGAACATTCTATAGACACATAGTAAGAGTTTGGGACCAAATGAACATTCTATAGGCATGTGTAACAGTCTGGGACAATATGAACATTATATAGACACATGGTAAAAGTCTGGGAAAAATTCAACATTCTATAGACACATGGTAACAGTTTGGACATAGTGAACATTCTATGGACACATTGTAACAGTCTGGGACATAGTGAACATTCTATAGACACGTGGCAACAGTCTGGGACATAGTGAACACTCTATCGGCACATGGTAACTATCTGGGACATTATGAACATCTAGAGACACGTGGCAACAGTCTGGGACAATATCAACATTCTATAGACACTTGGTAACCATCTCACAATAGTGAACACTCTAGAGACACGTGGTAAGTGTCTGGGACAAACTAACATTCTATAGGCACATGGTAACTGTCTGGGCAATATGAACATTGTATACACACATGGTAACAGTCTGGGACATAGTGAATACTCTATAGACACATGGTAACAATCTAGGTCATTATGCACATTCTTTAGACACATGGTAACAGTCAGGGACAATATGAACATTCTATAGACACATGTTAACAGTCTACAATATAGTGAACATTCTATAGACACAGAGTAACATTTTGGGATAATATGAACATTCTATAGATATGAGGTAACACCCTGGGACATAGTGAACATTGTATAGACTCATGGTAACAGTCTGGTGCATAGTGAATATTCTGTAGATGAATAGTAACGATATGGGACAATATAAAGATTCTATAGACACGTGGTAAAGTCTTGAACATAATGAACATTCGATAGACACGTGGTAACAGCCTCGCAGAAAACTAAAACTCTATATTTGCATGGTTACAATCTGGGGCATTATGAACATTCTATAGACACATGATAACAGATGGGGACATAGTGAACATTCTATAGACTCGTTTTGACAGTCTGGGACAATGTGAACATTCTATAGACACGTTTTAACAGTCTGGGACATAGTGATCACTCTATAGACACATGGTAACATTCTGGGCCAATATGAACTTTCTATAGACACATGGTAAGAGTTTGTTTCAAAACTAACATTCTATAGACACGTGGTAACTCTCTGGGAAAATATGAACATTCTATAGACACATGGAAACAGTCTGGGGCACAGTAAATATTCTTTAGACATATAGTTACCATCTGGGACAATATGAACATACTATAGATACATGGCAACAGAGTGGATCACAGTGAACATTCTATAGAATCGTGGTAACATTCTGGGACAAAACTAATATTCTATAGACACGTGGTAACAGTCTGGGACATTATGAACATTCTATAGACACATGGTAAAATTCTGGGTCATAGTGAACATTCTATAGACACATGTTAGCAGTTTAGGACATTATGATCATTCTATAGACACGTGGTACCATCAGGAACAATATGAACATTCTATGGACACATGGTAACATTCTGGGACAATATGAACATTCTATAAACACATGGCAACAGTCTGGGACAATATGAATATTCTATGGACACGTGGTAACAGTCAGGGACAATATCATCATTTTACAGACACGTGGTAACACACTGGGAGAATATGAACTTTCTATACACACGTTGTAACGGTCTGGGATCGTGAATATACTAAAAACACATGGTAAGAATCTGGGAAAAATGAACTTTCTATAGATACATGGTAACAGTCTGGCACAAAGTGAACATTCTGTAGACATGTGGTAACAGTCTGGGACAAAATTAACATTCTATATACAAGTGGTAACTCTCTGGGACAATATGAACATTCTATAGACACATGGTAACAGTCTGGAACAATATGAACATTCTATACACACGTGGCTACAGTCTGGGACAATATGAACATTCTATAGACACATGGTAACACTCTGGGTCATAGTGAATATTCTCTAGACACATAGTAATGATTGGGACAATATCAATCTTCTATAGACACGTGGTAACAGTCTGGGAAAAAACTAACACTCTATAGACGCATGGCAACAGTGTGGGACATTATGAACATTCTATAGACACGTGGTAACAGTCTGGGGCATAGTGAATATTCTATAGACACATGATAAAAGTCTGGGACAATATGAACATTCTATAGACACATGGTAACAGTCTGGGAAATAGTGAATATTCTCTAGACACATAGGAATGATCTGGGTTAATAGGCACATTCTATAGACAAGTGGTAAAACTCTGGGAAAGCATGAACATTCGATAGACACATTGTAACAATCTAGGGACATAGTGAACATTCTATAGACACATAATAAATGTCTGGGACATCCAGAACATTCTATAGACACATGGTAAGAGTCTGGGACAATATGAACATTCTATAGGCACATGGTAACACTCTGGAAAATATCAACATGCTATAGACACATGGAAACAGTCTGCGACAATATGAACATTCTAGACACATGGTAACAGTCTGGGACAATATGAACATTCTATAGACACTTGGTAACAGTCTGGGAAATATGAACATTCTATAGACACATGGGTGACATATGGGGCATAGTGAATATTCTCTAGACACATAGTAATGATCTGGGATAATATGAACTTTCTATAGACACGTAGAAACAGTCTGTCACATAGTGAATATTCTATAGTCACGGAGTAAGAGTCTGGGAAAAAACTCACAACCTATAGACATGTGGTAACAGTCTGGGACATTATGAACCTTCCATAGACATATGGTAACAATCTGGGACATAGTGAACATTCTATGGACTCATGGTAACATTCTGTGAAAATATGAATTTTCTATACACGTGGTAACAGTCTGGCATATAGTCAATATTCCTTAGGAACGTGTTAACAGTCTGAGAAAAAAACTAACATTCTATAAACACGTGGTAACTGTCTGGGACAATATGAATATTCTATAGACACATGATAAGAGTCTGGTGCATAGTGAATATTCTCTAGACACATACTAACTATCTGGGTAAATATGAACATTCTATAGACACATGGCAACAGTCTGGAACATAGTGAACATTCTATAGACTCGTGGTAAGAGTCTGGGACAAAACTAACATTCTACAGACAAATGGTAACTGTCTGGGACAATATCAACATTCTATAGACATGTGGTTACAGTCTGGGACATTATGAAACTTCTATAGACACATGGTAACAGTCTGGGACATAGTGAACATTCCATAGACACGTGGTCACATTCTGGGTCATAGTGAACATTGTATAGACACATGTTAACAGTTTGGGACAATATGAACATTCTATGGAAACGTGGTAATATTCTGGGAAAATATGAACATTCAATAGACACATGGTTAAATTCTTGGACAATATGAACATTCGATAGACACATGGTTACAGACTGGGTCAATATGAACATTCTATAGACATGTGGTATGAGTCTGGTACAATATCAACATTCTATAGACACATGGTAACAGTATGGGAAAATATGAACTTTGTATAGACACATGGTAAGAGTATGGGATAGTGAACATTCTAAAAACATGGCAACACCCTGGGAAAATATGAACATTCTCTACATATGTGGTAACATTCTGGCACATAGCGAATATTCTATAGACACGTGGTAACAGTCTGGGACAAATCTAACATTCTATAGACGCGTGCTAACTGTCTGGGTCAATATGAACATTCTATAGACACATGGCTACAGTCTGGGACCATATGAACATTCTGTAGATACGTGGTAAAAGTCTGGGGCATAGTGAACACTCTATAGACACATGGTAACTGTCTGGGCCAATATGAACATTCTATAGACATGTGGTAACAGTCTGGGACAATATGAACATTCTGTAGACACATGGTAACAGTCTGGGACAAAACTAACATTCCATAGACACGTGGTACCAGTCTGGGTCAATATGAATATTCTATAGACACGAGGTAACAGTCAGGCACATAGTGAACATTCTATAGACACATGCTAACAGTCTGGGACAAAACTAACATTCCATAGACACGTGGTACCAGTCTGGGTCAATATGAATATTCTATAGACACGAGGTAACAGTCAGGCACATAGTGAACATTCTATGGACACGTGGTAACAGTCTGGGACAATATGAACATTCTATAGACACATGGTTGACATATGGGGCATAGTGAATATTCTCCAGACACATACTAATGATCTGGGACAATATGAACTTTCTATAGACACGTCCTAATCGACTGGAACGTAGTGAACATTTGATATACAAGTGGTAACAGTCTGGAAAAAAACTAACACTGTATAGACGCGTGGCAACAGTGTGGGACATTATGAACATTCTATAGACACGTGGTAACAGTCTGGGGCATAGTGAATATTCTATAGACACATGATAAAAGTCTGGGACAATATGAACATTCTATAGACACATGGTAACAGTCTGGGAAATAGTGAATAATCTCTAGACACATAGGAATGATCTGGGTTAATAGGCATGTTCTTTAGACAAGTGGTAAAACTCTGGGAAAGCATGAACATTCGATAGACACATTGTAACAGTCTAGGGACATAGTGAACATTCTATAGACACATAATAAATGTCTGGGACATTAAGAACATTCTATAGACACATGGTAAGAGTCTGGGACAATACGAACATTCTATAGGCCCATGGTAACACTCTGGAAAATATCAACATGCTATAGACACATGGAAACAGTCTGCGACAATATGAACATTCTAGACACATTGTAACAGTCTGGGACAATATGAACATTCTATAGACACTTGGTAACAGTCTGGGAAATATGAACATTCTATGGACACATGGGTGACTAACGGGGCATAGTGAATATTCTCTAGACACATAGTAATGATCTGGGATAATATGAACTTTCTATGGACACGTAGTAACATTCTGGCACATAGTGAACATTCTATAGACATGTGGTAAGAGTCTGGGAAAAAATTCACAGACTATAGTCATGTGGTAACATTCTGGGACACTATGAACATTCTATAGACATATGGTAACAATCTGGGACATAGTGAACATTCTATGGACACATGGTAACAGTCTGTCAAAATATGAATTTTCTATACACACGTGGTAACAGTCTGGCATATAGCGAACATTCCTTAGGTACATGTTAGGAGTCTGAGAAAAAACTAACATTCTATAGACACATGGTAACTGTCTGGGACAATATAAATATTCTATAGACACATGATAAGGGTCTGGTGCATAGTGAATATTCTCTAGACACATAGTAACCATCTGGGAAAATATGAACATTCTATAGACACATGGCAACATTCTGGAACATAGTGAACATTCTATAGACTTGTGGTAAGAGTCTGGAACAAAACTAACATTCTACAGACACATGGTAACAGTCTGGGACAATATCAACATTCTATAGATACGTGGTTACAGTCTGGGACATTATGAAACTTCTATAGACACATGGTAAAAGTCTGGGACATAGTGAACATTCCATAAACACGTGGTCACATTCTGGGTCATAATGAACATTGTATAGACACATGTCAACAGTCTGGGACAATATGAACATTCTATGGACACGTGGTAATATTCTGGGAAACTATGAACTTTCAATAGACACACGGTAAAAGTCTGGGACAATATGAACCTTCGATAGACACATGGTTACAAACTGGGACAATATGAACATTCTATAGACACATGGTATGAGTCCTGAACAATATTAACATTCTATAGACACATGGTAACAGTATGGGAAAATATGAACTTTCCATAGACACATGGTAACAGTATTGGGTAGTGTACATTCTAAAAACATGGTAACAGACTGGGAAAATATGGACTTTCTCTACATACGTGGTAACATTCTGGCACATAGTGAATATTCTATAGACATGTGGTAACATTCTGGGACAAAACTAACATTCTATAGATGCGTGCTAACTGTCTGTGTCAATATGAACATTCTATAGACACATGGTAAGAGTCTGGGACAATATGAACAATCTATAGACCGGTGGTAACAGTCTGGGACAATATGAACATTCTATAGACACAGGATAACAGTATAGGAAAATATGAACTATCAATACACACAATATCAACCTTCTATAGACACGTGGTAACAGTCTGGAACATAGTGAACATTCTATAAACACGTGGTTACAGTCTGGGACAAAACTAACTTTCTATAGATGCGTGGAACTGTCTGGGACAATATGAACATTCTATAGACACATGGTTACAGTCTAGGATATAGAGAACATTGTATAAACACATCGGAACAGTTGGGACATTATGAATATTCTATAGACACATTTTAACAGTTGGGGATATTGTGAACATTCTATAGACACATGGTAAGAGTCTGGGACAAGATAAACATTCTATAGACACGTGGTAACAGTCTGGGACATAGTGAACATTCTATAGACACATGGTAACGCTGTAGGACAATAAGAACATTCTATAGACACGTGGAAACATTCTGGGACATAGTGAACATTCGATAGACATGGTAACATTCTGGAAAAATATGAACATTGTATAGACACATGGTAACAGTCTGGGACATAGTGAACATTCTATAGACACATAGTAACTCTCTGGGATCATATGAACATTCTATACACCCGTGGTAACCGTCTGATACATAGTGAATATTCTATAGACACATGGTAACAATCTGGCACAATATGAACATACCATACTCACGGGGTAACAGTCTGGGACAATATGTAAATTCTGTGGACACATGGTAACAGTCTGGGAAAATATGAACTTTCTATAGACACATGGTAACAGTTTGGGAAAATATGAATATTCTATAGACACATGGTAACACTCTGGGAAAATATGAACTTTCTATACAGACGTGGTTACAGTCTGGCATATAGTGAACATTTTATAGACACGTGGTAACAGTCTGCGACAAAACTTACATTCTATAGACACGTGGTAACTGTCTGAGACACTATGAACATTGTATAAACACATGGTAAAACTCTGGGGTATAGTGAATATTCTCTAGGCACATAGTAACCATCTGGGACAATATGAACATTCTATAGACACGTGGTCACAGTCTGGAATATAGTGAATATTCTATAGACACGTGGTAACAGTTTGGGACAAAACTAACATTTTATAGACACGTGGTAAATGTATGGGACAATATGAACGTTCTATTTACACATAGTAAGAGTCTGGGACAATAAGAACATCTACAGACATGTTTTAAATGTCTGGGACATTATGAATATTCTATAGACACCTGGTAACACTCTGTGGCATACTGAATATTCTCTAGACACATTGTAATGATCTGGGACAATATGAATATTCTATAGACACGTGGTAACGCTATTGAACATAGTGAACATTTGATAGACACGTGGAAACAGTCTGGAAAAACTAACATTCTATAGACACGTGGTAACACTCTGGGACATTATGAACATTCTATAGACACAAGGTAAAATTCTGGGAACTAGTGAACATTCTATAGACACATGGTAACAATCTGGGATATTATCAATATTCTATAGACACGTGGTAACAATGTGGGACAATATGAACTTTCTATGGATATGTGGTAATATTCTGGGAAAATATGAATATTTCATAGTCACATAGTAACAGTCTGGGACAATATGCATATTCTATAGACACATGGTAACATTCTGGGAAAATATGAACTTTCTATAGACATGTAGTAACAGTCTGGGTCAATATCAACATTCTATACACACGTGGTAACAACCTTGGAGAATATGAACTTTCTATACACACGTGGTAACTGTCTCCGATAGTGAACATACTACAAAGACATTGTAACATTCTGGGCAAATATGAACTTGCTATAGAGTCGTGGTAACAGTCTGGCACATAGTGAACATTCTATAGACACGTGGTAACAGTCTGGGACAAAACTAACATTCCATAGACATGTGGTAAATGATTGGGACAATATGAATATTCTATAGACGCATGATGACAGTCTGGGACAATATGAACATTCTATAGACACGTGGTAAGAGTCTGGGAAAATATGAACTTTCTACACACAAGTGGTAACAGTCTGGCACATAGTGAACATTCTATAGATACGTGGTAACAGTCGGCAACAAAACTAACATTCTATAGACACATGGTAACAATCTGGGATATTATCAATATTCTATAGACACGTGGTAACAATGTGGGACAATATGAACTTTCTATGGATATGTGGTAATATTCTGGGAAAATATGAACATTTGATAGTCACATAGTAACAGTCTGGGACAATATGAATATTCTATAGACACATGGTAACAGTCTGGGAAAATATGAACTTTCTATAGACATGTAGTAACAGTCTGGGTAAATATCAACATTCTATACACACGTGGTAACAACCTTGGAGAATATGAACTTTCTATACACACGTGGTAACTGTCTGGGATAGTGAACATACTACAAAGACATTGTAACATTCTCGGCAAATATACTTGCTATAGAGTCGTGGTAACAGTCTGGCACATAGTGAACATTCTATAGACACGTGGTAAGAGTCTGGGACAAAACTAACATTCCATAGACATGTGGTAAATGATTGGGACAATATGAATATTCTATAGACATATGATGACAGTCTGGGACAATATGAACATTCTATAGACACGTGGTAACAGTCTGGGAAAATATGAACTTTCTATACACAAGTGGTAACAGTCTGGCACATAGTGAACATTCTATAGAAACATGGTAACAGTCGGCAACAAAACTAACATTCTATAGACACATGGTAACACTCTGGGGCATAGTGAATATTCTCTAGACACAGAGTAACCATCTGGGACAATGTGAATATTATATAGACACGTGGTAACAGTCTGGAACATAGTGAACATTCTATAGACACGTTCTAACAGTCTGGAACAATATCAACATTCAATAGACACATGGTAAAGTCTGGGAAAATATGAAATTTCTATAGACCCGTGGTAACATTCTGGGACATAGTGTTCATTCTATTAACACATGATAAGAATCTGGGAAAATATGAACTTTCTATAGACAGGTGGTAACAGTCTGGGGCAATATGAACATTCTATAGACACATGGTAACAGTGTGGCATATAGTGAACATTCTATAGCACATGGTAACAGTCTGGGACAAAACTAATATTCTATAGACACGTGGTAACAGTCTGGGACAATATGAACATTCTATAGACACATGGTAAATGTCTGGGACAACATGAAAATTCTATAAACACGTGGAAACACTCTGGGACAATATTAACATTTTATAGTCACATGGAAACATTCTGGGCCATAGTGAATATTCTCGAGACACATAGTGATGATCTGGGACAATATGAACATTCTATAGTCTCGTGGCAACAGTCTGGGACATAGTGAACATTCTATAGACACATGGGAACAGTCTGGGACAATATGAACATTCTATAGACACGTGGTAACTCTCTGGGTCATAGTAAACATTGTATAGACACATGGTAACAGTCTGGGACACTATGAACTTTCTATAGACTCGTGGTATCAGTCTGGGAAAATATGAACATTCTATAGACACGTGGTAACAATCTCGAACATAGTGAACATTCGAAAGACAGGTGGTAACAGTCTGGAACAAAACTAACATTCTATAGACACATGGTAACAGTCTGGAACAACATGAAAATTCTGTAGACACGTGGTAACAGTCTGGGACATAGTGAACATTCTGTCGACACATGGTTACAATCTGGGAAAATACGAACATTCTATAGACACGTGGTTACAGCCTGGAACAATATGAACAGTCTATAGACACGTGGCAACAGTCTGGGACAATATGAACATTCTATAGACACATGGTAACAGTCTGGTAAAACATGAACATTCTACAGACACGTGGTAACAATCTGGGAAAATATGAACATTCTTTGGACACATGGTAACAGTCTAGGACATAGTGAACATTCTATAGACACCTGGAAACAGTCTGGGACATATTGAATATTCTATAGACACATAATAACAGTTTGGGACCAAATGAACATTCTATAGACATGTGTAACAGTCTGGAACAAAATGAACATTCTATAGACACCTGGTAAAATTCTGGGAAAAATTCAACATTCTATAGACACATGGTAACAGTTGGGACATAGTGAACATTCTTTGGACACATGGTAACAGTCTAGGACATAGTGAACATTCTCTAGACACCTGGAAACAGTCTGGGACTTCCTGAACACTCTTTCGGCACATGGTAACTATCTGGGACAATATGAACATTCTAGAGTCATGTGGCAACAGTCTGGGAATATATCAACATTCTATAGACACTTGGTAACCATCTGACACATAGTGAACACTCTACAGACACTTGGTAACACTCTGGGACAAAACTAACATTCTATAGGCACGTGGTAACTCTCTGGGACAATATCAACATTGTATAGACACTTGGTAAAAGTCTGGGCCAATATGAGCATTCTATAGACACGTGGTAACATTCTGGGACAAAACTAACATTCTATATGCACATGGTAACTGTCTGGGACAATATGAACATTGTATAGACACATGGTAACAGTCTGGGACAATATGTACATTCTATTGACACGTGGTAACAATCTGGGACAATATGAACATTCTATAGACACATGGTAATAGTCTGGGACATAATGAATACTCTATAGACACATGGTAACAATCTGGTCATTATGAACATTCTTTAGACACATGGTAACTGTCAGGGACAATATGAACATTTTATAGACACATGTTAACAGTCTACAATATAGTGAACAATCTATAGACACATTGTAACATTCTAAGATAATATGAATATTCTATAGACACGTGGTAACACTTTGGGACAGAGTGAACATTCTATAGACACATGGTAACAGTGTGGGACAAAAGTAACATTCCATAGACACATGGTACCAGTCTGGGACAATATGAATATTCTATAGACACGAGGTAACTCTCTGGAACATAGTGAACATTCTTTAGACATGTGGTAAGAGTCTGGGACAATATGAACATTCTATAGACTCGTGGTAACATTCTGGGACAGAGTGAATATTCTATAGACAAGAGGTAACAGTCTGGCACATAGTGAACAATCTATAGACACATGCTAACAGTCTGGGACAAAACTAACATTCCATAGACACGTGGTACCAGTCTGGGTCAATATGAATATTCTATAGACACGAGGTAACAGTCAGGCACATAGTGAACATTCTATGGACACGTGGTAACAGTCTGGGACAATATGAACATTCTATAGACACATGGTTGACATATGGGGCATAGTGAATATTCTCCAGACACATACTAATGATCTGGGACAATATGAACTTTCTATAGACACGTCCTAATCGACTGGAACGTAGTGAACATTTGATATACAAGTGGTAACAGTCTGGAAAAAAACTAACACTGTATAGACGCGTGGCAACAGTGTGGGACATTATGAACATTCTATAGACACGTGGTAACAGTCTGGGGCATAGTGAATATTCTATAGACACATGATAAAAGTCTGGGACAATATGAACATTCTATAGACACATGGTAACAGTCTGGGAAATAGTGAATAATCTCTAGACACATAGGAATGATCTGGGTTAATAGGCATGTTCTTTAGACAAGTGGTAAAACTCTGGGAAAGCATGAACATTCGATAGACACATTGTAACAGTCTAGGGACATAGTGAACATTCTATAGACACATAATAAATGTCTGGGACATTAAGAACATTCTATAGACACATGGTAAGAGTCTGGGACAATACGAACATTCTATAGGCCCATGGTAACACTCTGGAAAATATCAACATGCTATAGACACATGGAAACAGTCTGCGACAATATGAACATTCTAGACACATTGTAACAGTCTGGGACAATATGAACATTCTATAGACACTTGGTAACAGTCTGGGAAATATGAACATTCTATAGACACATGGGTGACTAACGGGGCATAGTGAATATTCTCTAGACACATAGTAATGATCTGGGATAATATGAACTTTCTATGGACACGTAGTAACATTCTGGCACATAGTGAACATTCTATAGACATGTGGTAAGAGTCTGGGAAAAAATTCACAGACTATAGTCATGTGGTAACATTCTGGGACACTATGAACATTCTATAGACATATGGTAACAATCTGGGACATAGTGAACATTCTATGGACACATGGTAACAGTCTGTCAAAATATGAATTTTCTATACACACGTGGTAACAGTCTGGCATATAGCGAACATTCCTTAGGTACATGTTAGGAGTCTGAGAAAAAACTAACATTCTATAGACACATGGTAACTGTCTGGGACAATATAAATATTCTATAGACACATGATAAGGGTCTGGTATAGTGAATATTCTCTAGACACATAGTAACCATCTGGGAAAATATGAACATTCTATAGACACATGGCAACATTCTGGAACATAGTGAACATTCTATAGACTTGTGGTAAGAGTCTGGAACAAAACTAACATTCTACAGACACATGGTAACAGTCTGGGACAATATCAACATTCTATAGATACGTGGTTACAGTCTGGGACATTATGAAACTTCTATAGACACATGGTAAAAGTCTGGGACATAGTGAACATTCCATAAACACGTGGTCACATTCTGGGTCATAATGAACATTGTATAGACACATGTCAACAGTCTGGGACAATATGAACATTCTATGGACACGTGGTAATATTCTGGGAAACTATGAACTTTCAATAGACACACGGTAAAAGTCTGGGACAATATGAACCTTCGATAGACACATGGTTACAAACTGGGACAATATGAACATTCTATAGACACATGGTATGAGTCCTGAACAATATTAACATTCTATAGACACATGGTAACAGTATGGGAAAATATGAACTTTCCATAGACACATGGTAACAGTATTGGGTAGTGTACATTCTAAAAACATGGTAACAGACTGGGAAAATATGGACTTTCTCTACATACGTGGTAACATTCTGGCACATAGTGAATATTCTATAGACATGTGGTAACATTCTGGGACAAAACTAACATTCTATAGATGCGTGCTAACTGTCTGTGTCAATATGAACATTCTATAGACACATGGTAAGAGTCTGGGACAATATGAACAATCTATAGACCGGTGGTAACAGTCTGGGACAATATGAACATTCTATAGACACAGGATAACAGTATAGGAAAATATGAACTATCAATACACACAATATCAACCTTCTATAGACACGTGGTAACAGTCTGGAACATAGTGAACATTCTATAAACACGTGGTTACAGTCTGGGACAAAACTAACTTTCTATAGATGCGTGGAACTGTCTGGGACAATATGAACATTCTATAGACACATGGTTACAGTCTAGGATATAGAGAACATTGTATAAACACATCGGAACAGTTGGGACATTATGAATATTCTATAGACACATTTTAACAGTTGGGGATATTGTGAACATTCTATAGACACATGGTAAGAGTCTGGGACAAGATAAACATTCTATAGACACGTGGTAACAGTCTGGGACATAGTGAACATTCTATAGACACATGGTAACGCTGTAGGACAATAAGAACATTCTATAGACACGTGGAAACATTCTGGGACATAGTGAACATTCGATAGACATGGTAACATTCTGGAAAAATATGAACATTGTATAGACACATGGTAACAGTCTGGGACATAGTGAACATTCTATAGACACATAGTAACTCTCTGGGATCATATGAACATTCTATACACCCGTGGTAACCGTCTGATACATAGTGAATATTCTATAGACACATGGTAACAATCTGGCACAATATGAACATACCATACTCACGGGGTAACAGTCTGGGACAATATGTAAATTCTGTGGACACATGGTAACAGTCTGGGAAAATATGAACTTTCTATAGACACATGGTAACAGTTTGGGAAAATATGAATATTCTATAGACACATGGTAACACTCTGGGAAAATATGAACTTTCTATACAGACGTGGTTACAGTCTGGCATATAGTGAACATTTTATAGACACGTGGTAACAGTCTGCGACAAAACTTACATTCTATAGACACGTGGTAACTGTCTGAGACACTATGAACATTGTATAAACACATGGTAAAACTCTGGGGTATAGTGAATATTCTCTAGGCACATAGTAACCATCTGGGACAATATGAACATTCTATAGACACGTGGTCACAGTCTGGAATATAGTGAATATTCTATAGACACGTGGTAACAGTTTGGGACAAAACTAACATTTTATAGACACGTGGTAAATGTATGGGACAATATGAACGTTCTATTTACACATAGTAAGAGTCTGGGACAATAAGAACATCTACAGACATGTTTTAAATGTCTGGGACATTATGAATATTCTATAGACACCTGGTAACACTCTGTGGCATACTGAATATTCTCTAGACACATTGTAATGATCTGGGACAATATGAATATTCTATAGACACGTGGTAACGCTATTGAACATAGTGAACATTTGATAGACACGTGGAAACAGTCTGGAAAAACTAACATTCTATAGACACGTGGTAACACTCTGGGACATTATGAACATTCTATAGACACAAGGTAAAATTCTGGGAACTAGTGAACATTCTATAGACACATGGTAACAATCTGGGATATTATCAATATTCTATAGACACGTGGTAACAATGTGGGACAATATGAACTTTCTATGGATATGTGGTAATATTCTGGGAAAATATGAATATTTCATAGTCACATAGTAACAGTCTGGGACAATATGCATATTCTATAGACACATGGTAACATTCTGGGAAAATATGAACTTTCTATAGACATGTAGTAACAGTCTGGGTCAATATCAACATTCTATACACACGTGGTAACAACCTTGGAGAATATGAACTTTCTATACACACGTGGTAACTGTCTCCGATAGTGAACATACTACAAAGACATTGTAACATTCTGGGCAAATATGAACTTGCTATAGAGTCGTGGTAACAGTCTGGCACATAGTGAACATTCTATAGACACGTGGTAACAGTCTGGGACAAAACTAACATTCCATAGACATGTGGTAAATGATTGGGACAATATGAATATTCTATAGACGCATGATGACAGTCTGGGACAATATGAACATTCTATAGACACGTGGTAAGAGTCTGGGAAAATATGAACTTTCTACACACAAGTGGTAACAGTCTGGCACATAGTGAACATTCTATAGATACGTGGTAACAGTCGGCAACAAAACTAACATTCTATAGACACATGGTAACAATCTGGGATATTATCAATATTCTATAGACACGTGGTAACAATGTGGGACAATATGAACTTTCTATGGATATGTGGTAATATTCTGGGAAAATATGAACATTTGATAGTCACATAGTAACAGTCTGGGACAATATGAATATTCTATAGACACATGGTAACAGTCTGGGAAAATATGAACTTTCTATAGACATGTAGTAACAGTCTGGGTAAATATCAACATTCTATACACACGTGGTAACAACCTTGGAGAATATGAACTTTCTATACACACGTGGTAACTGTCTGGGATAGTGAACATACTACAAAGACATTGTAACATTCTCGGCAAATATACTTGCTATAGAGTCGTGGTAACAGTCTGGCACATAGTGAACATTCTATAGACACGTGGTAAGAGTCTGGGACAAAACTAACATTCCATAGACATGTGGTAAATGATTGGGACAATATGAATATTCTATAGACATATGATGACAGTCTGGGACAATATGAACATTCTATAGACACGTGGTAACAGTCTGGGAAAATATGAACTTTCTATACACAAGTGGTAACAGTCTGGCACATAGTGAACATTCTATAGAAACATGGTAACAGTCGGCAACAAAACTAACATTCTATAGACACATGGTAACACTCTGGGGCATAGTGAATATTCTCTAGACACAGAGTAACCATCTGGGACAATGTGAATATTATATAGACACGTGGTAACAGTCTGGAACATAGTGAACATTCTATAGACACGTTCTAACAGTCTGGAACAATATCAACATTCAATAGACACATGGTAAAGTCTGGGAAAATATGAAATTTCTATAGACCCGTGGTAACATTCTGGGACATAGTGTTCATTCTATTAACACATGATAAGAATCTGGGAAAATATGAACTTTCTATAGACAGGTGGTAACAGTCTGGGGCAATATGAACATTCTATAGACACATGGTAACAGTGTGGCATATAGTGAACATTCTATAGCACATGGTAACAGTCTGGGACAAAACTAATATTCTATAGACACGTGGTAACAGTCTGGGACAATATGAACATTCTATAGACACATGGTAAATGTCTGGGACAACATGAAAATTCTATAAACACGTGGAAACACTCTGGGACAATATTAACATTTTATAGTCACATGGAAACATTCTGGGCCATAGTGAATATTCTCGAGACACATAGTGATGATCTGGGACAATATGAACATTCTATAGTCTCGTGGCAACAGTCTGGGACATAGTGAACATTCTATAGACACATGGGAACAGTCTGGGACAATATGAACATTCTATAGACACGTGGTAACTCTCTGGGTCATAGTAAACATTGTATAGACACATGGTAACAGTCTGGGACACTATGAACTTTCTATAGACTCGTGGTATCAGTCTGGGAAAATATGAACATTCTATAGACACGTGGTAACAATCTCGAACATAGTGAACATTCGAAAGACAGGTGGTAACAGTCTGGAACAAAACTAACATTCTATAGACACATGGTAACAGTCTGGAACAACATGAAAATTCTGTAGACACGTGGTAACAGTCTGGGACATAGTGAACATTCTGTCGACACATGGTTACAATCTGGGAAAATACGAACATTCTATAGACACGTGGTTACAGCCTGGAACAATATGAACAGTCTATAGACACGTGGCAACAGTCTGGGACAATATGAACATTCTATAGACACATGGTAACAGTCTGGTAAAACATGAACATTCTACAGACACGTGGTAACAATCTGGGAAAATATGAACATTCTTTGGACACATGGTAACAGTCTAGGACATAGTGAACATTCTATAGACACCTGGAAACAGTCTGGGACATATTGAATATTCTATAGACACATAATAACAGTTTGGGACCAAATGAACATTCTATAGACATGTGTAACAGTCTGGAACAAAATGAACATTCTATAGACACCTGGTAAAATTCTGGGAAAAATTCAACATTCTATAGACACATGGTAACAGTTGGGACATAGTGAACATTCTTTGGACACATGGTAACAGTCTAGGACATAGTGAACATTCTCTAGACACCTGGAAACAGTCTGGGACTTCCTGAACACTCTTTCGGCACATGGTAACTATCTGGGACAATATGAACATTCTAGAGTCATGTGGCAACAGTCTGGGAATATATCAACATTCTATAGACACTTGGTAACCATCTGACACATAGTGAACACTCTACAGACACTTGGTAACACTCTGGGACAAAACTAACATTCTATAGGCACGTGGTAACTCTCTGGGACAATATCAACATTGTATAGACACTTGGTAAAAGTCTGGGCCAATATGAGCATTCTATAGACACGTGGTAACATTCTGGGACAAAACTAACATTCTATATGCACATGGTAACTGTCTGGGACAATATGAACATTGTATAGACACATGGTAACAGTCTGGGACAATATGTACATTCTATTGACACGTGGTAACAATCTGGGACAATATGAACATTCTATAGACACATGGTAATAGTCTGGGACATAATGAATACTCTATAGACACATGGTAACAATCTGGTCATTATGAACATTCTTTAGACACATGGTAACTGTCAGGGACAATATGAACATTTTATAGACACATGTTAACAGTCTACAATATAGTGAACAATCTATAGACACATTGTAACATTCTAAGATAATATGAATATTCTATAGACACGTGGTAACACTTTGGGACAGAGTGAACATTCTATAGACACATGGTAACAGTGTGGGACAAAAGTAACATTCCATAGACACATGGTACCAGTCTGGGACAATATGAATATTCTATAGACACGAGGTAACTCTCTGGAACATAGTGAACATTCTTTAGACATGTGGTAAGAGTCTGGGACAATATGAACATTCTATAGACTCGTGGTAACATTCTGGGACAGAGTGAATATTCTATAGACAAGAGGTAACAGTCTGGCACATAGTGAACAATCTATAGACACATGCTAACAGTCTGGGACAAAACTAACATTCCATAGACACGTGGTACCAGTCTGGGTCAATATGAATATTCTATAGACACGAGGTAACAGTCAGGCACATAGTGAACATTCTATGGACACGTGGTAACAGTCTGGGACAATATGAACATTCTATAGACACATGGTTGACATATGGGGCATAGTGAATATTCTCCAGACACATACTAATGATCTGGGACAATATGAACTTTCTATAGACACGTCCTAATCGACTGGAACGTAGTGAACATTTGATATACAAGTGGTAACAGTCTGGAAAAAAACTAACACTGTATAGACGCGTGGCAACAGTGTGGGACATTATGAACATTCTGTAGACGCGTGGTAACAGTATGGAACAAAACTAACATTCCATATACATGTGGTAAATGATTGGGACAATATAAATATTCTATAGACACATGGTAACAGTCTGGGACAATATGAACATTCTATAGACACGTTGTAAGTTTCTGGGAAAATATGAACTTTCTATACACAACTGGTAACATTATGGCACATAGTGAACATTCCATAGACACGTGGTAACAGTCGGCAACAAAACTAACATTCTATAGACACGTGGTAACAGTCTGCAAAAATATGAACATTCTGTAGACACATGGTAACACTCTGGGGCATAGTGAATGTTCTCTAGACACATAGTAACCATCTGGGACAATATGAATATTCTATAGACATGTGGTAACAGTCTGGAAGACAGTGAACATTCTATGACATGTTGTAACAGTGTGGGACAATATCAACATCAATAGACACGTGGTAAAGCCTGGGAAAATATGAACTTTCTATAGACCCATGGTAACAGTCTGGGACATAGTGAACATTCTATTAACACATGATAAGAGTCTGCGAAAATATGAACTTTCTATAGACACGTGGTAACATTCTGGCATATAGTGAACATTCTATAGACACGTGGTAACTGTCTGGGACAAACTAACATTCTGTAGACACGTGGTAACAGTCTGGGACAATATTAACATTCTATAGACACGTGGTAACTGTCTGGACAACATGAAAATTCTATAAACACGTGGAAACATTCTGGGACAATATTTACATTTTATAGACACATGGAAACATTCTGGGCCATAGTGAATATTCTTGAGACACATAGTGATGATCTGGGACAATATGAACATTCTATAGTCTCGTGGCAAAATCTGGGACATAGTGAACATTCGATAGACACGTTGTAACATTCTGGGACAATGTCAACATTCTATAGACACATGGTAACAGTCTGGGACAATAAGAACATTCTATAGACACGTAGTAACTGTCTGGGTCATACTAAACATTTTATAGACACATGGTAACAGTCAGGGACACTATGAACATTCTATAGACCTGTGGTAACAATCTCAAACATAGTGAACATTCGAAAGACAGGTGGTAACAGTCTGGAACAAAACTAACATACTATAGACACATGGTTACAGTCTGGAACAACATGAAAATTCTATAGACACCTGGTAACAGTCTGGGACATAGTGAACATTCCGTCGACACATGGTTACAGTCTGGGAAAATATGAACATTCTATAGGCACATAGTAAGAGACTGAACCAATATGAACAGTCTATAGACACGTGGCAACTGTATGGGCAATATGAACATTCTATAGACACATGATAACAGTCTGGTAAAACATGAACATTCTATAGACACTTGGTAACAATCTGGGACAATATGAACATTCGATAGATACATAGTAACTGTCTGGGAAAATATCAACTTTCTGCAGACATGTGGTAACAGTCTGGCACATATTGAACATTTTATAGACACATGGTAAGAGTCTAGGACAAAACTAACATTCTATAGATACATGGTAACTGTCTGGGACAATATGTACATTCTATAGACACATTGTAAAAGTCTGGGAAAATATGAACATTCTATAGACACGTGGTAAGTGTCTGGAACAATATGAATATTCTATAGACACGTGGTAACAGTCTGGGAAAATATGAATATTCTATTGACATGTGGTAACAGTCTGGGACAATATGAATATTCGGTAGGTATGTGGTAACTGTCTGGGACAATATGAATATTTTCTAGAAACATGGTAACAGTCTGCGAAAACATGAACAAACTATAGACACATGGTAAGAGTCTGGTACATAGTGAACATTCTAAAGACACGTGGTAACAGTTTGGGACAAAACTAACATTCTATAGACACGTGGTAAAAGTCAGGGGCAACATGAAAATAATATAGACCTGTGGTAACAATCTAGGACATAGTGAACATTCTGTAGACACATGGTTACAGTCTGGGAAAATATGAACACTCTATAGACACCTGGTAAGAGTCTGGAACAAAATGAACATTCTATAGCCACATGGTAACACTCTGGGACAATATGAACATTCTATAGACACATGGTAACAGTCTGGGAAAACGTGAACTTTCTATGGACACATGATAACAATCTGGGAAAATATCAACAATCTATACACACGTGGTTACAGGCTGGGAAAATATGAACTTTCAATAGATACATGGTAACTGTCTGGAACAATATGAACATTCTATAGACTCATGGTAACAGTCTGGGACAACATGAGCATTCTATAGACACGTGGTAGCAGTCTGGAACATAGTGAACATTCGAAAGACACGTGGTAACAGTCTGGTACAAAACTAACACTCTATAGACACGTTGTAACAGTGGGGACAATACAATCATTCTATAGACACATGGTGCTAGTCTGGGAAAATATGAACATTCTGTAGACAGGTGGTAACATTCTGGGACAATATGAACATTCTATAGACACATGGTAACAGTCTCGGGCATCGTGAATATTCTCTAGACACATAGTAATGATCTGGGACAATCTGAACATTCTGTAGACAAGTGGTAACAGTCTGCCACATAGTGAATTTCAACAGACACATGGTAACTGTCTGGGAAAAATGTAACACTCTATAGACTTGTGGTAACAGTCTGGGACATTAAGAACATTCTATAGACACATGGTAACAGTCTGGAACATAGTGAACATTGTACAGACACATGGTAACAGTCTGGGACAATATGAAAATTATATAGACACATGGTAACGGTATGGGTCATAGTGAACATTGTATAGACACATGGTAACAGTCTGGGACAAAGTGAATTTTCTCTTGACACATAGTAACAATCTCGGACAATATGAACATTCTATAGACATATGGTAACAGTCTGGGACAATATGAACATTCTATAGACATGTGGTAACAGGATGGCACGTAGTGAACTCTCTATAGACACGTGGTAACAGTCTGGGACAAAACTAACATTCTACAGACACATGGTAACTGTCTGCGAAAATATGAACATTCTAGACACATGGTAACAGTCTGGAAAAATATGAACATTCTATAGACACATGTTTACAGTCTGTCGCATAGGGAATATTCTCTAGACACATAGCAGTGATCTGGGACAATATGAACATTCCATAGACACGTAGTAACAGTCTGGCAAATAGTGAACATTTTATAGACACGTGGTAAGAGTCTGTGAAAAAACTCACACCCTATAGACATGTACTAACAATCTGGGACATTATGAACATTCTATAGACATATGGTAACACTCTGGGACATAGTGAATATTCTATGGGCACATGGTATCAGTCTATGAAAATATGAATTTTCTATACACACGTGGTAACTGTTTGGCACATAGTCAACATTCCTTAGGTACGTGTTAACAGTCTGAGAAAAAACTAATATTCTATAGACACGTGGTAACTGTCTGGGACAATATGAATATTCTATAGACACATGATAAGAGTCTGGTGCATAGTGAATATTCTCTAGACACATGGTAACGATCTGGAAAATTATGAACATTCTATAGACACATGACAACAGTCTGGAACATAGTGAACATTCTATAGACTCGTGGTAAGAGTCTGGGACAAACTAACATACTACAGACACAGGGTAACTGTCTGGGACAATATCAACATTCTATAGACATGTGGTAACAGTCTAGGACATTATGAACCTTCTATAGACACATGGTAACAGTCTGGGACATAGTGAACATTCCATACACACGTGGTTACATTCTGGGACATAATGAACATTGTATAGACACATGTTAAGAGTCTGGGACAATATGAACATTCTATGGACACATGGTAAAATTCTGGGAAAAACGAACATTCAATAGACACATGGTAAAATTCTCAGACAATATTAGCATTCGATAGACACATGGTTAAAGACTAGGACAATATGAATATTCTGTAGACACATGGTAAGAGTCTGGTACAATATCAATATTCTATAGACACATGGTAACAGTCTGGGAAAATATGAACTTTCTATAGACACGTGGTAACAGTATAGGATAGTGCACATTCTAAAAACATGGTAACAGCCAGGGAAAATATGAAATTTCTCTACATACGTGGTAACATTCTGGCACATAGTGAATTTTCTATCGACACGTGGAAACAGTCTGGAACATAGTGAACACTCTATCGGCACATGGTAACTGTCTGGGACAATATGAACATTCTATAGACACATGGTAACAGTCTGAGTCATCGTGAATATTCTCTAGACACATAGGAACGATCTGGGACAATCTGAACATTGTATAGACCAGTGGTAACAGTCTGGTACATAGTAAACATTTTATAGACACATGGTAACAGTCTGGGAAAATATGAAAATTATATAGACAGGTGGTAATGGTCTGGGTCATAGTGAACATTATATAGACACATGGTAACAGTCTGGGACATTATGAATTTTCTCTTGACACATAGTTAAGATCTGGGACAGTATGAACATTCTATAGACATGTGGTAACAGTCTGGGACATATTGAACATTCTATAGATACATAGTAACAGTTTGGGACCAAATGAACATTCTATAGACATGTGTAACAGTCTCGGACAATATGAACATTCTATAGACACATGGTAAAATTTTGGGAAAAATTCAACATTCTATAGACACATGGTAACAGTTGGGACATAGTGAACATTCTATGGACACATGGTAACAGTCTGGGACATAGTGAAATTCTATAGACACGTAGAAACAGTCTGGGACATAGTGAACACTCTATCGGCACATGGTAACTATCTGGGACAATATGAACATTCTAGAGACACGTGGCAATAGTCTGGGACAATATCAACATTCTATAGACACTTGGTAAACGTCTGGCACATAGTAAACACTCTACAGACACGTGGTAACAGTCTGAGACAAAACTAACATTCTATAGGCTCGTTGTAACTCTCTGGGACAATATCAACATTGTATAGAAACATGGTAAAAGTTTGGGACAAAATGAGCATTCTATAGACACGTGGTAAAATTCTGGGACAAAACTAACATTCTATAGGCACATGGTAAATGTCTGGGACAATATGAACATTGTATAGACACATGGTAACAGTCTGGGACAATATGAACATTCTATTGACACGTGGTAACAATCTGGGACAATATGAACATTCTATAGACACATGGTAGCAGTCTGGCACATAGTGAATACTCTATAGACACATGGTAACAGTCTGGGACATTATGAACATTTTTTAGACACATGATCACTGTCAGGGACAATATGAACATTTTATAGACACATGTTAACAGTCTACAATATAGTGAACATTCTATAGACACGTCGTAACATTCTGGGATAATATGAACATTCTATAGACACGTGGTAACACTTTGGGACATAGTGAACATTCTATAGACACATGGTAACAGTCTGGGGCATAGTGAATATTCTCTAGAAGAATAGTAACGATCTGGGACAATATAAAGATTCTATAGACACGTTGTAAATCTGGAACATAGTGAACATTCGATATACACGTGGTAACAGCCTGGCAGAAAACTAAAACTGTATATTCACGTGGTAACAGTCTGGGACATTATGAACATTCTATAGACACATGATAACAGTTGGGGACATAGTGAACATTCTATAGACACGTTTTGACAATCTGAGACAATGTGAACATTCTATACACGTTTTAACAGTCTGGGATACAGTGATCGCTCTATAGACACATGGTAACATTCTGGGCCAATATGAACATTCTATAGACACATGGTAACAGTCTGGGACAATAAGAACATTCTTTAGTCACATGGTAACAGTCTGGAACAATATAAACATTCTGTAGACACATGGTAACCCTCTGGGAAAATATGAACTTTCTATAGACACGTGCTAACATTCTGCGACAATATGAATATTCTATAGACTCATGGTAATATTCTGGGATATATGAACTTTCTATACAAAAGTGGTAACAGTCTGGCACATAGTGAACATTCTATAGACACGTGGTAAGAATCTTTTTAAAAACTAACATTCTATAGACATGTGGTAACTGTCTGGGACAATATGAACATTCTATAGATACTTGGTAACAGTCTGTTTCAAAACTAACATTCTATAGACACGTGGTTAATGTCTGGGAAAATAGGAACATTCTATAGACATGTGAAAACAGTCTGGGGCACAGTGAATATTCTTTAGACATATAGTAACCATCTGGGACAACATGAACATACTATCGATACATGGTAACAGTCTGTATCATAGTGAACATTCTATAGAATCGTGGTAACATTCTGGGACAAAACTAATATTCTATAGACACGTGGTAACAGTCTGGGGCATTATGAACATTCTATAGACACATGGTAAAATTCTGGGACATAGTGAACATTCTATAGACACATGTTAGCAGTCTAGGACATTATGAATATTCTATAGACACGTGGTACCATCTGGGACAATATGAACATTCTATGGACACATGGTAACATTCTGGGACAATAAGATCATTCTATAAACACATGGCAACAGTCTGGGACAATATGAAAATTCTATGGACACGTGATAACAGTCTAGGACAATATCAGCATTTTATAGACACGTGGTAACACACTGGGAGAATATGAACTTTGTATAGACACATTGCAGCGGTCTGGGATAGTGAATATACTAAAAACACATTGTAAGAGTCTGGGAAAACATGAACTTTCTATAGATATGTGGTAACAGTCTGGCACAAAGTGAACATTCTATAGACACGCGGTAACAGTCTGGGACAAAACTAACATTCTTTGGACATGTGGTAACTGTCAGGGACTACATAAACTTTCTATAGACACATGGTAACAGTCTGGAACAATATGATCATTCTATAGACACGTGGCTACAGTCTGGGACAATATGAACATTCTATAGACACATGGTAACACTCTGGGCATAGTGAATATTCTCTAGACACATAGTAATGATTCGGGACAATATCAACCTTCTATAGACACGTGGTAACAGTCTGGGAAAAAACTAAAACTCTATAGACACGTGGTAACAGTCTGGGACATAGTGAACATTCTATAGACACAAGGTAACACTCTGTGACAATATGAATATTATATAGGCTTGTGGTAGTGGTCTGCGTCACAGTGAACATACTATAGTCATATGGAAACAGTCTGGGACATAGTGAACATTCGATAGGCACATGGCAACAGTCTGGGACAATATGAACATTCTATAGACACACTGTAACAGTCTAGGGACATAGAGAATATTCTATAGACACATAGTAACAGTCTGGGACAATATGAACATTCAATAGACATGTGTAACAGTCTGGGACATTATGAACCTTCTATAGACACATGGTAACAGTCTGGGACATAGTGAACATTACATAGACACGTGGTCACATTCTGGGTCATAATGAACACTGTATAGACACATATTAACAATCTGGGACAATATGAACATTCTATGGACACGTGGTAACAGTCTGGAAAATACCAACAATCTAAGGACACATGGTAACAGTCTGGAACATATTGAACATTCTATAGACTCATGGTAACAGTCTGGACTAGTGAACATTCTGTAGACACATAGTAACTGTCTGGGACAATATGAACATGCTATAGATACGTGGTAACCTTCTGCGACATAGTGCACACTCTATAGACAAATGGTAACAATGTGTCTCAATATGAACATTTATACACACGTGGTACCAGTCTGGGACAATATGAACATTCTATAGACACATTGTAACAGTGTGGCACATAGTGAACATTCTATAGACACATGGTAACAGTCTGGGACAAAAGTAACATTCCATAGACACATGGTACCAGTCTGGGACAATATGAATATTCTAGAGACACGAGGTAACAGTCTGGAACATAGTGAACATTCTATAGACACGTGGTAAGATTCTGGGACAATATGAACATTCTATAGACACATGGTAACAGTCTGGGACATAGTGAATATTCTATAGACAAGAGGTAACAGTCTGGCACATGGTGAACATTCTATAGACACATGGTAACAGTCTGGGAAATAGTGAATATTCTCTAGACACATAGTAATGATCTGGGACAATATCAACATTCTATAGACACGTGCTAATCGTCTGGAACATAGTGAACATTCGATATACAAGTGGTAACAGTCTGGAAAAAACTAACACTCTATAGACAGGTGGCAACAGTGTGGGACATTATGAACATTCTATAGACACATGGTAACAGTCTGGGACATAGTGAATATTCTATAGACACATGATAAAAGTCTGGCACAATATGAACATTCTATAGACACATGGTAACAGTCTGGGAAATAGTGAATATTCTCTAGACACATAGGAACGATCTGGGACAATAGGCACATTCTATAGACAAGTGGTAAAACTCTGGGACAGCATGAACATTCGATAGACACATTGTAACAGTCTAGGGACATAGTGAACATTCTATAGACACATAATAAATGTCTGGGACATCAAGAACATTCTATAGACACTTGGTAACAGTCTGGGACAATATGAACATTCTATAGACACATGGTTGCAGTATGGGGGATAGTGAATATCCTCTAGACACATAGTAATGATCTGGGACAATATGAACTTTCTATAGACACGTAGTAACAGTCTGGCATATAGTGAACATTCTAAAGACATGTGGTAAGAGTCTGGGAAAAAACTCACAGCCTTTAGACATGTGGTAACAGTCTGGAACATTATGAACTTTCTATAGACATATGGTAACAATCTGGGACATAGTGAACATTCTATGGACACATGGTAACAGTCTGTGAAAATATGAATTTTCTATACACACGTGGTAACAGTCTGGCATATAGCGAACATTCCTTAGGTACATGTTAGGAGTCTGAGAAAAAACTAACATTCTATAGACATGTGGTAACTGTCTGGGACAATATAAATATTCTATACACACATGATAAGGGTCTGGTGCATAGTGAATATTCTCTAGACACATAGTAACCATCTGGGAAAATATGAACATTCTATAGACACATGGCAACATTCTGGAACATAGTGAACATTCTATAGACTTGTGGTAAGAGTCTGGAACAAAACTAACATTCTACAAACACATGGTAACTGTCTGGGACAATATCAACATTCTATAGACATGTGGTTACAGTCTGGAACATTATGAACCTTCTATAGACACATGGTAACAGTCTGGGCCATAGTGAACATTCCATAGACACATGGTCACATTCTGGGTCATAATGAACATTGTATAGACTCATGTTAACAGTCTGGGACAATATGAACATTCTCTGGACACATGGTAATATTCTGGGAAACTATGAACATTCAATAGACACATGGTAAAAATCTGGGACAATATGAACATTCGATAGACACATGGTTACAGACTGGGACAATATGAACATCCTATAGACACGTGGTATGAGTCCTGTACAATATTAACATTTTATAGACACATGGTAACAGTATGGGAAAATATGAACTTTCTATAGACACATGGTAACAGTACTGGATAGTGAACATTCTAAAAACATGGTAACAGCCTGGGAAAATATGAACTTTCTCTACATATGTGGTAACATTCTGGCACATAGTGAATATTCTATAGACACGTGGTAACATTCTGGGACAAAACTAACATTCTATAGATACGTGCTAACTGTCTGAGTCAATATGAACATTCTATAGACACATGGTAAGATTTGGGACAATATGAACAATCTATAGACCAGTGGTAACAATTTGGGACAATATGAACATTCTATAGACACAGGATAACAGTCTGAAGCAATGTGAATAAACTAGACACATAGTAATGATCTGAGACAATATCAACCTTCTGTAGACACGTGGTAACAGTCTGGAACATAGGGAACATTCGATAGACACGTGGTAACAGTCTGGGAAAAAACTAACACTCTATAGACATGTGGTAATATTCTGGGACAAAACTAACATTCTATACACACATGGCAACTGTCTGGGACAATATGAACATTCTATAGACACATTTTTACACCTGGGACAATATGAACATTCTATAGACATGTGGTTACAGTGTGGTACAATATGAACATTCTACAGACACGTGCAACTGTCTGGACATAGTGAACATTCAATATATATGTTCTAACATTCTGGGAAAAAGCTAAAACTCTATAGACATGTGGTAATATTCTGGGACAAAACTAACATTCTATAGACAGGTGATAACTGTCTGGGACAATATGAACATTCTAAAAAAATGGTAACAGTCTGGGACAATGTGAACATTCTATATACATGTGGGTAAAGTCTGGGACAATATGAACATTCAATAGACACATGGTAAGAGTCTGGGGGATAGCGAATATTCTCTAGAAATGTAATAACGATCTGGGGCAATATCAACATTCTATAGACATGTGGTAACAGTCTGGAATATAGTGAACATTCGATAGACACATGGTATCAATCAGGAAAAAAAATAACTCTTATAGACAAGTGGTAACAGTCTGGGACATTGTGTACATTCTATCGACAAATGGTAACAGTCCAGGACATAGTGAACATACTATAGACACATGGTGAGAGTCTGGGACAATATGAACATTCTATAGACACGTGGTAACAGTCTGGGTAATAGAGAAGATCCTATAGACACATGGTAACAGTCTGGGACAATATGAACATTCTATAGACAAGTAGCAACATTCTTGGTCATAGTGAACTTTCGATAGACACGTGGTAACATTCTGGGACAATATGAACATTCTATAGACACATGGTAACAGTCTGGGACAATATGAACATTCTATAGACAAATGATAACAATATAAGAAAATATGAACTTTAAATACTCACGTTTTAACGTTCTTGCAAATAGTGAACATACTATAGAAACGTGGTATCAGTCTAGGCAAAACTAACATTCTAAAGACACGTGATAACTGTCTGGGACAACATGAACATTCTATAGACACATAGTAACAGTCTGGTACATAGTGAATATTGTCTAGACACATAGTAACCATCTGGGACAATATGAACATTCTATAGACACGTGGTAACAGTCTGGAACATAGTGAACATTCTATAAACACGTGGTTACAGTCTGTTACAAAACTAACTTTCTATAGATGTGTGGAACTGTCTGGGACAATATGAACATTCTATAGACACATGGTTACAGTCTAGGATATAGAGAACATTGTATAGACACATCATAACAGTTGGGACATTATAAATATTCTATAGACACATTTTAACAGTTGGGGATATTGTGAACATTCTATAGACACATTGTAAGAGTCTGGGACAAGATGAACATTCTATAGACACGTGGTAACAGTCTGGAACATAGTGAACATTCTATAGACACATGGTAACATGGTAGGACAATATGAACATTCTATAGACACGTGGAAACATTCTGGGACATAGTGAACATTCAATAGACACATGGTAACATTCTGGGAAAATATGAACATTGTATAGACACATGGTAACAGTCTGGGACAATATGAACATTCTATACCCCCGTGGTAACAGTCTGGGACATAGTGAATATTCTATAGACACATGGTAACAATCTGGCACAATATGAACATTCCATACTCACGGGGTAACTGTCTGGGACAATATGTAAATTCTGTAGACACATGGTAACAGTCTGGGAAAATATGAACTTTCTGTAGACACATGGTAACAGTTTGGGAAAATATGAATATTCTATAGACACATGATAACAATCTGGGAAAATATGAACTTACTATACAGACGTGGTTACAGTCTGGCATATAGTGAACAATTTATAGACACGTGGTAACAGTCTGCGACACAACTTACATTCTATAGACATGTGGTAACTGTCTGAGACACTATGAACATTGTATAAACACATGGTAAATTCTGGGGCATAGTGAATATTCTCTAGGTACATAGTAACCATCTGGGACAATATCAACATGTGGTAAAGTCTGGGAAAATATGAAATTTCTATAGACCCATGGTAACAGTCTGGGACATAGTGAACATTCTATTAACACATGATAAGAGTCTGTGAAAATATGAACTTTCTATAGACATGTGGTAACATTCTGGCATATAGTGAACATTCTATAGACATGTGGTAACAGTCAGGGACAAAACTAACATTCTGTAGACACGTGGTAACAGTCTGGGACAATATGAACATTCTATAGACACATGGTAACTGTCTGGACATCATGAAAATTCTATAGACACGTGGAAACATTCTGGGACAATATTAACATTTTATAGACACATGGAAACATTCTGGGCCATAGTGAATATTCTTGAGACACATAGTGATGATCTGGGACAATATGAACATTCTATAGTCTCGTGGCAAAATCTGGGACATAGTGAACATTCGATAGACACGTTGTAATATTCTGGGACAATGTCAACATTCTATAGACACATGGTAAGAGTCTGGGACAATAAGAACATTCTATAGACACATAGTAACTGTCTGGATCATACTAAACATTGTATAGACACATGGTAACAGTATGGGACATTATGAACATTCTATAGACACGTGATAACACTCTCGAACATAGTGAACATTCGATAGACAGGTGGTAACAGTCTGGAACAAAATTAACATTCTATAGACACATGGTCACAGTCTGGAACAACATGAAAATTCTATAGACACCTGGTAACAATCTGGGACATAGTGAACATTCCGTCGAGACATGGTTACAGTCTGGCAAAATATGAACATTCTATAGACACATGGTAAGAGACTGAAACAATATGAACAGTCTATAGACATGTGGCAACTGTCTGGGACAATATGAACATTCTATAGACACATGGTAACAGTCTGGTAAAACATAAACATTCTATAGACACGTGGTAACAATCTGGGACAATAAGAACATTCGATCGATACGTAGTAACTGTCTGGGAAAATATCAACTTTCTGCAGACATGTGGTAACAGTCTGGCACATATTGAATATTTTATAGACAAGTGGTAACAGTCTAGGACAAAACTAACATTCTATAGATACATGGTAACTGTCTGGGACAATATGTACATTCTATAGACACATTGTAACAGTCTGGGACAATATGAACATTCTATAGACACGTGGTAAGTGTCTGGAACAATATGAATATTCTATAGACACGTGGAAACAGTCTGGGAAAATATGAATATTCTATAGACATGTGGTAACAGTCTGGGACAATATGAATATTCGATAGGTATGTGGTAACTTTCTGGGACAATATGAACAATCTATAGACACATGGTAACAGTCTGGAACATAGTGATCATTCTAAAGACACGTGGTAACAGTTTGGGACAAAACTAACATTCCATAGACACGTGGTAAAAGTCAGGGACAACATGAAAATTCTATAGACACGTGGTAACAATCTAGGATATAGTGAAAATTCTGTAGACACATGGTTACAGTCTGGGAAAATATGAACACTCTATAGACACCTGGTAAGAGTCTGGAACAATATGAATATTCTATAGACACATGGTAACAGTCTGGGACAATATGAACATTCTATAGACACATGGTAACAGTCTGGGAAAACGTGAACTTTCTATGGACACATGGTAACAGTCTGGGAAAATATCAACAATCTATACACACGTGGTAGCAGTCTGGGAAAATATGAACTTTCTATAGATACATGGTAACTGTCTGGAAAAATATGAACATTCTATAGACACATGGTAACACTCTGGGACAACATGAGCATTCTATAGACATGTGGTAACAGTCTGGTAAAAAACTAACATTCTATAGACACGTTGTAACAGTCGGGGACAATACAAACATTCTATAGACACATGGTGCCAGTCTGGGAAAATATGAATGTTCTATAGACAGGTGGTAACATTCTGGGACAATATGAACATTCTATAGACACATGGTAACAGTCTCGGGCATCGTGAATATTCTCTAGACACCTAGTAATGATCTGGGCCAACTTGAACATTCTATAGACATGTGGTAACAGTCTGCCACATAGTGAACATTCAACAGACACATGGTAACTCTCTGGGAAAAAATTAACACTCTATAGACATGTGGTAACAGTCTGGGACATTAAGAACATTCTATAGACACATGGTAACAGTCTGGAACATAGTGAACATTGTATAGACATATGGTAACAGTCTGGGACAATATGAAAATTATATAGACACATGGTAACTGTATGGGTCATAGTGAACATTATATAGACACATGGTAACAGTCTGGGACATAGTGAATTTTCTCTTGACACATAGTAAAGATCTGGGACAATATGAAAATTCTATAGACATGTGGTAACAGCCTGGGACAATATGAACAATCTATAGACACGTGGTAACAGTATGGCACATAGTGAACTTTCTATAAAAACGTGGTAACAGTCTGGGACAAAATTAACATTCTACAGACACATGATAACTGTCTGCGACAATATGAACATTCTAGACACATGGTAATAGTCTGGGAAAATATGAACATTCTATAGACACATGGTTACAGTCTGGCGCATATGAATATTCTCTAGACACATAGTAGAGATCTGGGACAATACGAATATTCTATAGACACGTAGTAACAGTCTGGCACATAGTGAACATTCTATAAACACGTGGTAAGAGTCTGTGAAAAAACTCACACCCTATAGACATGTAGTAACAATCTGGGACATTATGAACATTCTATAGACATATGGTAACATTCTGGGACATAGTGAATATTCTATGGGCACATGGTAACAGTCTGTGAAAATATGAATTTTCTATACACACGTGGTAACTGTCTGGCACAAAGTGAACATTCCTTAGGTACTTATTAACAGTCTGAGAAAAAACTAATATTCTATAGACCCGTGGTAACTGTCTGGGACAATATGAATATTCTATAGACACATGATAAGAGTCTGGTGCATAGTAAATATTCTCTAGACACACAGTAACCATCTTGGAAAATATGAACATTCTATAGACACATGACAACAGTCTGGAACATAGTGAACAATCTATAGACTCGTGGTAAGAGTCTGGGTCTCAACTAACATTCTACAGACACATGGTAACTGTCTGGGACAAGATGAACATTCTATAGACACGTGGTAACAGTCTGGGACATTATGAACCTTCTATAGACACATGGTAACAGTCTGGGACATAGTGAACATTCCATAGACACGTCGTTACATTCTGGGGCATAATGAACATTGTATAGAAACATGTATAGACTCTGGGACAATATGAACATTCTATGGACACGTGGTAATATTCTGGGAAAAAACGAACATTCAATAGACACATGGTAAAATTCTGGGACAATATGAGCATTTGATAGACACATGGTTACAGACTGGGACAATATGAACATTCTGTAGACACAAGGTAACAGTCTGGTACAATATCAACATTTTATAGACACATGGTAACAGTCTGGGAAAATATGAACTTTCTATAGACACGTGGTAACAGTATAGGATAGTGCACATTCTAAAGTCATGGTAACAGCCTGGGAAAATATGAACTTTCTATACATACGTGGTAACATTCTGGCACATAATGAATATTCTATAGACACGTGGTAACAGTCTGAGACAAAACTAACATTCTGTAGAAGTGTGCTAACTTTCTGGGTCAATATGTACATTCTATACACACATGGTAAGAGTCTGGGACAATATGAACATTCTATAGACCGGTGGTAACTTTCTGGGACAATATGAACATTCTATAGACACAGGGTAACAGTCTGGGGCATAGTGAATATCCACTAGACACATAGTAACGATCTGGGACAATATCAACCTTCTATAGACACGTGGTAACAGTCTGGAACTTCGGGAACATTCGATAGTCACGTGGTATCAGTCTGGGAAAAAACTAACACTCTATAGACATATGGTAATATTCTGTGACAAAACTAACATTCTATAAACACATGGTAACTGTCTGGGACAATATGAACATTCTATAGACACATTGTAACAGTCTGCGACAATATGAACATTCTATAGACATGTTGCTACAGTCTGGGACAATATGAACATTCTATAGACACGTGGTAACAGTCTGTAACATAGTGAACATTCAATAGACACGTGGTAACAGTCTGGGGAAAAACTAGATCTCTATAGACACGTGGTAACATTCTGGGACAAATCTAACATTCTATAGACACGTGGTAATGTCTGGGATAATATGAAGATTCTATAGATACATGGATACTGTCTGGGACAATATGAACATTCTATAGACACGTGGCTAGAGTCTGGGACAATATGAACATTCTATAGACACATGGTAACAGTCTGAGAAATAGTGAATATTCTCTAGACACATAGGAACGATCTGAGACAATAGGCACAGTCTATAGACAAGTGGTAAAACTCTGGGACAGCATGAACATTCGATAGACACATTGTAACAGTCTAGGGACATAGGGAACATTCTATAGACACATAATAAATGTCTGGGACATCAAGAACATTCTATAGACACGTGGTAACAGTCTGGGACAATATGAACATTCTATAGACACTTGGTAACAGTCTGGGACAATATGAACATTCTATAGACAAATGGTTGCAGTATGGGGCATAGTGAATATTCTCTAGACACATAGTAATGATCTGGGACAATATGAACTTTCTATAGACACGTAGTAACAGTCTGGCACATAGTGAACATTCTAAAGACATGTGGTAAGAGTCTGGGAAAAAACTCACAGCCTATAGACATGTGGTAACAGTCTGGAACATTATGAACTTTCTATAGACATATGGTAACAATCTGGGACATAGTGAACATTCTATGGACACATGGTAACAGTCTGTGAAAATATGAATTTTCTATACACACGTGGTAACAGTCTGGCATATAGTGAACATTCCTTAGGTACATGTTAGGAGTCTGAGAAAAAACTAACATTCTATAGACACGTGGTAACTGTCTGGGACAATATAAATATTCTATAAACACAAGATAAGGGTCTGGTGCATAGTGAATATTCTCTAGACACATAGTAACCATCTGGGAAATATGAACATTCTATAGACACATGGCAATAGTCTGGAACATAGTGAACATTCTATAGACTTGTTGTAAGAGTCTGGAACAAAACTAACATTCTACAGACAAATGGTAACTGTCTGGGACAATATCAATATTCTATAGACATGTGGTTACAGTCTGGAACATTATGAACCTTCTATAGACACATGGTAACAGTATGGGCCATAGTGAACATTCCATAGACACATGGTCACATTCTGGGTCATAATGAACATTGTATAGACACATTTTAACAGTCTGGGACAATATGAACATTCTCTGGACACATGGTAATATTCTGGGAAACTATGAACATTCAATAGACACATGGTAAAAATCTGGGACAATCTGAACATTCGATAGACACATGGTTACAGACTGGGACAATATGAACATCCTATAGACACATGGTATGAGTCCTGTACAATATTAACATTCTATAGACACATGGTAACAGTATGGGAAAATATGAACTTTCTATAGACACATGGTAACAGTACTGGATAGTGAACATTCTAAAAACATGGTAACAGCCTGGGAAAATATGAACTTTCTCTACATATGTGGTAACATTCTGGCACATAGTGAATATTCTATAGACACATGGTAACAGTCTGGGACAATATGAACTTTCTATAGACAAATGGTAACAATATAAGAAAATATGAACTTTAAATACTCACGTTTTAACGTTCTTGCAAATAGTAAACATACTATAGACATGTGGTAACAGTCTAGGGCAAAACTAACATTCTAAAGACACGTGATAACTCTCTGGGACATGAACATTCTATAGACACTAAGTAACAGTCTGGTACATAGTGAATATTCTCTAGACATGTAATAACGATCTGGGACAATATCAACATTCTATAGACACGTGGTAACAGTCTGGAACATAGTGAACATTCCATAAACACGTGGTTACAGTCTGGGACAAAACTAACTTTCTATAGATGTGTGGAACTGTCTGGGACAATATGAACATTCTATAGACGCATGGTTACAGTCTAGGATATAGAGAACATTGTATAGACACATCATAACAGTTGGGACATTGTAAATATTCTATAGACACATTTTAACAGTTGGGGATATTGTGAACATTCTATAGACAATTGTAAGAGTCTGGGACAAGATGAACATTCTATAGACACGTGATAACAGTCTGGAACATAGTGAACATTCTATAGACACATGGTAACATGGTAGGACAATATGAACATTCTATAGACACGTGGAAACATTCTGGGACATAGTGAACATTCAATAGACACATGGTAACATTCTGGGAAAATATGAACATTGTATAGACACATGGTAACAGTCTGGGACAATATGAACATTCTATACCCCCGTGGTAACAGTCTGGGACATAGTGAATATTCTATAGACACATGGTAACAATCTGGCACAATATGAACATTCCATACTCACGGGGTAACAGTCTGGGCAATATGTAAATTCTGTAGACACATGGTAACAGTCTGGGAAAATATGAACTTTCTGTAGACACATGGTAACTGTTTGGGAAAATATGAATATTCTATAGACACAAGATAACAATCTGGGAAAACATGAACTTACTATACAGACGTGGTGACAGTCTGGCATATAGTGAACATTTTATAGAAACGTGGCAACAGTCTGCGAAACAACTTACATTCTATAGACATGTGGTAACTGTTTGAGACACTATGAACATTGTATAAACACATGGTAAAGTCTGGGGCATAGTGAATATTCTCTAGGTACATTGTAACCATCTGGGAAAATATCAACATCAATAGACACGTGGTAAAGTCTGGGAAAATATGAATTTTCTATAGACCCATGGTAACAGTCTGGGACATAGTGAACATTCTATTAACACATGATAAGAGTCTGCGAAAATATGAACTTTCTATAGACACGTGGTAACATTCTGACATATAGTGAACATTCTCTAGACATATGGTAACAGTCTGGGACAAAACTAACGTTCTGTAGACACGTGGTAACAGTCTGGGACATTATGAACATTCTATAGACACATGGTAACTGTCTGGACAACATGAAAATTCTATAGACACGTGGAAACATTCTGGGACAATATTAACATTTTATAGACACGTGGAAACATTCTGGGCATAGTGAATATTCTTGAGACACATAGTGATGATCTGGGACAATATGAACATTCTATAGTCTCGTGGCAAAATCTGGGACATAGTGAACATTCGATAGACACATTGTAACATTCTGGGACATTGTCAACATTCTATAGACACATGGTAAGGGTCTGGGACAATAAGAACATTCTATAGACACGTAGTAACTGTCTGGGTCATACTAAACATTGTATAGACACATGGTAACAGTCTGGGACATTATGAACATTCTATAGACACGTGATAACAATCTTGAACATAGTGAACATTCGAAAGACAGTTGGTAACAGTCTGGAACAAAATTAACATTCTATAGACACATGGTCACAGTCTAGAACAACATGAAAATTCTATAGACACCTGGTAACAGTCTGGGACATAGTGAACATTCCGTCGAGACATGGTTACAGTCTGGGAAAATATGAACATTCTATAGACACATGGTAAGAGACTGAAACAATATGAACAGTCTATAGACACGTGAAAACTGTCTGGGACAATATGAACATTCTATAGACACATGGTAACAGTCTGTTAAAACATGAACATTCTATAGACACGTGGTAACAATCTGGGACAATATGAACATTCGATCGATACGTAGTAACTGTCTGGGAAAATATCAACTTTCTGCAGCCATGTGGTAACAGTCTGGCACATATTGAACATTTTATAGACACATGGTAACAGTCTAGGGCAAAACTAACATTCTATAGATACATGGTAACTGTCTGGGACAATATGTACATTCTATAGACACATTGTAACAGTCTGGGACAATATGAACATTCTATAGACACGTGGTAAGAGCCTGGAACAATATGAATATTCTATAGACACATGGAAACAGTCTGGGAAAATATGAATATTCTACAGACATGTGGTAACAGTCTGGGACAATATGAATATTCGATAGGTATGTGGTAACTCTCTGGGACAATATGAACAATCTATAGACACATGGTAACAGTCTGGAACATAGTGAACATTCTAAAGACACGTGGTAACAGTTTGGGACAAAACTAACATTCTATAGACACGTGGTAAAAGTCAGGGACAACATGAAAATTCTATAGACACGTGGTAACAATCTAGGATATAGTGAACATTCTGTAGACACATGGTTACAGTCTGGGAAAATATGAACACTCTATAGACACCTGGTAAGAGTCTGGAACAATATGAATATTCTATGGACACATGGTAACAGTCTGGGACAATATGAACATTCTATAGACACATGGTAACAGTCTTGGAAAACGTGAACTTTCTATGGACACATGGTAACAGTCTGGGAAAATATCAACAATCTATACACACGTGGTAACAGTCTGGGAAAATATATGAACTTTCTATAGATACATGGTAACTGTCTGGAAAAATATGAACATTCTATAGACACATGGTAACAGTCGGGAACAATACAAACATTCTATAGACACATGGTGCAAGTATGGGAAAATATGGACATTCTATAGACAGGTGGTAATATTCTGGGACAATATGAACATTCTATAGACACATACTAACAGTCTCGGGCATCGTGAATATTCTCTAGACACATAGTAATGATCTGGGACAATCTGAACATTCTATAGACATGTGGTAACAGTCTGCCACATAGTGAACATTCAACTGACACATAGTAACTGTCTGGGAAAAAATTAACACTCTATAGACATGTGGTAACAGTCTGGGACATTAAGAACATTCTATAGACGCATGGTAACAGTCTGGAACATAGTGAACATTGTATAGACACATGGTAACAGTCTGGGACAATATGAAAATTATATAGACACATGGTAACTGTATGGGTCATAGTGAACATTATATAGACACATGGTTACAGTCTGGGACATAGTGAATTTTCTCTTGACACATAGTAAAGATCTGGGACAATATGAAAATTCTATAGACATGTGGTAACAGTCTGGGACAATATGAACATTCTATAGACACGTGGTAACAGTATGGCACATAGTGAACTTTCTATAGACACGTGGTAACAGTCTGGGACAAAACTAACATTCTACAGACACATGATAACTGTCTGCGACAATATGAACATTCTAGACACATGGTAACAGTCTGGGAAAATATGAACATTCTATAGACACATGGTTACAGTCTGGCGCATAGTGAATATTCTCTAGACACATAGTAGAGATCTGGGACAATATGAATATTCTATAGACACGTAGTAACAGTCTGGCTCATAGTGAACATTCTATAAACACGTGGTAAGAGTCTGTAAAAAACTCACACCCTATAGAAATGTAGTAACAATCTGGGACATTATGAACATTCTATAGACATATGGTAACACTCTGGGACATAGTGAATATTCTATGGGCACATGGTAACAGTCTGTGAAAATATGAATTTTCTATACACACGTGGTAACTGCCTGGCACATAGTGAACATTCCTTAGGTACGTGTTAACAGTCTGAGAAAAAACTAATATTCTATAGACACGTGGTAACTGTCTGGGACAATATGAATATTCTATAGACACATGATAAGAATCTGGTGCATAGTGAATATTCTCTAGACACACAGTAACCATCTGGGAAAATATGAACATTCTATAGACACATGGCAATAGTCTGGAACATAGTGAACATTCTATAGACTCGTGGTAAGAGTCTGGGTCACAACTAACATTCTACAGACACATGGTAACTGTCTGGGACAATATCAACATTCTATAGACACGTGGTAACAGTCTGGGACATTATGAACCTTCTATAGACACATGGTAACAGTCTGGGACATAGTGAACATTCCATAGACACGTGGTTACATTCTGCGGCATAATGAACATTGTATAGAAACATGTATAGAGTCTGGGACAATATGAACATTCTATGGACACGTGGTAAAATTCTGGGAAAAAACGAACATTCAATAGACACATGGTAAAATTCTGGGACAATATGAGCTTTTGATAGACACATGGTTACAGACTGGGACAATATGAACATTCTGTAGACATAAGGTAAGAGTCTGGTACAATATCAACATTGTATAGACACATGGTAACAGTCTGGGAAAATAAGAACTTTCTATAGACACGTGGTAACAGTATAGGATAGTGCACATTCTAAAAACATGGTAACAGCCTGGGAAAATTTGAACTTTCTATACATACGTGGTAACATTCTGGCACATAGTGAATATTCTATAGACACGTGGTAACAGTCTGGGACAAAACTAACATTCTATAGAAGTGTGCTAACTGTCTGGGTCAATATGAACATTCTATACACACATGGTAAGAGTCTGGGACAATATGAACATTCTATACACCAGTGGTAACAGTCTGGGACAATATGAACATTCTATAGACACAGGGTAACAGTCTGGGGCATAGTGAATATCCACTAGACACATAGTAACGATCTGGGACAATATCAACCTTCTATAGACACGTGATAACAGTCTGGAACTTCGGGAACATTCGATAGTCACGTGGAATCAGTCTGTTAAAAAACTAACACTCTATAGACATATGGTAATATTCTGAGACAAAACTAACATTCTATAAACACATGGTAACTGTCTGGGACAATATGAACATTCTATAGACACATTGTAACAGTCTGCGACAATATGAACATTCTATAGACATGTTGCTACAGTCTGGGACAATATGAACATTCTATAGAAACGTGGTAACAGTCTGGAACATAGTGAACATTCAATAGACACGTGGTAACAGACTGGGGAAAAACTAAATCTCTATAGACACGTGGTAAAATCCTGGGACAAATCTAACATTCTATAGACACGTGGTAATATCTGGGATAATATGAACTTTCTATAGAAACATGGTAACTGTCTGGGACAATATGAACATTCTATAGACACGTGGCTACAGTCTGGGACAATATGAACATTCTATAGACACATGGTAAGAGTCTGGGTTATATTGAATATACTCTAGACACGTAGTAACGATCTGGGACAATATCAACATTCTATAGACATGTGGTAACACTCTGGAATATAGTGAACATTCAATAGACACGTGGTATCAGTCTGGGAAAAAACTAACACTCTATAGACAAGTGGTAACAGTCTGGGACATTATGAACATTGTATCAACAAATGGTAACAATCCAGGACAGAGTCAACATGCTATAGACACATGGTAACAGTCTGGGACAATATGAACATTCTGTAGACACCTGGTAACCGTCTGGGTCATAGTGAACATTCTATAGACACATGGTAACAGTCTGGGACAATATGAACATTCTGTAGACACATGGTAACCGTCTGGGTCATAGTGAACATTCTTTAGACACATGGTAACAATCTGGTACAATATGAACATTCTATAGACAAGTGGCAAAATTCTTGGTCATAGTGAACATTCAATAGACACGTGGTAACAGTCTGGGACAATATGAACATTCTATAGTCACATGGTAAAATTCTGGGAAAATATGAACTTTCTATAGACACCTGGTAACTGTCTGGGACAATATGAACATTCTTTAGACACACGGTAACAGTATGGGAAAATATGAACCTTCTATACATACGTTTTAATGTTCTTGCAAATAGTGAACATTCTATATACACATGGTAACAGTTTGGGACAATATGAACTTTCTATAGCCATGTGGCAACAATCTGGGGAATATGCACACTCTAAGACACATGGTAACAATCTGGGGCATCGGGAATATTCTCTAGACACATAGTAATGATCTGGGACAATATGACAGTTCTATAGACAAGAGGTAACAGTTTGGCACATAGTGAACATTCAAGAGACACATGGTAACTGTCTGGGAAAAAATTAACACTCTATAGACATGTGGTAACAGTCGGGACATTAAGAACATTCTATAGACACAATGTTACCGTCTGGAATATAGTGAACATTGTATTGACCCATGGTAACAGTCTGGGACAATATGAAAATTATATAGACACATGGTAATGGTCTGGGTCCATAGTGAACATTATATAAACACATGGTAACAGTCTGTGACATAGTGAATTTTCTCTTGAAAATTCATTACATAGTAACGATCTGGGACAATATGAACATTCTATAGACTTGTAGTAACAGTCTGGGACATATTGAACATTCTATAGACACATAGTAACAGTTTGGAACCATATGAACATTCTATAGACATGTGTAACAGTCTGGGACAATATAAACATTCTATAGACACTTGGTAAAAATCTGGGAATTATTCAACATTCTATAGACACATGGTAGCAGTTGGGACATCGTGAACATTCTATGGACACATGGTAACAGTCTGGGACATAGTGAACATTCTATGGACACATAGTAACTGTCTGAGACAATATGAACATTTAAAGATATGTGGGAACAGTCTGGGTGAACTCTCTATAGACACATGGTAACAATCTGGGACAATATGAACATTTTATAGACAGGTTGTAAGTCTGGGGCAATATCGACATTCTATAGACACGTGGTAACAGGCTGGCATATAGTTAACATTCTATAGACACGTGGTAACACTTTGGGACAATACGAACATTCTATAGACACATGGTAACAGTCTGGGACATAGTGAATACTCTATAGGCACATGGTAACAATGTGGGACATTATGAACATTCTTTAGACACATGGTAACAGGGACAATATGAACATTCTATAGACACAGGTTAACAGTCTACAATATAGTGAGCATTCTATAGACACATCGTAACATTCTGGCGTAATATGAACATTCTATAGACACGTGGTAACACTATGGGACATAGTGAACTTTCTATAGTCACATGGTAACAGTCTGGGGCATAGTGGATAATCTCTAGACAAATAGTAACGATCTGGGACAATACAAAGATTCTATAGACACGTGGTAAAGTCTGGAACATAGTGAACTTTCGATAGACACGTGGTAACAGCCTGGCAGAAAACTAACACTCTATATTCGCGTAACAATCAGGACATTATGAACTTTCTATAGATACGTGGTAACAGTCTGGATCATAGTGAAATTCTATAGACACGTGGTAACATTCTGGGACAAAACTAATATTCTATAGACACGTGGTAACAGTCTGGGATATTATGAACATTCTATGGACACATGGTAAAATTCTGGGATAGTGAATATTCTATAGACACATGTTAGCAGTCTGGGACATTATGAACATTCTATAGACATGTGGTAACAGTCTGGGACAATATGAACATTCTATGCAAACATGGTAACATTCTGGGACAATATGAACATTCTATACATACATGGCAACAGTCTGGGACAATATGAATATTCTATAGACAGGTGGTAACAGTCTGGGAAAATATCAACATTCTAAGACACATGGTAACAAACTGGGTGAATATGAACTTTCTATAGACACATTGTAACGGTCTGGGACAGTGAACATACTACAAACACATGGTATCAGTCTGGGAAAACATGAACTTTCTATAGATACGTGGTAACAGTCTGGCACAAAGTGAACATTCTATAGACACATTTTAACAGTCTGGGACATAGCGATCAATCTATAGACACATGGTAACATTCTGGGCCAATATGAACATTATATAGACACATGGTAACAGTCTGCGACAATATGAACCTTCCATAGTCACGTGGTAGCAGTCTGGGCCAAAATTAACATTCTATACACACGTGGTAACTGTCTGGGACAATATGAAATTTCTATAGACACATGGTAACAGTCTGCAACAATATGAACATTCTATAGACACATGGCTACAGTCTGGGACAATATGAACATTCTATAGACACATGGTAACACTCTGGGGCATAGTGAATATTCTCTAGACACTTAGTTATGATCTGGGACAATATCAACCTTCTATAGACACGTGGTAACAGTCTGGGAAAAAACTAACAATCTATAGACACGTGGTAACTGCCTAGGACATAGTGAACATTCTATAGACACAAGGTTACAGTCTGTGACAATATGAACATTAAATAGGCATGTGGTAGCATTCTGGGTCATAGCAAACATTCTATAGTCATATGGGAACAGTCTGGGACATAGTGAACATTCGATAGACACATGGCAACAGTCTGGGACAATATGAAAATTCTATAGACAAGTGTCACAGTCTGGGACAACATGATATTCTATGGACACATGGTAACAGTCTGGAAAATACCAAAATTCTAAGGATATATGGTAACAGTCTGGAACATTCTATATACTCATGGTAACAGTCTGGACATAGTGAACATTCTATAGACACATAGTAACTGTCTGGGACAATATGAACATTCTATAGATACATGGTAACCTTCTGGGAGATAGTGAACACTCTATAGACACATGGTAACAGTCTGGGACAATATGAACAATCTATAGACCAGTAGTACCAGTCTGGTAAAATATGAACCTTCTATAGACACATTGTAACATTCTGGCACATAGTGAACAATCTATAGACACATGGTAACAGTCTGGGCAAAACTAACATTCCATAGACACGTGGTACCAGTCTGGAACAATATGAATATTCTATAGACACGTGGTAACAGTCTGCCACATAGTGAACATTCTATAGACACGTGGTAACAGTCTGGGACAATACGAACATTTTATAGACACATGGTAACAGTCTGGGACATAGTGAATATTCTCTAGACACATAATAACGATCTGGGACAATATCAACATTCTATAGACACGTGCTAATAGTCTAGAACATAGTGAACATTCGATAGACAAGTGGTAACAGTCTGGGAAATACTAACACTCTATAGACACGTGGCAACAGTGTGGACCATTATGAACATTCTATAGACACGTGGTAACAGTCTGGCACATAGTGAACATTCTCTAGACACATGGTAAAATTCTGGGACAACATGAACATTCTATAGACACATGGTAACAATCTGAGACATAGTGAATATTCTCTAGATACATAGGAATCATCTGGCACAATTGGAACATTCTATAGACAAGTGGTAAAACTCTGCGACAGCATGAACATTCTGTAGACAAATTTTAACAGTCTAGGGACATAGTGAACATTCTATTTACACATAGGAAAAATCTGGGACATCATGAATATTCTATAGAAACATGGTAACAGTCAGGGACAATATGAACATTCTATAGACACATGGTAAGAGTCTGGGAAAATATCAACATTCTATAGACACATGGTAACAGTCTGGGACATAAGAACATTCTATAGACACATAGTAACTGTCTGGGACAATATGCACATTCTATAGACACGTGGTAACATTCTGACACATAGTGAACTTTCTATAGACACAAGGTAAGAGTCTGTGCCAAAACTAACATTCTACAGAGACGTGGTCACTGTCTGCGACAATATGAACATTCTAGACACATGGTAACAGTCTGGGAAAATATGAACATTCTATAGACATGTGGTATCAGTCTGGGACAATATGAACATTCTACAGACACATGGTTACAGTCTGGGGCATAGTGAATATTCTCTAAACACATAGTCATGATCTCGGACAATATGAATATTCTATAGACATGTGGTAAGAGTCTGGCACATAGTGAACATTCTTCAGACACATGGTAAGTGTCTGGGAAAAAATTCACACCCTGTAGACATGTGGTAACAGTCTGGGACATTATGAACATTCTATACACATATGGTAACAGTCGTGGACATAGTGAACATTCTATGGACACATGGTAACAGTCTGTTAAAATATGAATTTTCAATACACAGGTGGTAGAGTCTGGCACATAGTGAACATTTCTTAGGTACGTGTTAGCAGTCTGAGAAAACACTAGCGTTCTATAGACACGTGGTAACTGTCTGGGACAATATGAATATTCTATAGACACATGATAAGGGTCTGGTGCATAGTGAATATTCTCTAGACCCCTAGTAACCATCTGGGACAATATGAACATTCTATACACACGTGGCAACAGTCTGGAACATAGTGAACATTCTATAGACTCTTAGTAAGATTCTGGGACAAAACTAACTTTCTACAGACAAATGGTAACTGTCTGGGACAATATCAACATTCTATAGACAGGTGGTAACATTCTGGGACATTATGAACCTTCTATAGACACATGGTCCCAGTCTGGGACATAGTGAACACTTAATAGACACGTGGTCATATTCTGGGTCATAATGAACTTTGTATAGACACATGTTAACAGTCTGGGACAATATGAACTTTTTACAGACTTGTGGTAATATTCTGGGAAAATATGAACATTCAATAGAAACATGGTAAAATTCTGGGACAATATGAACATACGATAGACACATGGTTACAGACTGGGACAATACGAACATTCTATAGACACGTGGTAAGAGTCTGGTACAATATCAACATTCTATAGACACATGGTAAGAGTCTGGGATAATATGAACTTTCTATAGACACGTGGTAACAGTCTGGACATAGTGAACATTCTAAAAACATGGTAAAAGCCTGGGAAAATATGAATTTTCTCTACATACGTGGTAACATTCTGGCACATAGTGAACATTCTATAGACACGTGGTAACAGTCTGGGACAAAACTAATATTCGATAGACACGTGCTAACTGTCTAGTTCAATATGAACATTCTATACACACATGGTAACAGTCTGGGACAATATGAACATTCTATTGACACATGATAAGTGTCTGGGGCATAGTGAATATTCTCTAGACATGTAATAACGATCTGGGACAATATCAACATTCTATAGACATGTGGTAACAGTTTGGAATATAGTGAACATTCGATAGTCACGTTACATCAGTCTGGGAAAAAACTAACACTCTATTGACAAGTGGTTACAGTCTGGGACATTATGAACATTCTATCGACAAATGGTAACAGTCTGGGACATAGTGAACATGCTATAGACATATAGTAACAGTCTGGGACATTATGAACATTCTATAGACACGTGGTAACAGTCTGGGTCATAGTGAACATTCTATAGACACATGGTAACAGTCTCGGACAATATGAACATTCTATAAACAATTGGCAACATTCTTGGTCATAGTGAACTTTCGATAGACACATGGTAACAGTCTGGGACAAAATGAACATTCTATAGACACATGGTAACAGTATGGGAAAATATGAACTTTCTATACACACGTGTTGACGTTCTTGCAAATAGTGAACATTCTATAGATACGTTGCAACAGTCTGGGGCAAAACTAACATTCTATAGACTCGTGAAAACTGTCTGGGACAACATGAACATTATATAGACACATAGTAACAGTCTGGGATTGTGAATATTGTCTAGACACATAGTAACAATCTGGGACAATATGAACATCTATGGACACATGGTAATATTCTGGAACATAGTAAATATTCTATAAACATGTGGTTACAGTCTGGGACAAAACTAACTTTCTATAGACGTGTGGTAACTGTCTGGGACAATATGTACATTCTATAGACACATGGTAACAATCTGGGATAATATGAATATTCTATAGACATGTAGTAAGAGTCTGGGACAAAATGAACATTTTTTATACACATGGTAATAGTATGAGACAATATGAACATTGTATAGACACTTGGTAACATGCTGGGATACAGTGAACATTCTATATACACATAGTAACTGTCTGGGACAATATGAACATTCTATAACCCTGTGGTAACAGTCTGGGACATAGTGAATATTCTATAGACACATGGTAAGAATCTGGGACAATATGAACCTTCCATAGTCACGTGGTAACAGTCTGGGACAATATGTAAATTCTATAGACACATGGTAACAGTCTGGGAAAACATGAACTTTCTATAGACACATAGTAACAGTTTGGGAAAATATAAATATTCTATAGACACATGGTAACAATCTGGGAAAATATGAACTTTTTATACAGACGTGGTGACTATCTGGAATATAGTGAACATACTATAGTTACGTGGTAACACTCTGCGACAAAACTTACAATCTATAGGCACATGGTTACTGTCTGAGACACTATGAACATTTTATAGACACATGGTAACATTCTGGGGCATAGTGAATATTCTGTAGGCACATAGTAACCATCTGGGACAATATGTACATTCTATAGACACGTGGTAACAGTCTGGAACATAGTGAACATTCTATAGACATGTGGTAACTGTCTGGGACATAGTGAACATTTTATAGACAAATGGTAACTGTCTGGGACAATATGAAGTTTCTATAGATGTAGCTGGAGTTTTCCTGCCTTGCCCACAGTCAGGACAAATCTCTGACACCCGCCAGTCCCACAGCCGTCAGACCCAACCAAGTAAACACAGAGACTTATATTGCTTACAAACTGTATGGCCATGCAGGCTTCTTGCTAACTGTTCTTACAGCTTAAATTAATCCATTTCTATTAATCTATACCTTGCCACATGGCTCGTGGCTTACCAGTATCTTTACATGCTGTTTCTCATCATGGCGGCTGGCAGTGTCTCTCTGACTCAGCCTTCCACTTCCCAGCTCTATTTTCCTCCTTGTCCCGCCTATAATTCCTGCCTGGCCACGGGCCAATCAGTGATTTATTTATTGACCAATCAGCAACACATTTGACATACAGACCATTCCACAGCATATAGACACATGGTAGCAGGCTATGACATAGTGAACATTCGATAGACACATGGTAACAGTCTGGGACAGTATCAAACTTCTATAGATACGTGGTAACAGACAGGGACAATGTGAACATTCTATAGACAAATGGTAACATTCTGAGACAATATGAACACTGTATAGACACGTGGTAACAGTCTGGGACAATGTGAACATTCTATAGACACAAGGTAACAGTCTCAGACAATATGAATATTCTATAAACACGTTTTAACAATCTGGGACAAAGTGAACATTCCATAGACACATGGTAACAGTCTGGGACAATATGAACATTCGATAGATACATGGTAACTGTTTTGGACAATATGAACATTCTATACACACATGGTAAGAGTCTGGGACAACATGATCATTCTATAGACACGTGGTAACAGTCTGGAATATAGTGAACATTCGAAAGACACAAGGTAACACTTTGGGACAAAAATAACATTCTATAGACACGTGGTAAAAGTCAGGTACAACATGAAAATTCTATAAACACATGGTAAAAATCTGGGACATAGTGAACTTTCTGTAGACACATGGTTACAGTCTGGGAAAATATGAACACTCTATAGAACGGGGCAAGAGTCTGGAACTATATGAATATTATATAGACACGTGGTAGCAGTCTGGGACATAGTGAACATTCTGTAGACACATGGTTACAATCTGGCAAGATATGTGCACTCTATAGACACGTGGTAAGAGTCTGGGAAAATATGAATATTCTATAGACACGTGGTAACAGGCTGGGACAATATGAACATTCGATAGATACGTGGTAACTGTCTGGGACAATATGAACATTCTATAGACACATGGTAACAGTCTGGGACAACATGAACATTCTATAGACACGTGGTAACAGTGTGGAACATAGTGAACTTTCGAAAGACACGTGGTAACAGTTTGGGACAAAACTAACATTCTATAGACACGTGGTAAAAGTCAGTGACAACATTAAAATTCTATAACACGTGGTAACAGTCTGTGACATAGTGAACATTCTGTAGACACATGGTTACAGTCTAGGAAAATTAGAACACTCTATAGACACCTGGTAAGATTCTGGAACAATATGAATATTCTATAGACACGTGGTAACAGTCTGGGACAATATGAACATTCTATAGACACATGGTAACAGTCTGGGAAAACATTAACATTCTATAGACACATGGTAACAGTCTGGGACAATATCAACAATCTATACACACATGGTAATATTGTGGGAAAATATGAACTTTCTATAGAAACATGGTAACTGTCTGGGACAATATGAACATTCTATAGACACCTGGTAATATTCTGGGACAACATGAACATTTTATACACACATGGATACATTCTGGGACCTAGTGAACATTGTATACACACTTGGTAACAGTCTGGGGCAATACGAACTTTCTATAGAAACATGGATACAGTCTGGGAAAATATGAACATTCTATAGACATGTGGTAACAGTCTGGAACATCATGAACATTCAAAAGACATGTAGTAACAGTCTGGAACAAAACTAACATTCTATAGACACATGGTAACTGTCTGGGACAACATGAAAATTCTGTAGACCCATGGTAACAGTCTGGGACATAGTGAACATTCTGTAGACACATGGTTACCGTCTGGGAAAATATGAACATTCTATAGACATGTTGTAACAGTCTGGGTCATAGTGAACATTCGATAGACATATGGTAACAGTCTGGGACAATATGACCATTCTATAGACACTTGGTAACAGACTGTAACATAGTGAACATTCGAAAGACACGTGGTAACAGTCTGGGACAAAACTAACATTCTGTAGACATGGTTACACTCTGGGACAATATGAACATTCTATAGACACTTGTTAGCAATCTGGGACATAGTGAACACTCTATAGACACATGGTTACCTCCTGGGAAAATATGATCATTCCATAGACAAGTGGTAATAATCTGGGACAATATGAACATTCTATAGACACACGGTAACAGTTTGCGACAATGTGAATATTCTCTAGACAGGTGGTAACAGTCTGAGTATATATGAACATTCTATAGGCACATGGAAACAGTCTGGGACAATATGAACATTCTATTGACACATAGTAATGATCTGGGACAGCATCCACATTTTAAAGACACGTGGTAACATTCTGGGACATAGTTAACATTTGATATACAAATGGTATCAGTCTGGGACATAGTGAACATTCTATAGACACATAGTAACTGTTTGGGACAATCTGAACATTCTATAGACCCGGGGTAAAAGTCTGGGACATAGTGTATATTCTATAGACACGTGGTAAGAGTCTGGGACAATATGAACATTCTATAGATACTTGGTAACAGTTGGGGACATAGTTTACATTCTATATACAATAGGTAACAGTCTGGGAGGTGGTTAACATTCTAAAGACATATAGTACCTGTCTGGGACTATATAAACAATATATAGACACGTGGTAACACTCGGGGACAAAATGAACATTCTGTAGACACGTGGTAAAACTATGGGACATAGTGAACATTCTATAGAGACATAGTAACTGTCTGGGAAAATATGAATATTCTACGTACACATGGTAACACTCTGGGACATAGTGAACATTCTATAGACACATGGTAGCAGTTGGGGACGTTGCCAACATTCTATAGGCATATCTTAACAGTCTGGGACAATATGAGTATTCTATAGACACATGGTAACTGTCTGGGACAATATGAAATTTCTATAGACACGTGGTAACAGTCTTGGACATAGTGAACATTCTATAGACTCATGGTAACAGACTGGGATGAGTTGAACATTCTCTAGACACATAGTACCTGTCTGGGCCATTATGAACATTCTATAGACACATGGTAACAGTCTGGGACAATATGAACATTCTATAGTCACACGGTAACACTTTGGGACAATGTGAATATTCTCTAGACAGGTCGTAACAGTCTCAGAAAATATGAACATTCTATAGACACAAGAAAACAGTCTGGGACAATACGAACATTCTATAGACACGTGGTAACAGAGTGGGACATTGTGAACATTCTATAGACACATAATAACAGTCTGGGACATTGTGAAAATTCTATAGACACATAGTAACTGTCTGGGACAATATGAACATTCTATACATCCGTGGTAACAGTCTGGAACATAGTGAACATTCGATAGACACGTGGTAACAGTATGGGAAAAAACTAACACTATATATACATGAGGAAAGAGTCTGAGACATTATGAATATTCTATAGACACATGGTAACTGTCTGTGACACTATGAACATTCTATACACACGTGGTGACAGTCTAGGACATAGTGAACATTCTATAGACACATGGTAACAGTCTTGGACAATATGAACATTCTATAGACACATGGTAACAGTCTGGGACCATATGATCACTCTATAGAAACATGGTAACACTCTGGGAAAATATGAAGATTCTATAGACACATGGTAACAGTCTGGGACAATATGAACATTCTATACACATGAGTAATAGTCTGGGACATAGTGAACATTCTATAGACACATGGAAACAATCTTGGACAATATGAACATTGTATAGACACTTGGTTACAGTCGGGAACATAGTGAACATTCGAAAGTCACGTGGTAACAGTCTGGGACAAAACTAACATTCTATAGAAACGTGGTAAAACACTGGGACAATATGAACATTCTATGGACTAGTGGAAACAGTCTGGGACAATATGAACATTCTATACCCACATGGTAACAGTCTGGGTAAATATGAACTTTCTATAGACATTGGTCACAGTATTGGACATAGTGAATATTCTATAAACTCATGGTAACAGTCTGGGAAAATGTGAACTTTCTACACCCGTGGTTACAATCTGGCACATAGTGAATATTCTATAGACACTTTGTAACCGTCTGGGACAAAACTAACATTCTATAGACACGTTGTAACTGTCTCAGACAATATCAACATTCTATAGATACATGGTAACAGTCTGGGACAATATGAACATTCTATAGACACGTGGTAAAAGTCTGTGAAAATATGAACATTCTATAGACTCATGGTAACAGTCTGGGGCATAGTGAATATTCTCGAGACACATAGTAATAATCTGGGACAATATGAACATTCTATACACTTGTGGCAACAATCTGGGACATAGTGAACATTCGATAGACACATGGTAACAGTCTGGGACAATATCAAATTTCTATAGACACATGGGAAACGTCTGGGGCAATATGAACATTCTATAGACACATGGGAACATTCTAGGACATAGTGAACTTTCTATAGACACATGGTAACAGTCTGGGACACTATGAACATTCTATAGACACGTGGTAACAGTCTAGGACATAGTGAACATTCTATAGACACATGGTAACCGTCTGGGTCAATATCAACATTCTATAGACACGTGGTAACAGTCTGGGACATAGGGAACATTCTATACACACATGGTAAGAGTCTGGGAAAAAAGGAACATTCCATAGACACGTGGTAAGAGTCTAGGAAAATATGATCATTCTATAGACACATGGTAACAGTCTGGGAAAACAAAAAGATTCTATATACACATGGTAACAGTCTGGGGCAATATGCACATTCTATAGACACGTGGTAACAGTCTGGCACATTGTGAACATTCTATACACACGTGGTAACATTCTGGGACATAGTGAACATTCTATAGACACATGGAAAAAGTCTGGGACAATATGAAAATTCTATAGACTCGGGGAAACAGTCTGAAACAATAAGAACATTCTGTAGCCACATGGTAACAGTCTGGGAAAATATGAACTTTCTATAGACACGTGGTTACAGTCGGGCACATAGTGAATATTCTATAGACACTTGGTAACAGTCTGGGACAAAACACGTTCTATAGATACGTGGTAACTGTCTCAGACATTATGAACTTTCTATAGACACATGCTAACAGTCTGGGACAATATGAACATTCTATAGACATGTGGTAACAGTCTGTGACAATATGAATATCCTTTAGACACATGGTAAGAATCTGGGGCATAGTGAATATTCTCTAGACACATAGTAAAGATTTGGCACAATATCAAATTCTATAGACACGTGGTAACAGTCTGGAACATAGTGAACATTCGATAGACACGTAATAACAGTATGGGAAAAAACTAACACTCTATAGACATGTGGTAACAATCTGGGACATTATGAACATTCCATAGACACAGAGTAACTGTCTGGGACATTATGAACATTCTATAGACACGTGGTAACAGTATGGGACAATATGAACATTCTATAGACACATGGTAACACTGGGGACAATATGAACATTATACAGAAATGTGGTAACAGTCTGGGACATAAAGAACATTCTATAGACACATGGAAACAGTCTGGGACAAAATAAATATTCTATAGACACGTGGTTACAATCTGGGACAATATGAATATGGTATAGACATGTGGTAACAGTCTGGAACATAGTGAACATTCGAAGGACACGTGGTAACAGTCTGGGACAAACTAACATTCTGTAGACCTGTGGTAACACTCTGGGGCCATATGAACATTCTATATCACGTGGAAGGAATTTGGGACACAGTGAACATTCTATAGACACACGGTTACATCCTGGGGCAATATGAACTTTCTATAGACATGTGGTAATAGTCTGGGGCATTATGAACATTCTATAAACACGTGGTAACAGTCTGGGACAATATGAACAGTCTATATACACATGGTAATATACTGGAAAAATATGAACATTCTATAGACACATGGTAACAGTCTGTGACACTATGAACATTCTAGAGACACGTGGTATCAGTCTAGTACATAGTGAATATTCTATAGACACATGGTAACAGTCTGGGACAATATGAACATTCTATAGACACGGGGTAACTGTCAGGCACATAGTTAACATTCTATAGATACGTGGTAACATTCTGTGACAAAACTAACATTCTATAGACACGTGGTAACTCTCTGGGACAATGTGAACATTCTATAGACACATGGTAACAGTTGGGACAACATGAACATTCTATAGACACGTGGTTACAATCTGAGACACTATGAATATTGTATAGACATGTGGTAACATTCTGGAACATAGTGAACATTCGAAAGACATGTGGTAACAATCTGGGAAAATATGAACATTCTATAGACACGTGGTAACAGACAGGGACAATATAAACATTCCATAGACACATGTTAACAGTCTGGGAAAAATGAAATTCTAAAGACACGTGGTAACACTCTGTGACAATATGAATATTCTATAGACACATGGTAACAATCTGGGGCATAGTAAACATTCGATAGACACGTGGTAACAATATGGGAAAAAACTAACACTCTATAGACATGTGGTAACAGTCTGGGACATTATGAATATTCTATGGACACATGGTAACAGTCTGGGACAATAGGAACATTCACTAGACACGTGGTAACCGTCTAGGAGAATATGAACATTTTATAGATGCGTGGTAACTTCTGGAATAGAGTGAATATTCGATAGACACCTTGTTAGAGTCCGGGACAAATGTAACATTCTATAGACAAGTGGTAACATTCTAGGACATAGGGGATATTCGATAGGCACATGGTAATATTCTGGGTCAACATGAACCTTCTATAGACACATGGTAACAGTCTGGGCAATATGTATATTCTATGCACATGTGGTAACAGTCTGGGACAATATGAACATTCTATAGACACATGGCAAAAGTCTGGGAAAATGTGAAAATTCTATATGCACATGGTAACTTTCTGGGACAATATGAACATTCTATAGACACGTGGTAACAGTCTGGCACATAGTGAAATTCGATAGACACCTGGTAACATTATGGGAAAAAACTAATACTCTATACACATGTAGTAACCGTCTGGGACATTATGAACATTATGTAGACACATGGTAACAGTCTGGGACAATGGAACATTCTATAGACAAGTGGTAACAGTCTGGGAAATTTGACCATACTATAGACACGTGGTAACTTCTGGAATAGAGTTAATATTCGATAGACACGTGGTTAGAGTCTGGGACAAAAATAACATTCTATAGACACATGGTAACATTCTGGGACATAGGGGACATTCAATAGGCACATGAACGCATTCTGGTTCAACATGAACATTCTATAGACACATGGTAACACTCTGGTACAATTTGAACATTCTATAGACACCTGGTAAGAGTCTGGGACAATATGAATATTCTACAGACAAGTGGTAACCGTCTGGCACATAGTGAACATTCTGTAGACATGTGGTAACACTCTGTGACAAAAACAACATGCTATAGACACGTAGTAACGCTCTGGAACAATATGAACATTCTATAGACACATGGTAACAGTCTGGGACAACATGAACATTCTATAGACACGTAGTAACAGTCTGGGACAATATGAACATTCTATTTACACATGGTAACAATCTGAGTCATAGTGAATATTCGATAGACATATGGTAACACTCGGGGACAATATCAACATTCAATAGACACATGGTTACACTTGGGACAATATGAACATTCTATAGACACATGGTAACAGTCTGGAACATAGTGAACATTCGAAAGACACCTGGTAACACTCTGGGACAAAACTAACATTCTATAGACACTTGGTAACACTCTGGGACATTAAGAACATTCTATAGACACGTGGTAACAGTCTGGGACATAGTGAACATTCTATAGATACATGGTTATGTCCTGGGACAATATGAACATTCTATAAACACGTGGTAACAGTCTGGGACAATATGAACATTCTATAGACACGTGGTAACAGTCTGGGACAATATGAACATTCTACAGACACATGGTAATATACTGGGAAAACATGAACATTCTATAGACACGTGGTAACAGTCTGTTACAATATGAACATTCTATAGACACTTGGTAACAGTCTGGCACATAGTGAACATTCTATAGACACGTGGTAACAGTCTGGGAAAAAACGAAGACACTATAGACACATGGTAACTGTCTGGGACAATATAAACATTCTATAGACACAAGGTAAAAGTCTGGGACAATATGAACATTCTATAGACACGTGGTAACAGTCTGGGACATAATGAACATTCAGCAGAAACATGGTAACATTCTGGGAAAATATCAACCTTCTATACACACGTGGAAACAGACAGGGACAATATGAACATTCTATAGAAACATGGTAACAGTTTGGAACATAGTGAGCATTCTATAGACACATGGTAACAGTCTGGGACAAGATGAACATTCTGTAGACACGTGGTAACAGTCGGGCACATAGTGAGCATTCTATAGACAAATGGTAAAAGTCTGGGACAAAACTAACATTCTACTGACTTGTGGTAACTGTCTGGGACAATATGAACATTCTATAGACACATGGTAAGAGTCTGGAACAATCTGAATGTTCTATAGACACATGGCAAAAGTCTGGGAAAATAGGAACATTCTATAGACACGTGGTAAGAGTCTGGGACAATATGAACATTCTATAGACACGTGGTAACAGTCTGGGTCATAGTGAACATTCTATAAACACATGGAAACAGTCTGGGTCAATATGAACATTCTATAGAAACATAGTATGATCTGGGACAATATCTACATTCTATAGATATGTGTTAACATTCTGGGTCATATTGAACATTTGATAGACAAATGGTAACAGTCTGGTACATAGTGAACATTCTATAGACACATAGTAACTGTTTGGGACAATATGAACATACTATAGACCCGGGATTATAGTCTGGGATATAGTGAATATTCTATAGACACGTGGTACCAGTCTGGGACTATATGAACATTCTATAGACACATGGTAACATTCGGGGACATAGTTTATATTCTATAGACAATAGGTTATAGTCTGGGAGGTGGTAACATTCTATATACACATGGTAACAGTCTGGGAAATGGTGAACATTCTCTAGACAAATAATACATGTCTAGGACATTATGAACATTCTATAGACACATGGTAACAGTCTGGGACAATATGAACATTCTATAGACACACGGTAGCAGTTTGGGACAATATGAACATTCTATAGACACACGGTAGCAGTTTGGGACAATGTGAATATTCTCTAGACAGGTGATAACAGTCTGAGAAAATATGAACATTCTGTAGACACATGAAAACAGTGTGGCACAATATGAACATTCTATAAACACGTGGTAACAGTCTGGGACATTGTGAACAATCTGTAGACACATAGTAACAGTCTGGGACATTGTGAACATTCTATAGACACATAGTAACTGTCTGGGGCAATATGAACATTCTATACATCACTGGAAACAGTCTGGAACATAGTGAACTTTCGATAGACACGTGGTAACAGTATGGGAAAAACTAACACTCTATAGATGTGTGGTAACAGTCTGGGACATTATGAACATTCTATAGACATATGAAAGCAGTATGGGAAAATATGAACATTCTATAGACACGTGGTAACAATCTGGGACCATATGAACATTATATAGACCCATGGTAACATTCTGGGACATAGTGAACATTATATAGACACATGGTAACAGTCTGGGACAATACGAACATTTTGTAGACATGTGGTAACATTCTGGGACAATATGAACATTCTATAGATACTTGGTGACAGTCTGGGACAATATGAACATTCTATAGACACGTAGAAAAAGGCTGGGAAAATATGAATATTCTATAGACACATGGTAACTGTCTGGGAAAATATGAACTTTCTATAGACATGTTGTAACAGTCTGGGTCATAGTGAACATTCGATAGACATATGGTAACAGTCTGGGACAATATGAACATTCTATAGACACTTGGTAACAGACTGTAACATAGTGAACATTCGAAAGACACGTGGTAACAGTCTGGGACAAAACTAACGTTCTGTAGACATGGTTACACTCTGGAACAATATGAACATTCTATAGACACTTGTTAACAATCTGGGACATAGTGAACACTCTATAGACACATGGTTACCTCCTGGGAAAATATGAACATTCCATAGACAAGTGGTAATATTCTGGGACAATATGAACATTCTATAGACACACGGTAACATTTTGGGACAATGTGAATATTCTCTAGACAGGTGGTAACAGTCTGAGTATATATGAACATTCTATAGGCACATGGAAACAGTCTGGGACAATATGAACATTCTATAGACACATAGTAATGACTGGGACAACATCCACATTTTATAGACACGTGGTAACATTCTGGGACATAGTTAACATTTGATATACAAATGGTATCAGTCTGGGACATAGTGAACATTCTATAGACACATAGTAACTATTTGGGACAATCTGAACATTCTATAGACCCGGGCTAAAAGTCTGGGACATAGTGAATATTCTATAGACACATGGTAAGATTCTGGGACAATATGAACATTCTATAGATACTTGGTAACAGTTGGGAACATAGTTTACATTCTATATACAATAGGTAACAGTCTGGGAGGTGGTTAACATTCTAAAGACATATAGTACCTGTCTGGGACTATGTAAACAATATATAGACACGTGGTAACACTCGGGGACAAAATGAACATTCTGTAGACACGTGGTAACACTATGGGACATAGTGAACATTCTATAGAGACATAATAACTGTCTGGGACAATATGAATATTCTATGTACACATGGTAACACTCTGGGGCATAGTGAACATTCTATAGACACATGGTAGCAGTCGGGGACATTGTCAACATTCTATAGGCATATCTTAACAGTATGGGACGATATGAGTATTCCATAGACACATGGTAACTGTCTGGGACAATATGAAATTTCTATAGACACGTGGTAACAGTCTTGGACATAGTGAACATTCTATAGACTCATGGTAACCGACTGGGATGAGTTGAACATTCTCTAGACACATAGTACCTGTCTGGGCCATTATGAACATTCTATACACACAAGATAACAGTCTGGGACAATACGAACATTCTATAGACGCGTGGTAACAGTGTGGGACATTGTGAACATTCTATAGACACATAATAACAGTCTGGGACATTGTGAAAATTCTATAGACACATAGTAACTGTCTGGGACAATATGAACATTCTATACATCCGTGGTAACAGTCTGGAACATAGTGAACATTCGATAGACACGTGGTAACAGTATGGGAAAAAACTAACACTATATATACATGAGGTAAGAGTCTGGGACATTATGAATATTCTATAGACACATGGTAACTGTCTGTGACACTATGAACATTCTATACACACGTGGTGACAGTCTAGGACATAGTGAACATTCTATAGACACATGGTAACAGTCTTGGACAATATGAACATTCTATAGACACATGGTAACAGTCTGGGACAATATGAACATTCTATAGACACGTGGTAACAGTCTGGGACCATATGATCACTCTATAGAAACATGGTAACACTCTAGGAAAATATGAAGATTCTATAGACACATGGTAACAGTCTGGGACAATATGAACATTCTATACACATGAGTAATAGACTGGGACATAGTGAACATTCTATAGACACATGGAAACAATCTTGGACAATATGAACATTCTATAGACACGTGGTTACAATCTGGGACAATATGAACATTGTATAGACAATTGGTTACAGTCGGGAACATGGTGAACATTCGAAAGTCACGTGGTAACAGTCTGGGACAAAACTAACATTCGATAGAAACATGGTAAAACACTGGGACAATATGAATATTCTATAGACTAGTTGAAACAGTCTGGGACAATATGAACATTCTATACCCACATGGTAACAGTCTGGGAAAATATGAACTTTCTATAGACATTGGTCACAGTATTGGACATAGTGAATATTCTATAAACTCATGGTAACAGTCTGGGAAAATATGAACTTTCTATACCCGTGGTTACAATCTGGCACATAGTGAATATTCTATAGACACTTGGTAACCGTCTGGGACAAAACTAACATTCTATAGACACGTTGTAACTGTCTCAGACAATATCAACATTCTATAGATACATGGTAACAGTCTGGGACAATATGAACATTCTATAGACACGTGGTAACAGTCTGTGAAAATATGAACATTCTATAGACTCATGGTAACAGTCTGGGGCATAGTGAATATTCTCCAGACACATAGTAAAGATCTGGGACAATATCAACATTTTATACACCCATGGTAATGTTCTGGAACATAGTGAACATTCGATAGACACGTGGTAACAGTATGGGAAAAAACTAACACTATATATACATATGGTAACACTCTGGGACATTATGACCATTCTATAGACACATGGTAACAGTCTGGGACACTATGAACATTGTATAGACACGTGGTAACAGTCTCGGACATAGTGAACATTCTATAGACACATGGTAACCGTCTGGGTCAATATCAACATTCTATAGACACGTGGTAACAGTCTGGGACATAGGGAACATTCTGTACACACATGGTAAGAGTCTGGGAAAATAGGAACATTCCATAGACACGTGGTAAGAGTCTAGGAAAATATGATCATTCTATAGACACATGGTAACAGTCTGGGAAAACAAAAAGATTCTATATACACATGGTAACAGTCTGGGACAATATGCACATTCTATAGACATGTGGTAACAGTCTGGCACATTGTGAACATTCTATACACACGTGGTAACATTTTGGGACATAGTGAACATTCTATAGACACATGGTAAAAGTCTGGGACAATATGAAAATTCTATAGACTCGGGGAAACAGTCTGAAACAATATGAACATTCTATAGCCACATGGTAAGAGTCTGGGAAAATATGAACTTTCTATAGACACGTGGTTACAGTCGGGCACATACTGAATATTCTATAGACACTTGGTAACAGTCTGGGACAAAACTAACGTTCTATAGATACGTGGTAACTGTCTCAGACATTATGAACTTTCTATAGACACATGCTAACAGTCTGGGACAATATGAACATTCTATAGACATGTGGTAACAGTCTGTGACAATATGAATATCCTTTAGACACATGGTAAGAATCTGGGGCATAGTGAATATTCTCTAGACACATAGTAAAGATCTGGCACAATATCAAATTCTATAGACACGTGGTAACAGTCTGGAACATAGTGAACATTCGATAGACACGTGGTAACAGTATGGGAAAAAACTAACACTCTATAGACATGTGGTAACAATCTGGGACATTATGAACATTCCATAGACACAGAGTAACTGTCTGGGACATTATGAACATTCTATAGACACGTGGTAACAGTCTAGGACATGGTGAACATTCTACATACACATGGTAACAGTCTGGGACAATATGAACATTCTATAGACACATGGTAACACTGGGGACAATATGAACATTATACAGAAATGTGGTAACAGTCTGGGACATAAAGAACATTCTATAGACACATGGAAACAGTCTGGGACAAACTAACATTCTATAGACATGTGGTAACACTCTGGGGCCTTATGAACATTCCATATCACGTGGAAGGAAATTGGGATACAGTGAACATTCTATAGACACACGGTTACATCCTGGGGCAATATGAACTTTCTATAGACATGTCGTAATAGTCTGGGACATTATGAACGTTCTATAAACACGTGGTAACAGTCTGGGACAATATGAACAGTCTATATACACATGGTAATATACTGGAAAAATATGAACATTCTATAGACACATGGTAACAGTCTGTGACACTATGAACATTGTAGAGACACGTGGTAACAGTCTAGTACATAGTGAATATTCTATAGACACATGGTAACAGTCTGGGACAATATGAACATTCTATAGACACGGGGTAACTGTCAGGCACATAGTGAACATTCTATAGATACGTGGTAACATTCTGTGACAAAACTAACATTCTATAGACACGTGGTAACTCTCTGGGACAATGTGAACATTCTATAGACACATGGTAACAGTTGGGACAACATGAACATTCTATAGACACGTGGTTACAATCTGAGACACTATGAATATTGTATAGACATATGGTAACATTCTGGAACATAGTGAACATTCGAAAGACATGTGGTAACAGTCTGGGAAAATATGAACATTCTATAGACACGTGGTAACAGACAGGGACAATATAAACATTCCATAGACACATGTTAACAGTCTGGGAAAAATGAAATTCTAAAGACACGTGGTAACACTCTGTGACAATATGAATATTCTATAGACACATGGTAACAATCTGGGGCATAGTAAACATTCGATAGACACGTGGTAACAATATGGGAAAAAACTAACACTCTATAGACATGTGGTAACAGTCTGGGACATTATGAATATTCTATGGACACATGGTAACAGTCTGGGACAATAGGAACATTCACTAGACACGTGGTAACAGTCTAGGAGAATATGAACAATTTATAGATGCATGGTAACTTCTGGAATAGAGTGAATATTCGATAGACACCTTGTTAGAGTCCAGGACAAATGTAACATTCTATAGACAAGTGGTAACATTCTGGGACATAGGGGATATTCGATAGGCACATGGTAATATTCTGGGTCAACATGAACCTTCTATAGACACATGGTAACAGTCTGGGCAATATGTATATTCTATGCACATGTGGTAACAGTCTGGGACAATATGAACATTTTATAGACACATGGCAAAAGTCTGGGAAAATGTGAAAATTCTATATGCACATGGTAACTTTCTGGGACAATATGAACATTCTATTGACACGTGGTAACAGTCTGGCACATAGTGAAATTCGATAGACACCTGGTAACATTATGGGAAAAAACTAATACTCTATACACATGTAGTAACCGTCTGGGACATTATGAACATTCTGTAGACACATGGTAACAGTCTGGGACATAGGGGACATTCGATAAGCACATGAACGCATTCTAGTTCAACATGAACATTCTATAGACACATGGTAACAGTCTGGTGCAATTTGAACATTCTATAGACACCTGGTAAGAGTCTGGGACAATATGAATATTCTACAGACAAGTGGTAACGGTCTGGCACATAGTGAACATTCTGCAGACATGTGGTAACATTCTGTGACAAAAACAACATGTTATAGACACATAGTAACGCTCTGGAACAATATGAACATTCTATAGACACATGGTAACAGTCTGGGACACTATGAACATTCTATAGACACGTGGTAACAGTCTAGGACATAGTGAACATTCTATAGACACATGGTAACCGTCTGGGTCAATATCAACATTCTATAGACACGTGGTAACAGTCTAGGACATAGGGAACATTCTATACACACATGGTAACAGTGTGGGACACTATGAACATTCTATAGACACGTGGTAACAGTCTAGGACATAGTGAACATTCTATAGACACATGGTAACCGTCTGGGTCAATATCAACATTCTATAGACACGTGGTAACAGTCTGGGACATAGGGAACATTCTATAGACACATGGTAAAAGTCTGGGACAATATGAAAATTCTATAGACTCGGGGAAACAGTCTGAAACAATATGAACATTCTATAGCCACATGGTAACAGTCTGGGAAAATAGGAACTTTCTATAGACACGTGGTTACAGTCGGGCACATACTGAATATTCTATAGACACTTGGTAACAGTCTGGGACAAAACTAACGTTCTATAGATATGTGGTAACTGTCTCAGACATTATGAACTTTCTATAGACACATGCTAACAGTCTGGGACAATATGAACATTCTATAGACATGTGGTAACAGTCTGTGACAATATGAATATTCTTTAGACACATGGTAAGAATCTTGGGCATAGTGAATATTCTCTAGACACATAGTAAAGATCTGGCACAATATCAAATTCTATAGACACGTGGTAACAGTCTGGAACATAGTGAACATTCGATAGACACGTGGTAACAGTATGGGAAAAAACTAACACTCTATAGACATGTGGTAACAATCTGGGACATTATGAACATTCCATAGACACAGAGTAACTGTCTGGGACATTATGAACATTCTATAGACACGTGGTAACAGTCTAGGACATGGTGAACATTCTACATACACATGGTAACAGTCTGGGACAATATGAACATTCTATAGACACGTGGTAACAGTATGGGACAATATGAACATTCTATAGACACATGGTAACACTGGGGACAATATGAACATTACACAGAAATGTGGTAACAGTCTGGGACATAAAGAACATTCTATAGACACATGGAAACAGTCTGGGACAAAATAAATATTCTATAGACACGTGGTTACAATCTGGGACAATATGAATATTGTATAGACATGTGGTAACAGTCTGGAACATAGTGAACATTCGAAGGACACGTGGTAACAGTCTGGGACAAACTAACATTCTATAGACATGTGGTAACACTCTGGGGCCATATGAACATTCTATATCACGTGGAAGGAATTTGGGACACAGTGAACATTCTAGAGACACACGGTTACATCCTGGGGCAATATGAACTTTCTATAGACATGTCGTAATAGTCTGGGACATTATGAACATTCTATAAACACGTGGTAACAGTCTGGGACAATATGAACAGTCTATATACACATAGTAATATACTGGAAAAATATGAACATTCTATAGACACATGGTAACAGTCTGTGACACTATGAACATTCTAGAGACACGTGGTAACAGTCTAGTACATAGTGAATATTCTATAGACACATGGTAACAGTCTGGGACAATATGAACATTCTAGAGACACGTGGTAACAGTCTAGTACATAGTGAATATTCTATGGACACATGGTAACAGTCTGGGACAATATGAACATTCTATGGACACGGGGTAACTGTCAGGCACATAGTGAACATTCTATAGATACGTGGTAACATTCTGTGACAAAACTAACATTCTATAGACATGTGGTAACTCTCTGGGTCAATGTGAACATTCTATAGACACATGGTAACAGTTGGGACAACATGAACATTCCATAGACACTTGGTTACAATCTGAGACACTATGAATATTGTATAGACATGTGGTAACATTCTGGAACATAGTGAACATTCGAAAGACATGTGGTAACAGTCTGGGAAAATATGAACATTCTATAGACACGTGGTAACAGACAGGGACAATATAAACATTCCATAGACACATGTTAACAGTCTGGGACAAAATGAAATTCTAAAGACACGTGGTAACACTCTGTGACAATATGAATATTCTATAGACACATGGTAACAATCTGGGGCATAGTAAACATTCGATAGACATGTGGTAACAATATGGGAAAAAACTAACACTCTATAGACATGTGGTAACAGTCTGGGACATTATGAATATTCTATGGACACATGGTAACAGTCTGGGACAATAGGAACATTCACTAGACACGTGGTAACAGTCTAGGAGAATATGAACATTTTATGGATGCGTGGTAACTTCTGGAATAGAGTGAATATTCGATAGACACCTTGTTAGAGTCCGGGACAAATGTAACATTCTATAGACAAGAGGTAACATTCTGGGACATAGGGGATATTCGATAGGCACATGGTAATATTCTGGGTCAACATGAACCTTCTATAGACACATGGTAACAGTCTGGGCAATATGTATATTCTATGCACATGTGGTAACAGTCTGGGATAATATGAACATTTTATAGACACATGGCAAAAGTCTGGGAAAATGTGAAAATTCTATATGCACATGGTAACTTTCTGGGACAATATGAACATTCTATAGACACGTGGTAACAGTCTGGCACATAGTGAAATTCGATAGACACCTGGTAACATTATGGGAAAAAACTAATACTCTATACACATGTAGTAACTGTCTGGGACATTATGAACATTCTGTAGACACATGGTAACAGTCTGGGACAATGGAACATTCTATAGACAAGTGGTAACAGTCTGGGAAATTTGACCATACTATAGACACGTGGTAACTTCTGGAATAGAGTGAATATTCGATAGACACGTGGTTAGAGTCTGGGACAAAAATAACATTCTATAGACACATGGTAACATTCTGGGACATAGGGGACATTCGATAGGCACATGAACGCATTCTGGTTCAACATGAACATTCTATAGACACATGGTTACAGTCTGGTGCAATTTGAACATTCTATAGACACCTGGTAAGAGTCTGGGACATTATGAATATTCTACAGACAAGTGGTAACCGTCTGGCACATAGTGAACATTCTGTAGACATGTGGTAACACTCTGTGACAAAAACAACATGCTATAGACACGTAGTAACGCTCTGGAACAATATGAACATTCTATAGACACATGGTAACAGTCTGGGACAACATGAACATTCTATAGACACGTAGTAACAGTCTGGGACAATATGAACATTCTATTTACACATGGTAACAATCTGAGTCATAGTGAATATTCGATAGACATATGGTAACACTCTGGGACAATATCAACATTCAATAGACACATGGTTACACTTGGGACAATATGAACATTCTATAGACACGTGGTAACAGTCTGGAACATAGTGAACATTGGAAAGACACCTGGTTAAACTCTGGGACAAAACTAACATTCTATAGACACTTGGTAACACTCTGGGACATTAAGAACATTCTATAGACACGTGGTTACAGTCTGGGACATAGTGAACATTCTATAGATACATGATTATATCCTGGGACAATATGAACATTCTATAGACACGTGGTAACAGTCTGGGACAATATGAACATTCTATAGACACGTGGTAACAGTCTAGGACAATATGAACATTCTACAGACACATGGTAATATACTGGGAAAACATGAACATTCTATAGACACGTGGTAACAGTCTGTTACAATATGAACATTCTATAGACACTTGGTAACAGTCTGGCACATAGTGAACATTCTATAGACACGTGGTAACAGTCTGGGAAAAAACGAAGATACTATAGACACATGGTAACTGTCTGGGACAATATAAACATTCTATAGACACAAGGTAACAGTCTGGGACAATATGAACTTTCTATAGACACGTGGTTACAGTCTGGGACATAGTGAACATTCTATAGACACGTGGTAACAGTCTGGGAAAAAACGAAGATACTATAGACACATGGTAACTGTCTGGGACAATATAAACATTCTATAGACACAAGGTAACACTCTGGGATATTAAGAACATTCTATAGACACGTGGTTACAGTCTGGGACATAGTGAACATTCTATAGATACATGGTTATATCCTGGGACAATATGAACATTCTATAGACACGTGGTATCTGTCTGGGACAATATGAACATTCTATAGACACGTGGTAACAGTCTAGGACAATATGAACATTCTACAGACACATGGTAATATACTGGGAAAACATGAACATTCTATAGACACGTGGTAACAGTCTGTTACAATATGAACATTCTATAGACACTTGGTAACAGTCTGGCACATAGTGAACATTCTATAGACACGTGGTAACAGTCTGGGTAAAAACGAAGATACTATAGACACATGGTAACTGTCTGGGACAATATAAACATTCTATAGACACAAGGTAACAGTCTGGGACAATATGAACATTCTATAGACACGTGGTAACAGTCTGGGACATAATGAACATTCAGTAGAAACATGGTAACATTCTGGGAAAATATCAACCTTCTATACACACGTGGAAACAGACAGGGACAATATGAACATTCTATAGAAACATGGTAACAGTTTGGAACATAGTGAGCATTCTATAGACACAGGGTAACAGTCTGGGACAAGATGAATATTCTATAGACACGTGGTAACAGTCGGGCACATAGTGAACATTCTATAGACAAATGGTAAAAGTCTGGGACAAAACTAACATTCTACTGACTTCTGGTAACTGTCTGGGACAATATGAACATTCTATAGACACATGGTAAGAGTCTGGAACAATCTGAATGTTCTATAGACACATGGCAAAAGTCTGGGAAAATAGGAACATTCTATAGACACGTGGTAAGAGTCTGGGCCAATATGAACATTCTATAGACACGTGGTAACAGTCTGGGTCATAGTGAACATTCTATAAACACATGGAAACAGTCTGGGTCAATATGAACATTCTATAGACACATAGTATGATCTGGGACAATATCTACATTCTATAGATATGTGTTAACATTCTGGGTCATATTGAAGATTTGATAGACAAATGGTAACAGTCTGGGACGTGGTGAACATTCTCTAGACAAATAGTACATGTCTAGGACATTATGAACATTCTATAGACACATGGTAACAGTCTGGGACAATATGAACATTCTATAGACACACGGTAGCAGTTTGGGACAATGTGAATATTCTCTAGACAGGTGATAACAGTTTGAGAAAATATGAACATTCTGTAGACACATGAAAACAGTCTGGGACAATATGAACATTCTATAAACACGTGGTAACAGTCTGGGACATTGTGAACAATCTGTAGACACATAGTAACAGTCTGGGACATTGTGAACATTCTATAGACACATAGTAACTGTCTGGGGCAATATGAACATTCTATACATCACTGGACACAGTCTGGAACATAGTGAACTTTCGATAGACACGTGGTAACAGTATGGGAAAAAACTAACACTCTATAGACGTGTGGTAACAGTCTGGGACATTATGAACATTCTATAGACATATGAAAGCAGTATGGGAAAATATGAACATTCTATAGACACGTGGTAACAGTCTGGGACCATATGAACATTCTATAGACCCATGGTAACATTCTGGCACATAGTGAACATTATATAGACACATGGTAACAGTCTGGGACAATACGAACATTTTGTAGACATGTGGTAACATTCTGGGACAATATGAACATTCTATAGATACTTGGTGACAGTCTGGGACAATATGAACATTCTATAGACACGTAGAAAAAGGCTGGGAAAATATGAATATTCTATAGACACATGGTAACTGTCTGGGAAAATATGAACTTTCTATAGACATGTTTTAACAGTCTGGGTCATAGTGAACATTCGATAGACATATGGTAACAGTCTGGGACATTATCAACATTCTGTAGACACATGGTAACAGTCTGGGACAATGGAACATTCTATAGACACGTGGTAACAGTCTGGGAAATTTGACCATACTATATATGCGTGGTAACTTCTGGAATAGAGTGAATATTCGATAGACACGTGGTTATTGTCTGGGACAAAAATAACATTCTATAGACACATGGTAACATTATGGCACTTAGGGAACTTCGATAGGCACATGGACACATTCTGGGTCAACATGAACATTCTATAGACACATGTTAACAGTCTGGGACAATTTGAACATTCTATAGACACATGGTAAGATTCTGGGACAATATGAATATTCTATAGACAAGTGGTAACCGTCTGGCACATAGTGAACATTCTATAGACACGTGGTAACATTCTGTGACAAAACCAACATGCTATAGACACGTAGTAACTCTCTGGGACAATATGAACATTCTATAGACACATGGTAAATGTCTGGGACAACATGAACATTCTATAGACACGTAGTAACAGTCTGGGACAATATGAACATTCTATTTACACATCGTAACAGTCTGAGTCATAGTGAACATTCGATAGACATATGGTAACAGTCTGGGACAATATCAACATTCTATAGACACATGGTTACACGGGACAATATGAACATTCTATAGACACGTGTAACAGTCTGGTACATAGTGAACATTCGAAAGACACGTGGTAACAGTCTGGGAAAAAACTAACATTCTATAGACACTTGGTATCACTCTGGGACATTAAGAACATTCTATAGACACGTGGTAACAGTCTGGAACACAGTGAACATTCTATAGACACATGGTTATATCCTGAGACAATATGAACATTCTATAGACACGTGGGAACAGTCTGGGACAACATGAACATTCTATAGACACGTGGTAACAGGCTGGGACAATATGAACATTCTATAGACACTTGGTAACAGTCTGGGACAAAACAAATATTCTATAGACACATGGTAACTGTCTGGGACAATATAAACATTCTATAGACACAAGGTAACAGTCTAGGACAATATGAACATTCTATAGACACGTGGTAACAGTCTGGGACATAGTGAACATTCAGTAGAAACATGGTACCATTCTGGGAAAATATCAACCTTCTATAGACACTGGATCAGACAGGGACAATATGAACATTCTATAGAAACATGGTAACAGTTTGGAACATAGTGAACATTCTATACACACATGGTAACAGTCTGGGGCAAGATGAACATTGTATGGACATGTGGTAACAGTCGGGCACATAGTGAACATTTTATAGACACATGGTAACAGTCTGGGACAAGACTAACATTCTACTGACTTGTGGTAACTGTCTGGGACAATATGAACACTCTGTAGACACATGGTTAGAGTCTGGAACAATCTGAATGTTCTATAGACACATGGCAAAAGTCTGGGAAAATAGGAACATTCTATAGACATGTGGTAAGAGTCTGGGACAATATGAACATTTTATATACACGTGATAACAGTCTGGGTCATAGTGAACATTTTATAAACACATGGAAACAGTCTGGGACAATATGAACATTCTTTAGAAACATAGTAATGATCTGGGACAATATCCACATTCTATAGATATGTGTTAACATTCTGGGTCATATTGAAGATTTGATAGACAAATGGTAACAGTCTGGTATATAGTGAACATTCTATAGACCCATAGTAACTGTTTGGGGCAATATGAACATACTATAGACCCCGGGTTACAGTCTGGGATATAGTGAATATTCTATAGACATGTGGTAACTGTCGGGGACATAGTTTACATTCTATAGACAATAGGTAACAGTCTGGGAGGTGGTGAACATTCTATATACACATGGTAACAGTCTGGGACGTGGTAAACATTCTCTAGACAAATAGTACATGTCTAGGACATTATGAACATTCTATAGACACATGGTAACAGTCTGGGACAATATGAACATTCTATAGACACACGGTAACAGTTTGGGACAATGTGAATATTCTCTAGACAGGTGATAACAGTCTGAGAAAATATGAACATTCTATAGACACATGAAAACAGTCTGGGACAATATGAACATTCTATAAACACGTGGTAACAGTCTGGGTCATTGTGAACAATCTGTAGACACATAGTAACAGTCTGGGACATTGTGAACATTCTATAGACACATAGTAACTGTCTGGGGCAATATGAACATTCTATACATCCGTGGAAACAATCTGGACCATAGTGAACTTTCGATAGACACGTGGTAACAGTATGGGAAAAAATTAACACTCTATAGACATGTGGTAACAGTCTGGGACATTATGAACATTCTATAGACACATGAAAACAGTCTGGGAAAATATGAACATTCTATAGACACGTGGTGACAGTCTGGGACCATATGAACATTCTGTAGACCCGTGGTAACATTCTGGGACATAGTGAACATTATATAGACACATGGTAACAGTCTGGGACAATACGAACATTCTGTAGACACGTGGTATCATTCTGGGAAAATATGAATATTGATAGACACATGGTAACATTCTGGGACAATATGAACATTCTATAGACACTTGCTGACAGTCTGAGACAATATGAACATTCTACAGACACGTGGAAAAGGCTGGGAAAATATGAATATTCTATAGACACATGGTAACAGTCCGGGAAATTTAAACTTTCTATAGACACGTAGTAACAGTCTGGGTCATAGTGAACATTCGATAGACATATGGTAACAGTCTGGGACAATATGAACATTCTGTACACACATGGTAACTGTCTGGGACAATATGAAATTTCTATAGACACGTAGTAACAGTCTTGGACATAGTGAACATTCTATAGACTCTTGGTAACAGTCTGGGATGTGTTGAACATTCTCTAGACACATAGTACCTGTCTGGGCCATTATGAACATTCTATAGACATATGGTAACAGTCTGGGACAATATGAACATTCTATAGTCACACGGTAACACTTTGGGACAATGTGAATATACTCTAGACAGGTGGTAACAGTCTGAGAAAATATGAACATTCTATAGACACAAGAAAACAGTCTGGGACAATATGAACATTCTATAGACACGTTGTAACAGTCTGGGACATTGTGAACCTTCTATAGACACATAGTAACTGTCTGGGACAATATAAACTTTCTATACATCCGTGGTAACAGTCTGGAACATAGTGAACATTTGATAGACACGTGGTAACAGTATGGGAAAAAACTAACACTCTATAGAAATGTGGTAACAGTCTGGGACATTATGAACATTCTATAGACACATGGTAACAATCTGGGACACTAGGAACATTCTATAGATACATGGCAACATTCTGGGACATAGTGAGCAATCTATGGACACATGGTAACAGTCTCGGACACTATGAGTATTCTATAGACACGTGGTAACAGTCTAGGACATAGGGAACATTCTATACACACATGGTAACAATCTGGGGCAATATGAACATTCTATAGACACGTGGTAACAGTGTGGAACATAGTGACCATTCGATAGACACGTGGGAACAGTCTGGGTTAAAACTAACCATCTATAGACACGTGATAATAGTCTGGGACAATGTGAACATTCTATAGACACATGGTACCAGTTTGGAACAATATCAACATTTTATAGACACGTGGTAACAGTCTAGGACATAGTGAACATTCTATAGACACATGTTAACAGTCTGGGACACTATGAGTATTCTATAGATGCGTGGTAACATTCTAGGACATAGAGAACATTCTATACACACATGGTAACAGTCTGGGGGAATATGAACATTCTATAGACACGTGGTAACAGTCTGGGACAATATGATCATTCTACAGACACATGTTAAGAGTCTGGGAAAATATGAATATTCTATATACACATGGTAACAGTTGGAACAGTATGAACATTCTATAGACACATGATCACAATCTGGCACATAGTGAACATTCTATAGATATATGGTAACATTTTGGGACAAAACTAACATCCTATAGACACGTGGTAACTCTCTGGGACAATGTGAACATTCTATAGACATGTGGTAACAGTCTGGAACAATATGAACATTCTGTAGACACGTGGTAACACTCTCGGACAATATGAACATTCTATAGACACATGGTAACAGTCTGGGTCATAGTGAATATTCTCTGGACACATAGTAACGATCTGGTACAATATGAACATTCTATAGTCACGTGGTAACAGTCTGGGACATAGTGAACATTCGATAGACAAATGGTAACAGTCTGGGACAATATCAACATTCTATAGGCTCATTGTAACAGTCTGGGACAATATGAACATTCTATAGCCACTTGGTTACAGTCTGGGACATAGTGAACATTCTATAGACACATGGTAACAGTCTGGGACAATATGAACATTCTATAGACATGTTGTAACAATCTGGGACAATATGAACATTCTATAAACATGTGGTAACATTCTGGAACATAGTGAACATGTGATAGACACGTGGTAACCCTCTGGGTCAAAACTAACATTCTATAGACACGTGGTAACTGTCTGGGAAAATATGAGCATTCTATAGACACATGGTAACAGTCTGGGACAATATGAACATTCTATACATGTGTGGTAACAGTCTGGGACAATATGAACATTCTATAGATGTGTGGTAACAATCTGTTACATAGTGAACATTGTATTAACACATGGTAACAGTCTTGGATAATATGAACATTCTATAGACACGTGGTAACCTTCTGGGACATAGTGAACATTCTATAGACACATGGTAACAGTGTGGGACATAGTGAACATTCTATAGACACATAGTAACAGTCTGGGACAATATGAATATTCTATAGACACATGGTAACAGTCTGGGAAAATACTAACCTTCTATAGACACATGGTAACAGTCTGGGAAAATACTAACATTCTGTAGACATGTGGTAACAGTCTGGGACAATATGAACATTCTACAGACACGTGGTAACAATCTGGCACATTGTGAACATTCTATAGACACGTGGTAACAGTCTGGGACTAAACTAACATTCTATAGACACATGGTAACAATCTTGGACAATATGAACTTTCTATAGACACATGGTAACAGTCTGGGACAATATGAACATTCTATAGACACGTGGTAACAGTCAGAGACAATATGAACCTTCTATAGACACATGGTAACAGTCTGGGACATAGTGAACATTCTATAGACACATAGTCATGATCTGGGACAATATGAACATTCTAGACACATGGTAACAGTCTGGGACTATATGAACATTCTATAGCCACGTGGTAACTGTCTTGGACAATATGAACATTCTATAGACACGTGGTAAAGGAAAGAATGGAATGCCATAGTCAGGCATATCAGACAGTGAAATATGTTTCCATTGACTTCAGCTCCTTTCAGCATGTGTCTAGGCAGCGCTCATTTCTACTGCTTGCTCCATCAGCCTGATCTAAGAGTGTAAATACACCTGTCACATCCATCAGGTATTAGTAAGAAGCGAGGAAAGGGGCTGCACCAGAGTGAGCAATGTGCCGAAAACTAACTCTGTTGGGGCACCCTTTCCTCATCGTGTATCAGCAGTGGGGAGGGATCCACAGGGTGTTCTGCGGCTTACAGGGAACCCACACACACTCTCCTTCTCATGATGTCTCTGAATGAACTGTGTGTTAGTGTCGATGTGCACACTTCACATAATAGAATGGACGTTGGAGAGGCCACGGCTACCCAACTGGCAAAGGCTAAAAGGAAAGAAGGTGCCATCCTGGAAGTGTGCCTTGCAGCCTGAACCTGCCTTACTGAAGCCATCGTGGGTGTGTGGATGCTGAGCAGATCAAGCCCCTCAGAGAATGCCTTGGTATTTAATACATTGTCATCAGTTTTTGACCTGTCGCTATGAAACAGAGCACAGGAAAAATCCACTCTATGCAATTATGTGACTTGGCAGTTCATGAAATAAACCTGAAGATGCCATCTAGATCAGGAGACAGAATGCTGTGTATAAGCATGAGAAACTGAATCCAGATCCTTAGCACCCATGTAAAAGCCAGGCATGAAGGCATGTGTCAGTAACTGCAGAGCTGTGGAGGTGGAGAAGGTGGATCCCGGGGCTCACTGGCCGGCCAGTATTATCAAAACATGAACTCCAGGTTCAGTGAGAGGCTCTGTCTCAAAAAGAAAGGTGAAGAGCCATGGAAGAGGATACCCAACATTGACCTCTGGCCTCTTCACTCATCTACACATATTGATGCACATACATGCATATACCATACACACAAAAATTAACACAAAATAAAATACGAATAAAATGGGGGGGGAAAAACAACTCTTGGAGTAACAGTATGGGCAAAGAAGTGTCCGGGTTAAAATACAGAGGAAGGTAAATAAGAGAGTGCTTGCAGCTGACCATCTAAGCACAGCAGGGCTTGGGAAAGATGGTCTCACAGACACTGGCTAGGCCTATGAAGTGCCCCCCACTGCCCCCCCACCTCCCACCAAGGAACACACATTCTTTCTCTTCCTTACAATGGATCTAATGACAAATTTGGAGCTTTGGACCTACAAGCTTCTCTGTGTGTGTGTGTGTGTGTGTGTGTGTGTGTGTGTGTGTGTGTGTGTGTGTGTGTGTTACAAGCTTCTCTGGTGTGTGTGTGTGTGTGTGTGTGTGTGTGTGTGTGTGTGTGTGTGTTGTACATGCCTAGTTCATGTACATTCACACACTCAGGAAATACTTTTGAAGTCCATGTAATTTTGAAAAATCAAACTCCGTGTTTTAACTTGCTTTCTTTCAAATAATAGAGGCGTCTCCAACTCCCACAATCTGAAATACACACAAGGGATGAAAGAATCTGAATATTGCACAATTGCATATCTGTGTCGCTGCTTACCACACACACACACACACACACACACACACACACAAGTCTTGAGAACACAGACTCTGGCACCTGCTGCTACAATCACTAAAAGCAAGAAACACTCAGTTGTTTTTCAGTGTTGGACCATATCTTTGCTTCCTCACGTCTGTGTGCTACATGTGTGTGTTTGTGTGTGTTTACATGTGTGGGTGCACATGTAGGGTAGGGTTCCCATGCACTTGTGTGCATGTGCATGAAGAGGCCCCACACTGACAACGGGCATCTTCCTTGATCACACACTCTCCACCTTCTTTGTTGAAGCAACATGTCTTATTGAACCCCAAACGTATTGTTTCCACCAGTCCAGCTAGCCAGTAAGCTCTGGGGACTCCGTGTCTCCGCTTCCAGCACAGAGATTACAGACAGGCCACCACACACACCCAACCTTTTATATGGGTGCCGGGGATGTGAACTCCAGAACCGAGGCTTGTGCAGCAAGCCCTCTGTCCACAGAGCCGTCTCCTCCGCCCCACGGGCTGTATCTGAACAGTCAGGAGGCACAATGCTCCTCCTTTGACCCTCATAGTCGCATTCTGCAGCTTACTGTAGTCCTCTGGCTGCTTGCTTCAGTGAGCAGCGAGCTGTTTGGAGGGTTTGTCTTAGGGAAGCCTCGCGAGACATCTCGAAGCGCTGCACGGACGACGGTTCCTTGTGCCCTCTGGCACTTGACAGCCAGTTTTAGTGGGTGTAATGACTGTATTTCCATTTCTCTCCTGAATATATTGAGCATGTCACTCACTACATTACCTTCGGGAACAGAGCAAGGTGGTCAGAGGTGTGCTGACAATGTAGTTTATTTCCCTCTTCAGTCAGGTGCTCGCTCTTCCTGCCCACGGGATCACGAAGGGCATCCCCCCTTTGTGTGACGTCCACTCGTGTTGCTAGAGCATCTGAGTATAGGGTCTCTATGGGGACCATCTTAGCCGCACAATCAGTCCCTCAATGTTTGTTTTAAATTTCCTCTGAAGTGTGATTTTCAGAGCTGGGATCCTGGGGCATTTTTTTTGGATGTCGCTACAATCCTTATTTGGGTCCTCTTTACCTATCTCCAGGATCTGCCATGTTCCCTGGAGCAGTTTCTATGCCCTCGATTTCATGTTTATTTAAAAGCCCCCACCTCCTCCCTTTCTCTCAACCCCTGACTCCTTTTGATTTCCTATTATCCTCCTTCTAGCTTGAGCTCTGCTGAGATGCACTTCTCTCTTATTTCCAATTCATGAGTTTTTTGGTCCCATTCTGAATTTTCCTCATTTGTATTGTGTATAATTATTTACATGTTTTTAGCTCATCTTTGAAAAGGCATGTTGTAGCTTTGATCTCTTTATTTTTAGCATGCTTTTCTAGGGACATCATCCTGCTGCTTATTCACAGAGGTTACTATAGAAACGACATATAAAATTCAGTTTTGGTGATTTTTCTATTGCTCATCCTTGTGTGAATTCAGCTAACCTGAAGCTTTGAAATTTTATATGCTGTTGCCCTGGTCTACTTTATATTGCTGTAAGAGAATGTCCAATAGTAGCTACCAAATGAAGAAAGGAAGTTTATTTCACTCATCACTCTGGGGATCCAAGAGCTTTGTGTCCCCATCTGCTTGGTTTCATGAAGGCCTCTGGCTAAATTACTACATGGCAGATGGCATCATGGGAGTGCAAGCAGAGTGTGAGAGGGGGTGATGGCACACTGAGTCAAAGAGAAAGAGAGATGAAGAGAACAGGCTATCTCTCAGACAACCTGCTCTCCTGAGAGCCAGATGTGTCTGCTCAAAAGTACATTAATCCCAATGACCTAATAACTTTCCTCTCGATTCTACCTTTCACCACCACACTGGGGGCTGCACTTTCAGCATGGGAGCCTTTGGGGAACACATTCAAACATATCTGATCCATAGTAATAAAGGCACACATGCATAGGCACACACATACACACATATTACAAATTTGCTTTCCGAGATTTTTCTAGTGTAGGTGGAGTTTTTTTGTCCTGCAGCTGCTCTCAAATAATCACTGGGAGGCTTAATATTAATTACAAATGCTCGGGTCAATAGCTCAGGCTTGTTACTAACTAACTCCTATATTTAAATTAACCCATATTTCTTATCTATGATTTGCCACATGGCTTGGTACCTTTTTTCAGTAAGGCATGCCCATCTTGCCTCTCCTGCATCTCCCAATGACTCCTCTGACTCTGCCCTTCCTCATCTCATCATTCTCAGGTTGGCTTTCCTGCCTAACTTCATCCTGTTCAGCTATTGGCCAGTCATCTTGTTTTTTAAACCAATCATAGTGACATATATTCACACAGTGTATTCACACAGGAGGATTATTCCACAGTATTCTAGCTTTGTTTTTTGTTTTTGTTGTTGTTGTTTCTTTTTTGTTTCCATCTAAATTATCTTTGCCATAGTCTTGGGGCATTTGAATGCTTGGTTCCCAGTTGGTGGCACTACCTGGGGAAGTTTAGGAGGTGTGGTCTTGCTGTAGGAAGCACATTACCAGGAGTTTAAGGCCTGGTCTTACCTCTAGTTCAGTCTCTACAAAGCTCTCAGCTTGCTGCTCCAGCCACCAACCCTGCTACTTGTTGTCATGCCCCCCTGCCATCTGGACCTTTATCCCCCTGGAATTGTAAGCAAAAATAAACAATTGCTTCCTTAAGTCGTGTTTAGTCCTGGTGTTTTATCTCAGCAACACGGCGTTGCTGTGACCTAACACCTGACAGAAACAACTTAAAGGAAGAATGGCTTCATGGCTTCAGACAGTCACAGTTCATCATGATGGAGAAGGCATGAGAGCAGAGGTGGCTCAGCCGTGGCAGTGCGGGAGTGTGGGAGAAAGTATTCACACAATGCAGCAGGAGGCAAAGGATGAAGGAACAAAACCAGGTGTGAGCATCATCTTCTAAGGCTCACAGCCTGTGACCCATCTCTATCAGCTGGACCCCAACTCCTAAGTTCCCACCATCTTCAAAATAGCATCATGAGCAGGGGACCAAGAATTCAAAACATGGAATCAAGAAGGACATTCCTGAGTCAACTATAGCATTCAGTACCTGGCTACCCAAGGATCACGGCCATCTCATAGTGCAAACTGCATTCTGTCTACCTTCAAGAGTCACAATATTCTTAATAGTTTCCACATTGTTCAAACGTCTACAGCGTAAAGTCTCCCCAGGGATTCAAGGCAACCTGTGAACCTATGTAAAATCAAAAGAAAGTTACATATTTCCAATGGCACCAGATAAACATTCCATTACAAAAGAGAGAAATGGCACAATCAATGAAAGATATAATTATAGCAAGACAAAAACCCAGCAGGGCAAACATCAATCCCTGTAGCTCCATGCTGTCATCCAGGGCATATGGTGGTATGCTTTCAGCCCTGTTCCTTTAGCCCTGCCATTTACTACACATATAACCTCTCTTGTGGGCTGGCTCACCTCATTGCATGCATATTTCCTCAGCAGACAGCCCACATTCTTTACATTTCTAACAATCTAGGGTTTCTGCTGCAACTTAGGCTTCTTCACAGCTTCATGAATCGCTCTGCTTGGAATGCTGCATGTAGAACCCAACACTGGCACACATTACCTGATTTCATAGCCTTTCTAGAATCTTGACATAAGCCTCCATGACCTCACAGCTCTTGCATTTGCATGCCCAGAAAATCAAGACTCCATGGATTATTCTGTGATCTACTCCAAGACCATGATGTATTCTGCCCCTAAGACTGTGGCTCCAAGTGGCCTCCAAACACTTGCCCAGCTGAATCTGAGAAAATGCTTTCTTAGGCAGTCTTGCTTGAGCAGGGTGCCCTGGGAGCTTTCTCTTTTTAGGTTCTCTCTTTCCAAATGAAAGCTTCAGAGACATGGCTTCCACCTAGAAAGGGAGAGCACCAGTGAATAACCTGTAGAAATAACTCGTTGGTTCAGTGACTGTTCGTGACTATCATGGAGTTGACTGTTCTCCAGGTGTATTAGTCAGTGCTCTCTAACAGAACTTATGGAATGAATCTCATATATATGAGATAGAGAGGTGGGGGGAGATTTATTAGAATGACTTACAGGCTGTGGCCCAGCTAATCCAGCAAAGGCGAACTGTGAACAGAAAGTCCAAGAGTCCAGTAGTTGCTCGATCAACAAGGCTGAATATCTCAGCTGGTCTTCAGTATACACTGGAATCCTGAAAAACTAAGCTCTAATGCCAGTGAAGGAATGGACTTGCTAGCAAGGTGATGGCAAGCAGGCAAAGAGCAAAAGCTTCCTTCTTCCAGGTCCTTATATAAGCTTTCAGCAGACGGTATGACCCATATAGAAGGTATGTCTTCCTGCCTCAAGATCTAGATTAAAGGCGTGTGAGTCTTCCTGCCTTAAAAGTTCACATTAGAAGTGAATCTACATACTTCAAATTAAGCAAAAAAGAGAAAAATCCCTCACAGGTATGTCCTCCATTTTAGTTACTTCTAGATGTAGTCAAGTTGACAAACCAAGAAGAACATCATACCAGGTATCATGAAGGTTACTATTATCTGTGTATCATGAAGTTGGCCATTCTCTAGGCACCTCAGAGTTGACTGTCCTCCAGGCCTCACAGAATTTAGAATTCTCCTTCCTTCAGGCTGAAGTGAAGTTCATTTAAAACACAGCAGGCTTACAGATTTGATTTATCCCATTACCATCTAGATTCAGATTAAGTAAGTTATGTTAATTATCCCTGAACAGAATTTCCGAGCACAGAGAGAATGGCAATGTTTTATTATTGGAGAGAAAGAATCAGGACAAGTTTTTAAATATCAAATTAGTGATTAAGTAAATGAACAGAGCCTTAGGATTCCAGAAATAGCCTGAGCAGATGGAGTCCTCTTTGGATCTCGGTGCTTTTGCATTGTATTTCCTTTAAGCTGAACCCTTCATGATGGAGAATGCCGGTCCTTGTTCAAGCTGGCCACATCCAGCCCCTGCAGAGTTTGCTTTACTGAATAGCTTCAACCCTGCCCTCCAGGACCTGAGAACCTTACCTGGCAGAGTCCTGGCAACCACTTTTTCCAAGTCCTCCAGGGACACTGAGGCTCAGCCAAAGCAGAGGCTCCACCTGGAGGGAGCTATGCAGGACACCTGCTGTCACCACAGTATGAAGGCACATGACCTCAGTTCAGTGGTCCTGCCTCTCACCATTCCTGCTCCATAGCAGAGATACCTTCTCTGGACTGCCCAAGAACTCTGAGCAGCCTTTACATGTCTGCTCTCATGAACAATTAAATATGGCTGCCTTGCAGCCATGATAATTATACAGCCCAGGTGTGGGGAAGACAGATCCTACCAGTTCATCCCTAGATGAACTCACATCTGCATCAGCCAGGATTGGCATAACATAGTAGCACAGGTCGGGTGGCTGCAAAAACAAATGCTCATTGTGTATCAGTTCTGGAGGCCAAGGTCTGAGGGCAAGGTCTTACAGGGATGGCTTCTTCTAGGACAGCAAGGGAAGGGTGTGTTGTAGGCTTCTACCCTTGGTTTATAGAAAGTTGTCTCCTTTGCTATCCCTCCTTCCACCCATCTACCTACCTATGTAGTTATTCACTTATCCACCTACCTATTCATCCATCCAGTTATCAATTCTTTCTTTTATATATCCATCCTTCAAATACATATTGAGGACCCAGTCAGTGTCTACAAGGCACCATCCTCAGTACTAGGTACACATGATAAAGAGAAATGCCCTACCCTCAGGATGCTTACACTCTTAGGGGTAAGAAAAAGGTATACACAGATCATTGTTCTATGTGCTAAGGGCTGAGTTAGAAATAGGGAGGTGAGCGCATTGGGAAGGACCTAACACTAGCTACACTTAGCTGCCTGGTTATTATGTAGCATACTTTACACAGATTATCACACTGAGTCATCACAGCAGTCCTGGGATGTGTGTATGATCATCACCATCCTCCTCATTTTACAGGTGAGACATCCAGCAGCAGCATCAAGCCAGGGCTTGATCCCAGGAGGTGTCTCAGGGACAGGAAGCCAAGCACTGGGAAGGCGCAGGGCATGGAGAAGATAAGCCATCTTGGGGAGAACTCTTCCTAGCTTCACTACCAGGAAACCAGCCCTGATCCCCAAAGTTCATCCAGATGGACATCCATCTTCTGTCTTCTGTTCAAAGTTGCTGAGCTGATTTACCTGCCAAAGGCTGATTTTATGCCAGTTCATACATCCCGTGTTAATTAGACTTTGTAATAGCAATGAACCCCAGAGTTTGTAAGACACTATGTCTGAGGGATGAATATTTCCTTGTTCCAGGTTAGTGGAATCCCAGGTTCATTGCTTGGCATAACCAGAAGCTTTCAGAGTAGGCATGACCCAGGGTAGGACAATGATGTCCCAGGCTGCAAATGTGTCATGCCAATCAAACTGGCTTCCATGGCTCTGGCCCCACACTTCTGAAGTTTTTAACCTGTTCCCAAGGTTACAAATATCTTTCCAAATATGGGATGGGTAGATGGAATTATGGATGGGTGGATGGATGGATGATGGAAAAATGGATGGCTGAACAGGTGGATGGATAGAGAGATTAAAGTTGGGTAACAGTGTGGGCCCTGGCCTTCCCATATTGAGTAAACTGTTGCCTGCTTGCCGACCTTGACCAGATGTCCTCCCTATGCTGATTCCCTGCCGATTTCCTTCTTACTGAACGCTCACCGGAGGCTCTTTGTTTGTGTATCCTGCATTTGGTGTAAACAGCTTAGATGCAAGAATGTATAACATTTGGTAGCGAACTTCTGCCCTCCGGGGTTCCTCCATTGTGCTGTAAGCCTGTATTTAAGGTTTCCTCCCTCTTTCAATAAACGGCATTCGGCATTCTGCTGTGGAGAATGACTCGCTGTTTCTTGCCTCTATTTTTTAATCCACAGCCCCTTGCTCGGACATGGTGAATGGGTGGCGGTAGTGTGGGCATTACGGCAACAAAACAGGTGGATGAGTGAATGGATCAATGGATTGATGGATGGAGGAATGGACAGATAATGAATTTACTTTACATTCCAACACTGGGACCATCAAGGGCTTTGTCATGTCTTTTTGGGTGAAAATTCTCAGACTTATTTTGGTCCCAATGTTACTCATCTATAAATGTCTGAAGATTACAGAAAGTCTTTGGAAGTTAATATGTTAGTCGATATTGATATTGAGCTTTAAATATGCTAAGTTACTGCTGCATGACCTTCTGTACTGATAGCATCTTTTACAGGATCATTTGAGAAACTCTTAGACAGGTGTGATGATGCATGCCTGTAATCCCAGCTGCCAGCTGAGGTAAGAGAATTGTGAGTTTGAGTCCAGTAATCTGTCACCAAATAACAGATTAAGAGCTAAAAGCTCTCAAAGACACGTGATGACCTTTTAACAACACAAATGTTACTGCTGCCCAAACAGCAGTGTTTACCTTCTACTTCTTATAATGGTAATGCTCAACACTTGCATGTGAAACCCACAAGCCACAGTTTACACATGATGGCAAAAAAATGAATCACATTTAGAATCACCCAAACAGAAGAAAAAACAGATTTTTAGGACAAAGTAGTAGAAAGCATCCCATTTTACTACAGTCTACTATCAATAGCTCTGATTTCATGTACCGCTTGACTAGGCTATGTGCCCAGTTGTTTGGTCCAGCTACATAGATCCTGCTGTTAGGGTGTTTTGTAGATACAATCAACACTTGTGAATGAATGTCCCCATGATGGACTGGGTCTCATCCCATCAGTTAAAAGCCTTCTGAGACAAACCTGAGGTCTCTAAGGGATGGAGAATGCCCCTCCCCACAGCCACCTTGGGTGTGGCTTAAACATTGTCTCAGGTTTCTATTGTGTGACCAAAAGCAACTTGGGGAGGAATGGGTTTATTTCATTTCAAACTTGTAGTCCATGGTAGTGATGTGAATGAGAATGGCCCCCAAAAGCTCGTACATTTGAATGCTTGGGCCCCAGTCAGTGGAACTGTTTGGGAAGGATTAGGAGGTGTGTACTTATTGGAGGAGGTGTTTCACTGGGGGTGAGCTTTGAGGTTTCAAAGGTCCACACCAGGCCCAGTGCCTCTCTCCCTCTCTTTGCCTGCTGCCTACAGATCAAGATGTAAAGCTCTCAGCTACTTCTCCAGCTCCACACAAGCCTGTGTGCTGCCATGCCCCCGCCATGATTATATGGACTAAAACTCTAAAATTGTAAGCAAGCCTCCATTTAAATGTTTTCCAAGAGTTGCCTTGGTCATGGTGTCTCTTCACAACAGAACAGTGACCAGGACATGCATCATCCAGGGAAATCAGAACAGGAACTCAAAGCAAGAGTAGGAACCTAGAGGCAAAACATGATGCAGAGGCATGGAGAAGTACTGCTTGCTGGCTTGCTCCCTCATGGTTTGGTCAGTCAGTTTTGTTATAGCACCCAGGACTACCAGCTGAGGGGTGACACCATCCACAGTGGGGTAGGCCCTCCCACATCAATCATTAATTAAGAAGATGCCTATAGGCTTGCCTACAGGCCAGTCTTACAAAGGCATTTCCTCAATTGAAAGCCCCTCTTCCCAAATGACCATAGCTTGTGTCTAGTTGTCATAAAACTAGCCAGTACACACATCTGCCTCCCTAGACCTCCCACTTGACCACTCTCTGCCCCCCAACCCCTGCCGCCATGCACTTGGCTTGCTCAGCCCTACAATCACATTACCAGTTCCTTATGATAAATCCCTCCATTTACACGTTCATGCTATTTACTATGTGTCTCTAGAGAAACCTAATTAATGTATCATTTTCAAAACTATTAAGGAAGAAATTCAGCTCCCCCCCCCACAAATACATAAACAAAATTCAGTGGGGGTACATACTCATTCTGTGAGCAAAAGTGAAGAGAAAGCACACCATCATAGTAAGACCACGACACCTTCGATAGACCAGTAGTTTCTCGAATCCACAAGACAAGGTGCGGGCTTTGAGGCTGCCTGCTAGCAGATTCCACCAAAATCATCAAAATGACTGCTGGGGATTCTGGAGTCAAATCACCTGGCCTGGCAAGCATCTCTGTGCACTGCTCCAGGAGAGGACACCTCAGCCCTCCCTGCCACCACCATCCGATCTGAGAGAATAACGTTCTCTGGTCTGCCTTTTGGGGGTGCCAACTTCTTGCACGGCTTGTGTCCCTGACTAGAAGCTATGAGGAAGAAAGGACAGACACAGACACACGGACACAGCAAGCTGGGGTCAGGTAGGGATGTGAGCACTCTGATGGAGTGACGCCATTATTGCAATAACCTGAAACCTCTGGGGGGTTTTTTATGTATGGGGGGGGGGGTGGGCAGGGAGTTAGCTAGTCTCCTTAGAGGTGTGTGTAGTGTGTAGGTACAGTCTGTGAACATCCGGCAGGAAGAAGCTGCAGTTGCCAGGTCTTGCACACACTGGCCAATCATTTGTCAACACTCCTACTTGGATCAGAGGAAGGCTTTGCCATTCTGAGCCTGATCCACCTGGGGACAGTTGTGCCCAATTTCTCATGGATGTGACGAACTGGTCTTTGATATAGCTGTGCCCACAACAGCAATACACATTCACTGAGGACTTCATCCACTCCTTACATGTTCACTCAAGGCTTCCTCGGCTCCCTACATGTAAGGAACTCCTTCTAGGCAGAAGGCTTTGATGGGAGCTGTCACTCCTCACTGACTCCACCTTGGACCACCGTCATAACCCAGGATATAATATCCACCTGGCTGGTCACAACCCCAGTTCAGGCTATCTTCCTCAGGACTTTCTCAGAGGAACCAGAGGAGAAAACCGGCTCCTCCTCAATGGCTGCCTATGCCTGTGCATGGACTGGGGCACGGTGGTGGCCCCTGAGGGTAAGGATGAAGAGTTGGATCCCCAGCCCAAGATCACCTGTGCTCCTGGCCAGCTCAGTCTGCCTTCCTGTGAGAAACCACTGGCTGCCCCTCTTGCCAGAAGTAATTGCAGCTTTGTCTCCTCTGCCGGACACTAGAGCCCCTCTGGTTGCGTTAAAGCCACAGAAGCTATACAGTCCCCAGAGCCCCGCTGTAACTTGGAATGGCCATGACTCCTTTGACATCTCAGCACTTGGGGTGCACAATGAGCAGAATGCCCACACGAGCTGTTCTGGAAATCACTCTGTACCGGGCTCGGGAACATCCTTACAAACTAGAGAAGTGGGAAATAGGTGTTTCCTTTAAGAGCAAGGCACTGCCAGAATCAAAGCATTTTTCTAATGTGATGGGATCCCAAGGCTGGGATTCTCACTGAAGAGGGGAAGCCCTGAGGGTGCATACAAATTTCCTGCAGCTACTGTTACAAAGTACCACAGATAGGGCAGCTTTGCAGCACCAGAAATGTATCCCCTCACTGTTCTGGAGGCTGGCAGCTGAGAGCAGAGCGTGGGCAGAGCCTCAGCCCTCTAAGTTTCTAGGGAAGGCTTCTTCCATCCTCCTCCAACTCCTGGTGGTTCCAAGCCATTTACCTCAGGTGGCATCATTCCCAATCTCTGTCTCTGTCCTCACACAGCCTCTCTCCTGGGTGTCTGTCCCCCATGTTCTCTCCTGTCCCCTCCTCCCACTTCTCATAAGGACCCCAGCTTGACTGAAATGGGGCCCATCAACTCCAAAATGATCTCTTCTCAATTAATTATATCAGCAGTGATCGTAATTCCCCATAAAGAGGCTACATCATAAGGACCCTGGGGGATATGTTGGGATGGGGAGGCGCAGCTCAGTTTCTTAATAGATGGTGTGTTCATTCTAGGACATTTCACTGACTATAGTAAAGTGTTTATCAGAGCAAGTGTTCTCCTGGTCGGACACGAAAGTCAGCCACTTTCTGCCTCAAGTCACTCACTTTAGCATCACTGGACCTTTGTGAAGAAGGAAGATGCTAAGCACAGGAGACACCAGCTTCATGCACATCCTTGGAAAGAGCCCTGGCTGTCTCTCGGGGGCCACCCAGGGAGGGTCACATTTCCACCTTTCACCTCAGAGACAAGGCAACACTGACAGGTCTGTGCAGGATCAGCCAAGTGTTCTGCTTTGCTCTCAGCATCACATAAAGCCAAGTCAGAAGGTGGGCTGCCTCCCCACTGAATGACGGACGAAGGAACAGGTGGCCATCTTGCATCAATTGTGTCTTGCAGGGCGGGATGGCTGTACCTAACTTTCCTTTCTGTAATAGGTCAAGCCCTTATAGGTCTGTTAAGATGGGAACAGAGAATTGAGGAGAGTAGGACTTACCAATCATCCAGTCAGTCTCAGGGCTGGGCCCATAACACAGCAGAGCCTCAAAAACCCTCCCCAGGATTAATGTCTGAGCAATAGTTCCTGTCGCTTATGGAGGCAATGAACTTTGGACTAGGCTTCCCAATGACAAGGTCTTTGTGCATGGAGCGCAGGGAGACCCAGGCAGGGACATCGGAGCCTGCAGGCAGCCAGTATCACTGAGATATTCTATCGCTGCATTGGTCCTTCAGCTTGCACGGTACCCTCTTTACTCAGGATCCCATAAACCCCAGTGCCTCAGCTTTGGTGCATCCCAGACACACCTCCTTGACCTTCATTCCTATATCGCAGATTTTCCTTAGGAGATCTGCCCTAGTCAAGGACCTCATATGCCCAGGACCATCCTCACTCTATCCATGACAGCTCCCTACCCTACAGAGCACGGGTACCATGGAGACTTCAGGAGTACTGTATTTTTGATTGTTTCACGGCCATGTAGTTTAGCTCATCTGAGTTTAGTTAACTAATTAGGCAGATTGGGACTTTAATATTTTCAAGTTAAGAGAAACTGAAAGGAAGCTTCCCTTTGTTCCCCCCACCCCAAATTCTTGTCCTTACAGCCCTACCCCCACCGCGTCCCCCCCCCCCCCAGCTAAATCAGGAACGAACAATCCCTAAGACCTTTGGTAGACAGAAATATCTCAGACCTCAGAGAACTTGGATGTGACTGTTTGGAAGAGTCTTTCATGAGAACGGGACAATTTCTCCTATGTGTTCACCATTATTCTCTTTCCCTCCCCACCGACTTCCCCCACCCCAAGAAAAATCTAGAAGGGAAAATAAGGTCAGCCTTATTTCAAGGATGTGTGCAGGCGTGGGGACCCATCCCAAGTGCTCACTGGAGAGTCAGAGCGCTGATAAAAGAGCCCATGTGCCTAGCGACCCCTGCAGCTGCTCACATCCCCACAACCCCTCCCCCTACTCCCCCCTCCCCCCACCCCCAGCTGCAGCTGCTCAGAGCAGAGCCTGGCTTTGTGGAAAACAGAAAATTAGTGAGTCAAAGACTAGGGAATTAGAGGGAATGTGTTAATTGGATCTGCATAGAGGTCTGTGGAGGCTGCCAAGTGCCCAAACTCCATGCCCCTCCCTGTCCACACCAGGCTGGTCACAGCCCAGAATTCCCAGCTCGGAAGGGGATCTCCTACAGGGAAAGAGGGTCAGGGAGCCAGCTCCTGTAGCTGAGGTCACCCCTCAAGCCAAGCACTCCATCCACCTCCAAGTCCTTGAAGCTAGAGGGCCAGGGTGTTCAACTCCTGAGCCAACCTGGCTCCTCACACAGCCAGCCCTGTGTTCTTTTCCAGAGACTACCAACTGCCCAAAGGGGCCTTTCTTTGGTGGTCATCACGTTCCTAACCTCTGCTCTTGCTTCAGGAAGAGTCTATGAGTCCTTGCCCTGGCTGGAATACAGAAGTCTCTTTCACTTTGAAAGTTCCTTGCAGGCCGTCCGTGGGAAGGGGAGGCCCCGGTGAGCCTGTGGTGGGGGTTGGTCTGATCTGTGTGATTTTTGCCTCCAGTATTGTCACATTGTGTGTGTGTGAGGGGGCTACTACTAGAGCCCAGTGGATAGAGGTTAGGTTAGGGATGCTGTCCGCATGCTACATGACTCAAGACCAGCCCTCAACAAAGAGTTATCCAACCAATCAACAATCAAAATGCCCATTTTTCTGTGGGTAAAGAGCCCTGCCTAGCAAGATTCTGCCAGCAAACGCCCCCGCCACACACACACACACACACACATAATACAAGAAATACAGGGGTGGGAAACAAGCTGCTAATTATTTATTCATTCATTTGACTAGGATTGACCTGGTGCCAACCACATGCATGGGACTTCTCTATGTGGGACTTAGCAAGGGAAGAGACAGACAGGTCCCAGCTCATGTGGAGGTGATGTTCCCCAGAGGCCTTGGGTGGAAGACAGAAACCAAACAAATAAAGGCAGAGACAAATGCCAGACCCTGAGAAGGACCATTTGGAGAACTGCAAGGGGTGGTGGTGCCACAGGGGGCCCTGGAATGTCTAGCTTTGATCTGGTGGTCAAAGCGGACCCCTGAAGAGGTGATATTTACACTGAGATCTGAACCACAGGAAGGAGCCAGCCTCAGAAGGATCAGGAGACAGCTTTCTAAAGAGAACAGAGGTGTCTGCAAGGCATGAAAGGGCTTGATGTGCCCAGGAACAGGGGGAGGCCAGCACAGGGAGGGAGGGACTAAGTGCATACTTTCTGCATATCAGCTGGGAACAAGAGGTTCAGAGTTTCTTCTCTGAGCAGGGACTATTGGGGTTGAGGGAGGAGTGTAGTTCATATTTTCAAAGATGGCTGGTCCAGCCTGGCTCCTCACACAGCCAGCCCTGTATTCTTTTCCAGAGGCTCCCCACTGTCCAAAGGGGTCTTTCTCTTTGGATGGATAAACCGGGCATTCCTCAAAACAGATGCATTAAAGTTCTAGCCATCTACTTCTTCAAAGTGGGACCTTCTTTGGAGATAGGCTTCACTGAGGTGACCAATGAGGTTATCCAGGTGAGCCTTAGAGCAGTTTATAATTGGTCAAATCATAACAATAGGGAGATTAGCACAGAGGGACACACAGGGGATGTGGGGCAAAGATAAAGGTGGTGACTAGGCTGAGCCTTCTGAAAGCCTTGGAGCCCTCAAAAATGGCCAGCAAACTTCCAGGAACTAGAACCACCCTTGAGCAGATTCTCCCTCACAGCCTCAGAGGGAGCCAACCCCATTGCACCTTAGCCTTGAATCTCAATCTCCAGAGGTGAGGCAGCAAACCTGTGCTGTTTGTCCTGGCCAGTCTGTCACAGCCAGGGACTTCTGTTTAGATGCTCAGCACTGTAGTCCCCACAGGAGGGATGGGAGAGAGAGGTCAGCAGAAAAGCCAGGTGTGGAGCAGGTGCCTCAAACAGGACCTGCTGATGGAGGGTAGGAACAGGATAGAAGCCCAGCATAGCTCCTATACTCGGCTTCAACAAAGGTAGAGTGGGCGGGGAATGAAATCAGAAGCTGGCTGGGACCACCCAGCTGCCAGTGTATCCATGGCCTTTGGCTTGAGCTGCTAGCCAACCAGAGAGGTGAGAATCCCGGGGCTGGGGCAGCCTGCTCAGGAGCTCACCACAGGTCTATGAATAGATCTTTTCTCCCATTTGAACATTTTCTTCACTCACTGGAATACTGATAAGGTGACAAGGTCCGTGATGAAATTTAAATGGGCTTGTTCCCTGAGAAGAACAGACCACTCTCCTACATCCCTGAAGGGCCACACAGGGACTTAAAGATCTTGGAAATGTGCAAGCATGCTTGGCATTATGAGAATTCATCTGTTTCATGTGGATCCCATGACCAGGCGCTCAGGTCTGATAACGACCATGCCTGGGTCATGAGCTCGATTGTTGCTTCCACCTCGTTAAAATCTCAGACCTCCCACCAGGTCATCTGCTCCCTTGAAGGTGACTTTCTGGATATGACCAGGAAGTGTTTCTTTATGTGTCTATCTATGCGTAGGTATGCACACATGAGTGCAGATGCTTGCAGAGGCCACAAGAGGGCGTTGGGTCATTGGAGCTGGAGTTATAGGTGGTTGTGAGCTGTCCAGTATGAGTGCTTCTGTGAGAATTGTATGTGCTTATAACTGTTAAGCTCTCTCTCTCCAGGCCCAAGGGTTGAAGATAACCTAAAGAGACACTTTTGTCCCTCACTTTAGCGATCAGACTTTGAAAACAATGGACCCCTAAGAAGCTGGCATTCTCTCAGGCATCTCATGCTGGGCAAAGAGAAAGCCTACAGCCTGGTCTAGCCAGAGAAGCAACTTTTTCTCCTGGAAAGATTTAAGACTTGGACCGCGTTACAGAAGAGGTTGTGATGGACTGATGATGGGCAGGAAGGTTATGATGGACTGATGATGGGCAGGAAGGTTATGATGGACTGATGATGGGCAGGAAGGTTATGATGGACTGATGATGGGCAGGAAGGTTATGATGGACTGATGATGGGCAGGAAGGTTATGATGGACTGATGATGGGCAGGAAGGTTTTGATGGACTGATGATGGGCAGGAAGGTTTTGATGGACTGATGATGGGCAGGAAGGTTATGATGGACTGATGATGGGCAGGACCACACCCTGATTGAGGACTGGGTAGCTGTGCATAACTTGGGCCAACACTCTGACACAATCTCACTTCAGGAACCAGAGATGGACAATTGGTTCGGTCGTTAGCTCTCTTTCCCTCTCTTCCCAATGTGCTGAATAAATCTCTTTTTTTCTGCTTTTCACTATCAATTTAGCTGTTTTAATTGGCTTATGGATAACAAATGACCAAGCCTAATTGATTTATTAGGGCACAGACTGTCACCCTAAGTGACATGTCACCCTAAGCCACATGCCATCCTTCCTCAAAGCTTCAGGGTTATCTACATTTTGAGAACTAAGATTTAGACAGGGCCAATAACCTGTTTATGTAGGGAGAAACCTGTTTATTAAGGAAGAAAACTCAACTCTGAGGTGTTTTGAAAGGTCTTGGGCCCCTCACTGCTGCCCTGAGGTGGTAGTGACTTGGTTTTTCATTTATTTGTCTCTTGGCTTTGAAACAGGATCCTGCTGTGTAGTCCAGACTGAAATCAAGGGTCTCCTACCTCAGCCTCCTGAGTGCTAGGGTTGCAGGAATGTGCAATGTTGCCCGTCAATGTTGGTTCTACTGACATGGGCATTTGTCTCCACTGCATGGCAAGGCCCAGTGGAGCAGTCTGTGCCTTGAAATACTGACCTTCAGGAAAATTCTGGTCACCAACTGGGCCTTCCCACTGGCACACAGATCAGTAGTCTAGAGTTTGGATTTAAGTCCACAGTGGTCTGCTCTGGGGTGGTCTCCTCACTGTAAGATTGATGATGGGGACCGCATTCATAAGGAGGCAGATGTCCTCGGTACTCAGACCAATCAGGAAGCACTGCTTTGCTCTGATACCCTCCCACCCCACCCCCATCCATGCCTGCAAGATCTAGGTGGAAGGCCATGACAGGAATAAAAGAGAGCAAACAGCCCAAACAGTGCTGGCTGGCTGCCTTTGAGTTGGCGAGGCCCCACTTTGAGCGTAGGGAAGGGTCATCCACAGCCAGATCGTTTGAAGTGGCTGCTTTTGCACACTCTGGAGGTAAATGGAGGGGAAATGCACACACTGTTCTGCTGTGGGATGTTCTGTATGGCAAATGTGTTGCTCTGATTGGTTGGTAAATAAAACACTGATTGGCCATTGGCTAGGCAGGAAGTATAGGTGGGACAAGGAGGAGAATAAAGCTGGGAAGTGGAAGACTGAGGCAGAGAGACACTGCCAGCCGCCATGATGAGAAACAGCATGTGAAGATGCCGGTAAGCCACGAGCCATGTGGCAAGGTATAGATTAATGGAAATGGATTAATTTAAGCTGTAAGAACAGTTAGCAAGAAGCCTGCCACAGCCATACAGTTTGTAAGCAATATAAGTCTCTGTGTTTACTTGGTTGGGTCTGAGCGGCTGTGGGACTGGCAGGTGAGAGAGATTTGTCCTGACTGTGGGCCAGGCAGGAAAACTTTAGCTACAAAACTGAGACAAAGGCTAGGGTTCAGCTCTCTTCCATAGGGCTGATGAGATGGCTCAGTGGATATGGGTGCTTGCCACCAAGCCTGATGTCCTGAGTTCAAGCCTCAGAACCCTCAAAGTGGAAGGAAAGAATTGGCTCAAGTTGTCTTCTGACCTCCACATACATTCTGTGGCATGTGCACTCACTTACACACACACACACACACACACACACACACACACACACACACACACACAACACATAAATGCAATAGAAAACTTTAAGCATGTATAACTCTCTCTTGGTTTCCAACAAGGTGACGTTTTCTATGATGTATTTGCAAAATTTTTCAGTTATTCCCACTGTATAATTAAGAATATATATTATTTTAACTTTTATTTCTTTTTTGAAATAGGGTCTCATGTGTGACAGGCCGGCTTTGAAATCACCCTGCAGGATTACCCCAAGCTCCTGATCTCCCTGCTTCTACCTCGAAGCACTGTGATTATAGGCATGCACCACCATGCCCTAGTTATACAATGGTTGTGATTAAACCTAGGGCTTTCTGATTGCATCCTTAGCCCCGAAACTTTTGTTTTTCTGACAAACACACTGCTGCTGCTGGTCGCCATTCATCGATAGGGAAACAGAGACAGAAGCAAAGTTTACCAGGGCTCAAACCCAGACCCCACTGCTAGCTCTAAAATAAAAAAGGATAATGGAGGAAGAGTAAGGGGTTGGAGAGGGAGGGGGAATGAGATGAGGGGGAGGAGAAGAAGCCCATGAAGAAGAAAGGAAGAGATGGAGGGAGGGAAAGGGGGAGGGAGGGAGAGAGTGGGAGGAGAGGGAGGAAAGGAAGAAGTCCCCATTTCATAAACACATTGCAAAGATTCCTAAGCCCTGTTACTTCCGCCAACCCTCCTGCTTCCCACACCTCCCTCAGCATCCCCACACCTCTCTTCCCTCTCCCACTCTGCCTCAGCATCCCCACGCCTCCCTCAGCATCCCCACACCTCTCTTCCCTCTCCCACTCTGCCTCAGCATCCCCACACCTCTCTTCCCTCTCCCACTCTGCCTCAGCATCCCCACACCTCCTTCAGCACAAGGCTGCCTTCAAGGCTGATAGTCACCAAGTCTTTCTCTTTGGCTCAGAAAATTGCTGTGTAGCCTATTAATAAACATGTCTCTATTTTGGGATGAAGTTATTACTCATAGGACTCAGAACAAACAGGCTCATTTGATCTTTGGCAAATAGTATTTTTCAGAAGACGCTGAAGCCACAAGATCAGAAGGGATATATGAAAACAATTAGGAGCCGGGCAGGCCATAATAAATTATGCAGCAGAAGATGGACTTTGTCAATTCTGGGGCCTCTAACTTGCATTAAGAACAGATTAAATGGGTTCCTGTAGGGAAACATACACTGCCAGAAGACCCTGGCTTCCAGCCTGAGCTGAGGGTGCCTTGCGTGGGAATGTCTTTCCTGAGTCATTAGTACCTATTTATCACGTATGTCTCATACCTGCAACCCTGGGAGGCATGTTCCATCATCTCATATGTTGACTTTCTCCCCACTATAAGCATTCTTTCCCCCTTGTTTACATGGCCCTGGTATCACCATTTAGGAAATCGCACTTTTATCAGAATCTGTCTTCTGCTGTACTAGCCAAGTACCACACCCTGGCCAAGACCCACAGCCTGACAGTTTAGTTTTTTTTCATCCAGCTGCCAAAAGTACTAAAACTTCTAGAAGCAAAACAAGGCTCCAGAACCTCTTGGTAAGTACCAGCCTAGTCTCAGCACTAGACAAAAATCACAGGGCCAAGGCTTTAATGGACTGTAATAGGAAAGTGTAGATATCTAGGAAAAGTAGCAAACACGTGTGCATGGCTTCCTCTTTACACACACACACACACACACACACACACACACACACACACACACACATATACACACACAGACACACACACAAATATATAAAGACCCTGTACTCAAGGAGCACATTCTCAAGTTCTAGAGGTTGGGGGTACAACTAGTTACATTCTCAGGTTCTAGAGGTTGGGGGTATAACATCCTTTTGGGGACACTGCTCTTGTCCACATGAGTGAATCTCCCTGCTCCTATCTGCACTCCATCCCTCTTTCTTTGATTTTTCAGAAAGTCCTTCCTGGCATTATCTTCTTTCTCCTTCAACATCATCTTTTACGGAGAAGTGTGATGTGATCCCTCTCTTTACGTCACTATTCCAGCATAGGTTGGGGGCCTGCTCACAAGGCCCCACTGTTAGCTCAGAAGCTACTGAAATCAGTGGCTGTTATGGAAGAGAAGCCCAATTTTCTTCAGGGGTGGGCCACTGATAGGTTGCTCATGCTGCAGTGGATAGTCTTTCCCTTATGCAAGCAACACTAATTAGATTTAGTGGAGAGAGAGAGAGAGAGAGAGAGAGAGAGAGAGAGAGAGAGAGAGAGAACATGACATTGAGAGGATTTAGGAGGCAGGGCCTGGGAAGAGTTGAAGGGAGGGGAGGAGAGATGGAGGGACGGATTTGATCAAAATAAAATGCATTTGTGTAGGAATGGGAGAGGTGGCCCAGCAGTTCAGAGCACTCGGTACTCTTGCAGAGGACAAAAGTTTGGCTCCCAGATGCCACATTGGCGAGGCTCACAACTGTCTGTGTCTCCAGTTCCAGGGAGACAACACCCTCTTCTGGATTCCACAAGCACCTGCATTTGCGTGCACCTACCCATACCCAGACACACTAACATACACATAATTCAAATTTTAAAATAAAAAAAAGAAATGCTTTCATGCAAGAAAATAGAGGAGAGACAGAGAAGGCAAGACAGAAAAAGACAGAGAAAATACATCAAAACTAGTTCACAGTCTACAGTCCTCCACAGGTTCTACCCGGTTCTAGCCTCCTCTTTAGTCCTGTTTCTCAGTCCGTGGTTTCCCTCCTCACCTCCCAGTCTCTCCTTTACTCACATCAATTAGACGTTCATCCTCACTCCGTCACCAAACAAGTCTTAAGATTTTGACCTAAGGAAACAGAAGACTACATATCTAAGTCTGCCCACTACAGCCTTGGCTTCCAGTCTGTGGACTCATTGATTATAACCCTTGAATGGCCAGTCCATATTTCATCATCACTTTGCCAAACTAAGTAGTCAGTGTTAGCTCCAAGCCCACCTGCCTCTCTCCAGAATGTGAGCCAATTCATTACCTGCCCCTCTTTACCCTTCCTCACTTGGCAGTGTAGCACCCTCTCTCTGCATCTGCCACCACATAGCAGAAGATGTGGTTGCCATGGTGATGAGCTACTAAAACTGGGAGAGGATTGATGACATGCTGTGTTGGGGAGGCTCGTTTTGTGGCATATGAGAGACATCAGTCAGGGTGCTTGGCCAGAAACAAAGGAAGTGGATATTGGCAATTTTTAAGGAAAAATGATGATTCTTGAAGAGTTTATAGAGCTAATGAGAGTTCAGAAGGCCGGGCTTGGGAAAAGATAGTGAAGTTCTGGATGGTTCAGTAATGAATGAGAGACACCAAAAGAGAGACGACAAATGCGAGCTATTTGTCCAAGGAGTTTGATCAAAAAGAGAATGTAAGACTAGCAGTCATGGCAGAGTAGGCGGGGAATTGGATGCTCTGTGGTGAATGGATAAGATATGAAACACCAGCAAGAAGGGCTCCTCGGAACACAATGAAATTCAACTAGAACTTAATTAACAAGGGAATTCCATTGAAAAACTTATGTAAAAGCATATTTATATCAAACAAGATGCATTTAATTAGCTGTGGATCAAAAAGGAAGTTGCAAGGGATATCAGAAAAGTATTTTTAATGAACAAAAATAAACACACATCAAAACTTATGAGGTGTAGCTAAAGATATGCTTAGAGGAAGAGTAATAGCTTCACCATTACTATTAGGAAAGAAAAAAGGTCTCAATAATAAAAATCAATAATCTGTGTTTCCTTGTTGAAAAATATATGAAATTACAAAGAGAACAGTAAGGTAATCCTAAAGCAAGAAGGGAATGATGATGATGATGATGATGATGATGATGATGATGATAAAGATGATGATGATAAAGATGATGATGATTATGATAATTTGAAGACAGAAACTACCAAGGAGAACCAATAAAATTAAATTGTTCAGCCGGGCGGTGGTGGCACACGCCTTTAATCCCAGCACTCAGGAGGCAGAGCCAGGCGGATCTCTGTGAGTTCGAGGCCAGCTTGCTCTACAGAGTGAGATCCAGGACAGGCACCAAAACTACACAGAGAAACCCTGTCTTGAAAACAACAAAGACAAAAAATTAAATTGTTTTCTACAAGAGACAGTAAAGAACAGTCGATGTGTCGAGTGTATGCGGTGGGTTGTAGATAGACTCTGTGACTGATAGAGCTGTGCTGGTTTCTCCTCCGGTTACTGTGATAAAATACCCTGACAAAAGCAGGGTTGGGGAGAAACGATTTGTTTTGGCTCACCATGCCAGGATACAGTTCATCACGGTGAGGAAGTCATGACAAGGAGAGTGGGAAACAGCTGATACATTGTATCCAGTCGGGAAGCAGAGGGAGATGAATGCCGCCTGCTCAGCTCACTTTCCCCTTTTGTACAGTCCAGGACAGAGCCCAGGGAATGGTGCCTCTCACAGTAGCTCGATATTCTTACCTCAGTTAACCTAATCAAGATAATCCCCCACAGGCATGCCCAATCGACTAGCTCGCAAATGATTCCAGGTCTCATTAGGTTGACAGCTAAGCTTAACCATCATGAAAAATGAGGTAAGTTTTTAAAAAAAATTGTTATTGTGACACAGTGCTCCCTGAGAGTCCAAGCGTACTGGGGTGTAAAGCTGAAATGGAGACCCAAGACATCAGATGAACACGGTAGGTAGGAAGAAAGTACCCACCAGAAACTGAAAGTGCAGACACACGCAGAGGAGGAGCCAGAACCAGCCTCCCTGTTTCCTTTGCAGACTCTCTTGCTCCTAACCCTCTGGTTTATTCAACTGTTCTCCGAGGACAGAAGAGAAAGGATGAAATACAAAACTCACAGTTGCTGTTTAGGACAGCCTTGTAGGTACTGGGCTCTGGAGGATCCTATGTTCCCAGCAAGGTCAGAAATGGAGCAGCCTCCCTTCTCTCCTCAGCCGAACTCTGGGTGGACCTGATCCCGCAGAAGCCCCGGTCTACTCCGGCAGAGTCTCTTCTGTCATTCCAATGTCTTGCCTCTTATTCCAGGATTGTCCAGGGACCGCTATTTGCCCTGATTTGCAGAAGTCTCAACTCACAGCCGTCAGAAAGGATCAGTATTTTGACTGCAGACAGTCCCAGAGCACAGAGCATCTACCAGCCCAGCCACACTGGTAGCAATTCATTCAATCAGATCAGTAGCCACAAAAGGTGACAAAGGTTTCGGGCTCAAGGCAACCTTCTACCTTGGGATCTAAAACCCTTCTCTAAATGGTCCCCACTTCTTAGGGGCCCTGGGTCTCTCATGAACTCAGCATCACACCCCCGCTATCGGGGTCTCTTGTGTACTCAGTATCATATCCCCGCTATGGGGTCTCTTGCAGCTATTCTACCCCTCTCCTTGCCTTTTCATTCAATGTTATATAAAAATGCTAAACCTAGCAATGCCCATCTCCTGGAGCATCTGTACAGTTCTGTACTGCTGTACAGTTCATTGTGCTAATTGGTTTCCATGCCAGGGAGTTTGCACTGTCAGACTACAGGACTCTCCGGGTTGTCACAGGAGTGAGAAGGGCATCATGGGATCAGTTGCCCTTGGGTACCCTCAACAACTCTGATTCTATCCCCACAATCAAGACCCAAAGAGAGCAGCACCTATAACACAAGGCCCCTTAGACAATGTGCTAACATTGCCCCACACTGCTCTTCCTGCTTGCTTGTGTGAGAACTGTCTCTTTCTTGGGTGGCACATCAGCTCCATGATGCTTCTTCTAACCCCTGAAGGTGCAGACTTGGCCTTTATCATTTCTAACAGTCTGCACTGGACTTTTTATGATCACAAGTCTCAGAGACCTATAAACAACTCTGCAATCATTTCCACCCAGGCCAGAGGGAGTGCATTGCCCTTGGATGCCTGTGACTGGGACAAACATAAACTTTCATCTTCATGAAAGGTTTTCTGTGATTGGTCCAAAGGCAAACCCTCATTTGCATGAGAAATTTGTTGTGATTGGTCCCCAAACCCCTTCTCTGACTACACAAGCAAGCCATTTGACTCCCTTGGTCAGCTGGTCGGAAGACAATCTCCTGTGCTGCCTCTCCCGGTGTTGCAGCACTAGAACCCCAAAAGGCTTCTCTCAAGTGGTCTTTTCTGGCCTACAGTAGGCCACATTGGCAACATGAAGATCAGCACCAATAGAGCAGCCATTGAGACAGAGGCAGAGGAGCATCAGCAGAAGCCACAGAAGAGCAGCCTGCATGCTAAGTCACAGAAGCATGAGAACAGATGGCCACTTAACAGCTGAAGAGGCAGCAGTGGGTGAGCAGCTGCAAAAGCAACAGAGCCACTGGTTACATTGATAGCTGCAAGAGAAGCAGAAAAACAAGATGGATGCCCAACCACAACAGAGGCAGCAGCTGCAACTCAGAGACAGCCGAACTGCTTGGGAGAGCAGCTAGGACAGAAACAGGAGGGATGGGTAGAGGTACAGAGAAGATGAGAGAAGGTGGAGAGCTGAGGCTGCAGAAGGACAGAAGGCTGTAAAGTGCCAGGGAAGGGAAATTGAAAGCTCTGGTCACAGGAAGAGTTCCAGAGAGTTGTCAAGTTTTTAGGGCCAAGAGTCTCAGACACTCCAGACTTGGGAACTGTGACACTGGCCGCCATCAAGGCCTAGGTCAACCGAAGAATTATAACACTAAACAGAGCTAATAGCCCCAGTACCCTATGCCAGCCAACACAGAAGCTGTATCATGGTAGGGCTGAGGAATCCCACTAACCCTGCTACCCTAGAGTAGACTGTAACACTATGGGGTACCACCTACTGCTGCACTTGCCTGCCTGCCTGCTGCTGCTCATGGATGTCAAATAGCAAGAGTTACAAAAGCTGACAGAAAGCAGCATAGCTCCTCCTCTGCATGCAAACTCTATCCTAGTAGAAGACAAGGAGCCCAACCGGCAGCACGGAATCAGGACTTCTCTCTTTCTCCAGGTCTGGACTTACTAGGAAGACTGAAGCTGGGGGGCCTCAACAGCCTGCCGTGAGGCCTGCATGAGGGTCACGTGTGTGTTCCGGATGTTAGCTTCTGGAAGATTTGCCGAGGAAGGGTTGCTGTCCATTTGCTTAAAGAAAAGCCCTTAAATTGCATCATCTTCTGGCCCCACCCCACAACGCTTAGGTGTGGCGCCCCTCTGTTTTTGCGAACACCCACTTGCTCATTTCAGTCTCTGCCACACATCCACCTCACACTTGAATATGTCCCTCGCTGCCCCGTGACAGGCCAGAATAAGCAGGACAGGGTTGAAGAAAGGGGAGAGAACTCACCCAGGGTTTGTCCTGATGAGAAATAATGGACATTCCGTGGAGGAGGGGTGGGGTGCGGACACATTTTATAATCAACAGCTACACTGGAGCAGCCTGGCCAAAGCTTTCCCAGTGATCGGCATAGGAAGCAGAGACCCTGCAGCACAGTTCCCAAGAAAATACTAATGACCTCGATGCTGGCTACATCCCCCCGTCCTCCTTCACATGCGGTGTGTCTTGTGAAAACGTGGGCCCTTAAATATGGAACAACAGAATTCTAAGATATGGAACATGACAAATGGCGTCCCCTGGCTCTGGCTGAGTGTAGTCCACAGACATGGTGTATAAGCCCTGGACTGTGACAGTCTGCAAGCCCAGCAGATGTCTGGGGCATTGAAAGGAAAATGATTGCCCTCATCAATTTTCCTTTTAAGAAACCTTTCAAAAGTGTTTCCCCCCCCCCAAAAAAAAAAGTGCATTAGGGCTTTTCAATAAAAATGCTTTCTTGCAGTTCTCACACTAGTTGGAGTGGAGAGGCGGGGCCCTGGGGATGTCCAGCTTTCTCAGGCAGTGGAAACAATACTAGACTGTGTTCCAATCCCAGCTGCAGACTTGGCCCCAGAATGGGTCTCCCTTAGGGGAGTGTCCCACTTAACCTCTTACTGCCGGGGGTCCTGCCTTAAAGGAGAGTGATTGTCTCCTTTCCACAAGCTCAAACGTGATGTCTCTGGAAAGTGTTAATAACCCCGGGGCTGGAGAGCCGGACCAGTTAAGACAGTTACTGCTCTTGCAAAGGGCCTGAGTTTGGTTCCCAACATCTACCTTGGGCAGATCACAACTATAATTCCAGCTTCAGGAGACCCAACTCCGGCTTCTGACTTCCACAAGCATCCCACTCACATGCACAAACTGCACACCTAAACACACACACACACACACACACACACACACACACACACACACACACACACACACATGCGCGCACACACACACTTAAAAATAAAATTAAATCCTAAGAAGAAGTGTTAATAATCATACAGTACAGAAGTTTGGGGAGATGGCTCAGTGAGTAAGAGTGCTTCCTGGGAAAGCCTGAGGACCTGAGTTCAGATCCCAGCATCGACTTGGTCATGCCTTTAACACGGGCATTAGGCATTAGGGCAAGGGGTGGGGTGCAAAGGCAGGAGGCTCATTGGGGCTAACTGGTCACCAGTCTAGCTCCAGGTTCAGTGAGAGACCCTGTCTCAAAGGAATAAAGTGAAGAGTGATGGAACAGGGCACCTGGCATTCTCTTCTGGCCTCTGCATGCACACAGAAATGGCACACCCTGGACACACCACTATATGCAAAACACACATCGGGGGAAGAGAGCGAGGGAGGGAGGGAGGAGAGAGGAGGGAGGGAGGAAGAGAGGGAGCAAGGGAGGGAGGGAGAGAGAAGAAAGGGAGGAAGAGAGGAAAGGAGGGTGGGAAGGAGACAGAGAGAGTCAGTAGTCCTGATAAATATTGTAAATAATGGTTTCATGTTCTGTTGTGCTAATGATGCTGCAACCTCAGCCAGAATTGTAGTGAAGCTAAATGCGGCATCTTCTGGATAAGTCCCTTCTAGGGAGATGGTAATTCTCACGCAGTCAGCCTGGGCTGCTTCTAACAGTCCCTCACTCTAACCTGATCTGGTCATCTTTCTCTTCTCTCAAACCCTTTGCTGGGTCAGGTGAACTCTACGCCGCCACCCGTATTTCACTCCCTTCTTAATAAAGTAGTTGTGCTTGCCGGCTTCACTGCTTTGCTCAGCAAAGCCTAACTGAGCGCGCACTGCCTGACCGACCACCTGCAGACTCAGCTCTTTCCTAAATTGGCTCAGAGGCTCACGGGGACGACAGCCATGCACACACGGGGGGACAATGGGATTGCCCTGGCCTCAATGTGTTCCCAAACTTCAGGCAATTCACCAGTTCAAACACTGATATTTGGAGGTGGGCCTCTGGGGAAAAATAAGGTTAGACAAGGTCACCATGGAGGGTTCTCACATGACCAGACTGGTGGTTTGAAAAGAAAAGGAGAGACGCGAGATTGCGCATGCGCTCTCTTGCAGGTGGTACCTCTGCCGTGTCATGAAGCTCTTGCCAGATGCTGGCTCCATGATCTTGGACTTCCCAGACTCTAGAACTGAAGATACTAAACTTGTTTAAAAAGTATAGTGTGACATTCAATTAAATAGCAGAAAAGGGCCAATGATAACCAGGAAATAACTTCCGAGATGGATGGGCACATGGCTGTTGTTATATCAGTCTTGACCGTCAACTTGACTGGACTTGGAATCACCTAAGAGACACACTTCAGGGGGCATCTGTGAGGGTGTTTCCAGAGAGGCTGAACTGAAAAGGGAAGACCTGCCCTAAATGTGGGTGGAATGATTTCATGGGCTGAGGACTCAGACTAAAGAAGAAGAGGAGGAGGAAGAGGAAGAAGAAGAAGAAGAGGAAGAGAAAGAAGAGAGGAGAGAGAGAGAGAGAGAGAGAGAGAGAGAGAGAGAGAGAGAGAGAGAGAGAGAGAGAGAGAGAGAGAACCTAAGGCTGGTGAGAGGACAGTAGAATCTATATAGGCAGGAGGGCATGAGTTCAGATCCCCAGCATGCATACTGGGTGTGGTCATGCACATCTGTAACTCTAGGTGATAGAAATAAGTTGATCTTCAGAGCTCATTGGCCAGTCAATCAAAGAGTGCTGAGTCCAGCAAGAGACCCATCTCACTCAAAAGATAAGGTAGAGCATTCTAGATAAAGACACTTGATATTGACACCTCTCTGTCTAAGTCTCTCTGTCTCTGTTTCTGTCTCTCTGTCTTTTGTTCTCTCTCCCTCTCTCTCCTCTCTCTCTCTTACACACACACACACACACACACACACACACACACACACACACACACACACACACACAGAGGACAGCTTGATGAACACCAGCATCCAAACATTCATCTCCCTCTGTTTCCTGACTGCAGACACAGTGTGACAGTGTCTGAATTTCTGTCTCCCTGACTTCCTAATTATGACAGACTGTACCCTCAAACTGCAGCCCCCAACAACAAAACACACCTTACTTTCTTAGTTTATTTTTTAAGGTACTTGTCACTGCAACAAAAAAGCAACTTTTTGCCTCTCTTCCTTCAGTGCTTCAAACTTGTTCATGTCACTAAGGTGACAAGGCTTTGATATGTCTGTTAACAATGATTCAGAAAATCGTCGTTCAAAACAAATAGGTCATCTATGGGAAAACATATTTTAACCCTAATGTAACTATAAATGTAAAGAGTTGTTGGTCCTAAGGCCCCTAGTCCTCCTTCAAAGGGTCAAGGCATGATTCAAGCAGAAAGAAAAGCCAAAATTATAATTTAACAAGACTTTGAAAGGTAATTGGAAACGAGGGTTTGTTTGCTTGTTTATTTTAATTTGTGATTGGAGGTTTTCATTTGCAAGATTGACACTGTTACATGAATTGGTTATGTTACACTGTTTGGCAGGCAACAGGTTTGGTGAGAATTACTTGACCAACATGCATCTTCAGAACCACAGGTCCTCGTCAGCTGAAGCAAGGTGTCCTAGACAGCTTCAGCTTTCAACTTGACACAGCCGGTATCACCTGAAAAGTAGTCCCAAGTACTCTAGAAATAACGGTGTCTCATTTCTGAGCTGCCAAGGGAATTCATTGTGATGGTGTGTGCTTAGCCCAACGACACTTGCTAAGTGCTCGATGAAAAGTAGACAGTATTATTGATTAATGCTCCGAAAGGAGTCCTGTCAACACAAACCTACCAAGATCACAGAAAAATATTGCTATAACCAGAGGGTACACATTAACCATCTCCCCTAAATATGATCTTGTCTGTGACAAATGACCAATTCTTAACTGAGGAAAACCTCCTGCCCATAATGCAAGCTCTCTCTGTCTCTCTCTCTCTCCCTCTCTGTCTTACTACTTTGGAAACCTCAGCCCCTGTGTGGAAACCTAAGAAAGCTCGACAGCATTCAGGACTGCAACGCGAGCTGACACCTCCTTGAGCCTCAGAAGGATTCTCTACTTTCTTTTGTCTTCCTAAACTCTGGGTAGAAACACAAGTTTTCAGATGGTTCATCACAGGTGTGTGTGTGTGTGTGTGTGTGTGTGTGTGTGTGTGTGTGTGTGTGTGTGTGTTTGTGTAATTTTCTGTGGTTCTGGGAAGAAAACTCAGAGCCTTTCACATGCAAGAGCTCTACCATTTAACTCCACTTCATCCCCTTAGTGTGTGTTGTTATAAAATAAGAGAATATCCCAATCAGGTACTGAGGTCATTGATGCACAAGGTCTCTGTTTAACTTCCTGTACTCTTCTTTATCAAAGACTCCATCCCTATGACAAAAGAAGTTAAGACTGACCCTTACTTAAAAATTGAGTTGTGCCACTGACAAGGAAGGTAGATAGATAGATAGATAATAGATGAGAGATGATGCCAGATAGATATATGATGGAAGAGATACATGATAGATAGATGGGTAGATGATAGATAAATGATAATCCACTGTGCAGAGAACAAAGAGACAGGGACAGAGACAGATAAAGGAGGTGGGGTGCTAATCTCAGAATTTACCCATGGTAGCTATGCCCTGATATTTCCCATCCATTCCTTAAAGGGCACATTCTAACACAGAGGATTCTGATCCTGTATGATAAAGCAACCTTTTCTTATTAAATAAATGATAAACATCTGTACATAGCCACCATTTGAGAAGGTTACTGTCTTAGGGTTTTTATTGCTGTGAAGAGACACTATGACCATGGCAACTCTTATAAAAGAAAACATTTAATTGAGGCTTACAGTTCCAGAGATTCAGTTCTTAATCATCATGGCGGGGAGCATGGCAGCATGCAGGCAGACATGGTGCTGGAGAAGGAGCTGCTACGTGTTGATATGCAGGCAATAGGAAGTAGACTGAGTGTCATACTGATTGAAGCTTGAGCAAAAGAGGTCTCAAAGCCCGCCCCCACAGTGACACATTTCTTCCAACAAGACCACACCTACTTCAACAAGGCCACAACTCCTAATAGTGCAACCCCCTTTGGGGGCCATTTTCTTTCAAACCACCACAGTTAGTGAAATCTACTGAAAGCAGATTTCTTTTCCTATTACTCATGCTAATGAAATACATGCCCCACAAAACCAGATTTTGAGTAGTCTCCCCCAGAGACAACAGGATCATAACAATGAAGGTGAAAAGCTTGTGTTTATTACCAGCAATGTCAGTGGTGAGCACAGGAGTCTGCACTTCTGAAGAGCCCAGCTAACTGAACATGAGCCACGCTGAATCCATGGCAGCATCTTCACTTGACCAGGAAGAACCAGCTTCCACGATCCCCGGATCGCCCTCCTGGCATGTTATCACCAGACCAGTAGCCTCCTTCAGTCTCCAAGGTGATCTCAGAATCTTCCTCCCTATTAACGCAGCTGCATAATTTATAGTCCCGTTTTTCAGGCTGCTTTAGCCAGCTCTGCTGTGGATTCTGCCACTGAGCTCAGGCCCAGAGAAGTCCGTCTGCAACTTGCCACACTGTACAAGTGTCGACATGGATGGCTTCCCATAAACACTGGGTAACTGCAGGAGGGAGAGAAGATGGTAAATAGGGCCACAGGAATCTCAGCTGTCTCTCTTCCTGTGTCCGAATGTCCTTCCACTCCTACCATGCTAACTAAAACTTTATTGTCTCTTAACTCACTCTATCTATAAAGGAGATGCCCATCAAAGTCATCCCTGCAAAAAATAATAATATAAAAACACGATATGCTAATTTTTAAATTTTTTTAAAATTTTCATTTTTAAAGCTCGAGTTAGAATTTAACTAAAAATAGTGTAGGGCTTTTTTTTTAAACATTTGTTAGTTCTCCTAATAAAAAGAGAGATTTCTATGAATAAAGTTGAAGAAATTGATGGATTGAGAGTTCTCTCTGTTACTAATGTGTATTAATTGAAATGTCTGTCTCTAAGAGGAACCCAGAGTGTTCATTATTTCCGCATCTCTTTGACCACAAATCCTTTCTTTGGAGAGACTGTGTGATATAACCCACTAAGCAGAATCTTAAGTTGTCCTCTGATCTCCACAATGCCCCCCCAGCCCCTACACACCAGTGAACGAATGTTATTTTTAAAATAGAAATACTGAATTTATTTAAATGTAAAATTAAAAGGAAAACAGCAAATGCTGCTGAACCCAGGAACCTTCCCTCAGCACAGCTCAGCCTTCTGCCGTTGACACTCAACCTTGAATGCCAACTGACGAGATCTGGAAGCAACTAAGAGAAATACCTTTGGGCGGGCCTGTGTGGGGATCTCCAAGAAGGATGAACTGAAGAGGAGAGACCCTCCCTCGGAGTTGGAGAACTGTCAGTGGTTGTCCCACATGTAAGAAGGGTCGAGGAAAAAGCACCGCGATCTGCCTGGCTTCACTCCTTTCAGGAAAGCGCATCTGTTTCTACTGTTGCCGCTTCCATCTTCCACTGACGCCTTTGGGCCTGAACTGAAGACCAGCAGCTCTCCCGAAAGAGGCTCTTCCTGGTCTTCTGTTCAGATGGGGCTGCTGAGGCAGCTGGCATTGCAGAATGAGTAGTTCCTGCCTCCTCAGACTCCAGGGTGCAGACAGCCACTGTTGGGCTATCCGGCCCTTAGTGTGCAAGCTGATCTAATGAATCCACTCTCATAACACATCCATGTGCACATGCGCACACACACACACACACACACACACACACACACACACACACACACACACACACTACTCTAAGGGTTCTTTTCCTCAAGAGAACTGTCATCCTACATTCCATCTCCCTGACTAAATAACCAGCATCTGCTCTCAAGTCTTCCTGCCCACAGCTGCAGCTTCCATACCTGCTCTCAAGCCTTCCTGCCCACAGGGGCAGCTTCCACACCTGCTCTCAAGTCTACGTGCCCACAGGGGCAGCTGCAGCTTCCACACCTGCTCTCAAGTCTACCTGCCCACAGCTGCAGCTTCCACACCTGCTCTCAAGCCTTCCTACCCACAGGGGCAGCTGCAGCAGGAACTTGGATTCAGATCCAAATCTGAATCCAGTTCCTAAGTCCTGGGAGAAACCATTGCTTCCCCACCTTTACTCAGGGTCTGCCATGATCTGTCAAGTTGTGACTCACATTAAAAATACCAAAATTGTTACGATCAGGGGTGAGCATGCTGGCCACTCCTCCCCACATCTCTTCTCCCTTCTTCCTCAGGATAAAGCCCTGATTCCTTACTGTGCACTTCATAACAGTCTTCCCCAGGGTCCTTGAAGCCGAACATGGCCCCGTGACTAAGTTCTGATTAAAAGATGAAAGAAGGGGAGCTGAACGCAGCTTCCAGGAAACGCTCTCCCAAGCTAAGCAGGGCCTGACCAGGGCCTGACCAGGGCCTGCCTCTTGTTCCCTCTTTCCCCTTATTCCACCATGACGCCTGACACTTAAGGCCATCTGAAGTTTAGCCACCTTGACAACCAAGAAGACGAAGGCTGAGTCCTAGAAGTGGCACAAGGATGCCTTAGGAGGAGTCTATGTCTTCCCAACCCTCATGGAGCCTCTACCCAGGACGGGACTCCTACCTGTCAGGATTCTCATTTTAGACCTCGTTCATCTGCATTTCTCTCTTACAAGTCCACAAATCTGTTCCATCCATATAGAAGCTAGCTATGGCCAGAGGGACATTCTTTCACACACACATTCTTCTACCAGACAAGAGACCAGCTCTCTATATGGTCAGAGATCTGAGACCTCCTGTACTATTTATTCTTCAGCTCTTCCCCACTGTCATCAGAGTAGGGACACTGTGGCATCCCAGGATCCCCATCCCAGTCTGGAAGGCCAAGTTTTATGGCCAAGAAACAGAAACCCCTGTTTCTCCACCTAGCAGAGTCTTAGCATGATCATATCGGAACACAGAGTGGGTGTAATGGGGCTTAGAAGATGCTTCTCGTCTTTTGCATTATGGATACTTGGGATTGTATCTGAAAGCTTTGAGGGTCCATCCTTGAAGGCTCCTGGAATTTCAAACTGCTTCAGCCTTTCCTCAGCAGAAGCACCAGGACACCCCAGACAATAAACACTCAAACTCTGCCCTAGACTCTGCAGGCAAGGACTGTCCATCCCTGGGGACCAACAATACAGCAGCATAATGTCAGCACAGATAAGTTGGGCACCATGGGAACAAAGTCCTAAGGCCCAAGCGTCAGTGCCTGGGATGTGGAAGAGACCATGACCACTGTGATGGTTAAATTGTCAACTTGACACACTCTAGACCCACCTGGGAAGAAAGTCACAATGAGGAGGGTCGTCTAGAACAAGTTGGCCTGTGAGCATGTCGTGGAGGGTATTTTGACTAGTTTATTGAGGTGAGTGGACCCCCACATACACTATGGGTACATGCATGCCTTCTTCCTCTCTGCTCTCGACTGTGGAGGTGACTAGGTGCTTTAGACTCCTGTTTCCTTGACTTCTTCATAATGACAGACTACAACCTGGAACTGGGAGCTACAGGAAGCCCCTTCTCCCTTGTTATTTTTGTCAGGGAACTTTATCACAGCCACACAAATGAAACCAGGATGATCACAAAGGACACTTCTGTGTCACCTGTAGCATGTGCTACTACACAGCTCTCATGCACACACAATCTACAGCCATGCACCCAGGTCCTGGCCACCGGGATTTCCTCCATGCCAGGCACCCATTATCTCAGTTATCCCTCCCCTAACCAACTCAATGTAAGATTCCAACTCTTCTACCGGCAGCTCTCAGGCCCTCCTTGCTTTGTTTTTATTCCCCCCCCCTCACTTCCGTCCGGTACCCTACGTTGACTACATTGGCGAATGGCCCAGCTCTTCAGATGGAGCTGGCAGAACCTTCACCAGGCACTTACCGTTTTATTTATTGCTTATCATCCCATCATGCTCTGTCAGAGGAGTATTTGTGTCTCACTCATTCTTTTTTTTCCTCCTCAAGGCTTAGAAGAGTGCCTGGCATTTGGTAGTTGCCCGATAAATATTTGTGAAAGGAATGAATGAGTGTCTCAGACTTGCTGACAGTAAATGCACTCCCTGGGCCTGGTCCAGAGAGCAAAGTGACCGGATGCTCTGGGAGGGAATGCTACCCAGACTTGAAGGCAGGATCTGGATGTCTCTTGTCTCACCAGATAAAGCTGAGGACTAATGTAATGTTGAGAAGGAGAAAACCAGTTCTCATAGCTCTTTATGAAAAGACATAAATAGTTCTTGGTGTTTCTGTAAAGCACTAATTCAGACCTACTGGAAACAGAGAGCCCTGGGGAAAAGCATATACCCAGACATATGGGTAGTTTCTGAGAATAATGGGAGGGCAGAGGACCACCAAGTAGAAGTAGAAAGGACCATAGACAAAGCAGGTGTGAAGTGTACCCTTCGCCCTCCAGCTCTTTATTAAATGGGCTCACCAGCCCAGCCAGGTGCCTTGCTGATCACAGTGCAGTTTCCCAGCTCCTTTGTAGGACCCTGACTAGGTTGCAGTGCAGTTGCCTGCATAGGGAAGAATCATAATTCTGATCTAGCCACTCAATATCTAAGGCCAGTCCTCAAGGTCAGTGTCACTCTCAGATCCTGGTATGGCTTTGCTCCAATGAGTCACCCAGGACATCCTTTGATTTCGTTGCTTATGACTAGAGGGGAAGGCTGCGAGCACCAAGCCTGGTTTCAAGCGCACACAGTTATACAAACTACAGGGCCCATGCTCTCAAGACTCTGGGTGTGGTTGACTGCTCTACTCTTGCCACTGTTGAATTTCTAATCTTTGAAAAAGGTCCTGTGGCTGCCTTCTATGCTGTGGCATGCAGATTAGCTAGCCAATACTGCAAACCTGTACTAGGCCCTTCCAGGACTCACACAATATCTCCCGTGGTTGGCACATGCAGCCTGTTCACTCACGGCTTCCTCTCGTGATATGAATATGCCTTTGCTCAAATTCATTTGTGACCCGAAGGAGTCCTAATTTCTTCTCCTGTTGCTGAGATAAAAACTCTCCATGAAATCAGCTGAAGGAAGAAAGGGTTTAGGTAGGCACAGAGTTCAGGGTACAACCCATCATACTGGAGCACGCAAGGCGGCAGGGTTTATAGTACCTGGTCACATGATGCCCACAGTCGGGAAGAAGAGAGTGATGAACACCCGTGCTCAGCTTGCTTTCTCCACTTTACACAGTACAGCTTCCCTCCCCCTCCCCCCCACACACACACCAGTGCAGCACTGTTTCTCTCCAGGGTTGCTGGTCTCTTTAAAACCCCCAGTTGCTTCCTTGGTGACCTGCTGTGTTGAAATTCCCTACATCAAACAAATTAGTCTATTATCGTTAAACTCAGCTTGACTCAAGTTCTTAGGACATGGGCAGAATGAAGCCAGATTCCTAGCAAATGTATTACATAAATGGCCCCAAACCCAGTCCTTGGTCTTACCTGAAACCTTAGGAGCTGGTCTCCCATGTATATTTCTCTCAGCATTGTTGTCTTCCAAGTTTCCACAAGAATGGTCCATGAAGGCCAGCCCTGATTCCAGCCCACTAGGACTTTTTATCCACAAAACAGTTCCAAGGGCCTATGAAGCACATTGTCATGGTGATCATCGCCATGGCCCCACTCCTGGTACAAATTGCCTTAGTTTATTTTCCTGTTGCTGTAATTGTAAAAATAACAAAGTCAACAACCCCCTCAGCTCCCAGGGCAGGAGTTATCACCATTTCATGCTGACTGACTGGTATTTTCTGGTTGTTACACACAATGGTACATATGTAACTAGAGTGTGGGCCTTAGTATGGTATGGGATGCTGCCAACAGCATGCAGCTTCAATTGAGAATACCTCACACATATTTACATGCTTCGTTCTTTGGTTTATTGGTTATTTTTCCTGTTGCTAGGATAAAACAACTGAAAAAGGCAACTTGAGGAAGAATAGGTGTACTTTGACTACAGTTTGAAGGGCCAGCCTGTTACGGCAGGGCAGGCATGATGGCAGAAGCATGGGAGGCGGCTGGTCACATTGCAGCCACAATGAAGCAGAGAAAGGTGCATGTGGGTGCTCAGCTTGCTTTCACCTTTTTATTCAGCTTAGGAGCCTGGCCTACGGGATGGTGCCGCCCGCAGTCAGAAAGAGACCTGCCTACAGGTGTGTCTCCTAAGTGGTTCCAAATCCCGTCAAATTGCCATCAAGATTAACCCGCAAAGTCATGGAGGAAGTTCAGTGGAGACTCTGGCACTCAAAAACAAGCAAATCTCTTTTAAGAATTCGGACCCCGAGAGGATGTGTGCCTGCCTCGGCTCCTTTGGCCTATGCACCCCTTCCCTCCAGAAGACCCCTCTCATTCTCCCTCCACTCAGTCACAGGACGTGTGTCCCTGATCTGTTCCTGTGAAACAAACAGCTCTGGAACTCAACAGCTTAAAACAATGAATCCTCATTCTGTCATGGATGAACTCCCATCCTTAAAAAAAAAATTATTTATTTATTTTGGTTTTTTGAGACAGAGTTTGTCTATGTAGCCTTGGCTGTCCTGGAACTCACACTATAGCCCAGGCTGGCCTCAAACTCACAGAGATCCACCTGCCTCTGCCTCCCAAGTGCTGGGATTAAAGGTGTGCACCACCAACCACTCAGCAACGAACTCCCATCCAATCTTGAAGTTTCTCTGACTTAAGCATTTGCATATGGCAGGGCTGTTGTTCTGGCTCCAGACTGCTCATGGTGTCCTGGTAAGCAGTTAGCCAGGGTTGCCAGTATCAGAAGGCTTGGCTGGGATGGAAGACGTGCCTCCAGGATGGGTCATTTACATTCGCAGGCTGCGTGATGCTCTAGGCAGAAGGCCTCAGCGCCTCACTTTCTCACTGGTGTCCTCTGACCAGGGCACTGGCTTCCTCCAGACTGAGCAAACCATGAGACAAAGGAAAGAAACAATGTTTCAGAATTGCACACAATTATTTTTTCAATGTTCTAGTGAGGTCAGGGCTCTGTAAGGGCAAGAATACCAGAAGATGGGGGTTACTGTGGCCAGTCTGGAGTCTGCCCACCTCAGGGAAAGAATTTATTTTCCTGGTTGACAAGTAGACAAGTGAGCTGTAAGCTCCATGACAGCAAGAGCGTGGCCTTTAGCTCCAATCTGTGAAGCAATGCCAAGCTCATGGCCTCACAGATAATAACTGTTCACTGAATATTCTAGAGTAAATGGTAAGAATTCTTTCTCTAGATTCTGTCTCTGCAAGCTCATGCCATGTACTATAAAAGGGACACTTCATAGGGCATGGAAAAAATTAAAACAGTCGAAAGAATAGGAATATAACTTTACTAAAGCTTACAGAAAATGCAATCCAGAGAGTTACTTCCACAACATGAAATCTGGTCAGAGGTCTGGTCAGTTGCAGGCACCAGGGATGGGCAGTGTGATGACTATTCTTGGTTGTCAACTTGACTACATCTGGAATTAACTAAGACCCCAAAATGGAGAGCACACCTGTGAGGGATTTTTGCTTAATTTAAAGTAGGAAGATTCACTTCTAATTCAGATCTTTGAGGTAAGAAGACACACGTTTAATCCAGATCATTTGAGCTGGGAAAACCCACCTCTAATCTGAGCCACACCTTCTGCTGGCAGCCTGTGTAAAGGGCCTGGAAGAAGGAAGCTGGCTTTCTTTGCCTGCTGCTCTCTCCTCACTAGCAAGTCCATTCCTTCACTGGCATTAGAGCCTACTTCTTTAGGATTCCAGTGTACACTGAAGAGCAGCTGAGACATCCAGCCTCATGCACTGAGGATTCTTGGACTTTCATAGCCAGCCATAGATAGGTAGATAGATAGATAGATAGATAGATAGATAGATAGATAGATAGATAGATAGATAGTAGACAGACAGACAGACAGACAGATTCATTTGGTAAGTTCTGTTCCTCCAGAGAACCCTGACTAATATAGTGAGGAATCTTGGTATCACAGGACTTCCCACTGCTTGGGGCACAAAGCAGGTGAAGGACACATTTCATACATTCAACTGCATTGCATCTGCCTTGCCTCTAGGATGGCTCCAGGTGGTAGAAATGCGACAGTGGAAACAATGTTTTCCTGTCCTCTTGTCCCTGGTGATGGCACTCCTTTCTCATCCCAAATCACTCTAAAGGAAACACTGAGAAGAGCCACCCTGGTCACAGAACCCTTTCCATGCGCAGTCCCTGTGCAGACTGGCAGGTGCATCTCCAATATCAGCCAGCCAGGATGGCCCCAGGAGACTCCCAGGCAGGAAGTGTAACCAACATCCACCTCTGACCTCCAGGTCTGTGTCCCTGCTCACATACTCCATTCATCATCTAGATGTGCTGCTGTTTTGGAAGCCATGCTTCTGGCTCTGCCACACGTCTCAGATGGGCCCCAAGAAGGAGAAGCAGAGATAAACCTGTGCATTAGGAGGAAACATTGGCATGGGAGGAGGAAGTGAGATACGGACAGGCAGGAGGCTAATGTGTTATCAAGTAACTTCCTACCATGGCAATTACAGCCTCGGGCTCTGGGAAACTCAGAGCCAACGGGGGTCATGCCAAGCAGTCGTCCCACAAAAGGGTAAAAGTGCCAGGAATTTGTTCGACAGCCCCACAGTCAGGGCTGGGGAGTGGCCGGAGCTTTCTTGGCATCTCCAGCTGTCTAGCACACGGGCGTAGGTACAAACGGTGACAGCTTGAAGTCTGCAGGTGACATGGGAATGTAGGAGCCAAAAGGTGACGGCAGGGGAGCTGCAGACAGCTTGAATGCTTGCACAGATTCACCCCACTTATTCGCTTACCCATTCATATTTACCTGCTGTGCCAGGCAAGGCCCCTCACCTGCACTTGGCAAGTGAGAGTTTAGGAATTTTACAACCACACTCCCCTACGTTCTTCAGAGGCCTGTGCCGTGCTAACTTTAACACAAGTAGGAAAGGAAGCTTTCTCTGCACTGGGCAGGCTCCAGGCCGTGTCTGTGTGATCAGTGGTATCTCCACTCCCGTCCTCTGAGAGGCCGCAGGCTAACCCACCCTGTTACCACAGTAGCACCCTCTCTCCTAGTCACCCGAGGCCTCTCTGTTGGGAGTCGAAGGAACACAGAGGTTTACAGCAGGAACCTGGAAATAGGGCTCCATTCTGTTGTCTCACAATGTGATGATCAGCTTTTATTGTCACCTTGACACACCTAGAGTCACCTGGAAAGGGAGTCCCAATGGGGGATTGTCTACATTGGGTTAGCCGTGGCCATGTCTGAGAGGGATTGTCTTAGTTGATGGAGGAGGCCCCGACTCACTGTGGACAGGGGGTCCTGATGTGCGTAAGAGTTGAGAAGTGGAGCTGAGCACAAGCATGCCGTTGAGCATGCATGCACACATCCATTTCTCTCTGCTCTTGACTGTGGATGGGATGTGGTCAGCTGTCTCAAGCTCCCGAAGCCTCAGCCTCCCTGCAATGATGGACTGTAGCCTGGAAGAGAGCTGAAATAAACCCCTTCTCCCCTAAGGTGCTTTTGGTTGGCGTGTTCTGTCCCAGCAACCGAAGTGGAACTGTAACACACCGGCAGCCCAAGGACATGTATCACCTCCCTAAAGTGATGCTCGCGCTGTCTGCGACCTCGGAGCCCTTCTCAACTGTTCCTCTAGGAGCTCTCAGCTCACCCATTCTTCAGTTCCCTCTACTCCGTGGGATGCCACGTGTCCCATCCCTGGCTCGTGGCAGCTAGTCTAAGATGTCAATGTGGAAGAACAAACAGAGCCTTCCATATCAAACAGTGAAATTGTATGACGTGGAGTTTGCCCTAATTATGAGAAGGAGAAGGCACATTGACATTAGCTGTCAAACAGTGTGGTGTGTAGGAGGCTCAGAGCCAGCTGGAGGGCTGTACCAGCTTTCCATCCCTGTAACAAAACACTCCAATGATCCAATGATCAAGAGAAAAGGTTTGGCTCACAGATTTGGATATTCTTGTCCTTGACCAGTTGGCCCTGTCAGGTCACCTAGAAGGGAGAGGGGGATAAAACTATCTTTACAAGTGGGAAGCTGAGAGAGAGGAAGGGGGCCCCATCCCCCACCCTGTCCAGGACATACTCCCTGTGACCTAACATTCCAAAACTAGACATCTTTTCATACATTGTCAATTCATATCTCTTTTGTGGAATTTCTCTTCATGATCCTTCCCAGTTTTTAACTGCTCACTTTGTCTGCTTGTCAGATAAATTCCAAATATTTTCTTCCATGTTTATCCATCATGCAAATTTTTAGCATCTTGTACCACTCACAGATTTTTATGTTATCATTGTTTTATTTTGATTTGTTTTTTTTTAATTGTTGGTAATGATTCATGAATAATTGTAACTATGGCACTGGGCTACAAATTGTCCTTAACTCGGTGTTCTAATCAAGTTTTGTTTTGTTTCCCTCGAGTGTGAAGAGCTCCGTTTGCTTTTCTGGAGAAGGAATTAGTCAAATTAATCTTTTGTTGGAAAACATGAATCATTATTCTGGAAGCAAAAAAGAAGCCCGGACGATCATTTCAGCCAGTCCTCAGGTGGGTGGGGAGGTGGGGGAGCAAGTCTCCCTGAGCAACTCCTGCATCTGGCAACAGCAGGAGACCCAAGCTTGAGTCCCCACTGCCTCAGCCTCACCTCACCATCCCCTTCCCTTATGAGGGTCCTTCTGGGCTGAGGTGACATTTCAATCAGTAAAGTGCTTTGCTGGTTAAGAACGAGGACCTGAGTTCGGATCCCCAGCACTCACAAGTGATCGGCACGTACTGTAGTCCCAGCACTGGGGAGGGAGTAGAGAGGAGAATCTCTGGGGCTTGTTGGTCTCCAGTCTAGCTGAATTGATGAGTTCCCAGTTCAGTGTGAAACCATCTCAAAAAATGAGGTGGAGTGCAACTGGGAAAAACACTCAGCATCACACATGATGAGTACACACAAATATGCACATATGAGCATGTACATACACACACACACACAAAGTAAAAAATAAAATTATAAAAACAGTTCTTGAAAATGAAACATATTTGTTGTGTTTCCCCTCCTGGTGGGTACTGGTCCTGGCAGTAATAAGTCAACCATGAGTTCCAAATGACCAACCTCCTGCAGGTCTGACAAGCGTTCGTGATGGCCATGCAGCTGATGTGAGCAAACAACCACTGTGTTCCAATCAGACCCTTCTCTGAGACCCCAGAGGATGGGGCAACCTCCAGCCCCTTCTTTCCTGCCAAGATCTATTTGCCTTCTTGTTCAAACAGCTCAGGACACTGCTCCCGAGGCTCAGTAACCAAGACACCCACTTGTGAGACCACTTTGACACCTGTGTACACAGAAGCTCCAGGACTGTCCCCACCCCACCCCCACCCCCGCTGGTTTTTAAAATCTCTGTACTGTTGTTTCATGGAATTCTGCTTTACCAAACATTGTTTGAATAAAGTAGATTTGCAAAATACTTCTAAGCTAAGGGTGGTTGGTAGCTTGTGCCTATAATCTCAGCACTAGGAGGCTGGGTAAGAGACGCTCAAGTTCAAGGCTAGCCTGGGATACATAGTGAGTTTCAGGCCAGCCTGGGCTACAGTGTGAGACTTGCCTCAAGAAATATATATTTCTGTTCCCAAAGGTTCTCTGTTATTGAGATTTGTACTGCAGTTGTTTGAAATTTTGATAGTGTTTGTAAAAACATTTCAAAACCAGAATCAAACATGCATCTTATGAACACAGACTCTCTTACACTGTGGCCCAATCAATTGCAACTGAGGTCCCTGTATCCACACCCTTTAAAGTGTGACTTCCCCTGGGCGGCGGTGGCACACGCCTTTAATCCCAGCACTCAGGAGACAGAGACAGGCTGATTTCTGTGAGTTCAAGACCAGCCTGGTCTACAGAGCCAGATCAAGGACAGGCACCAAAACAACACAGAGAAACCCTGTCTCAAAACCCCCCTCACCCCAAAAAAAGTGTGATTTCATCCCCCATGTCAGGGACATACATTAAGAAGTCAGGGCTGATGCCCTGCTCTTGAACTTGCCTAGCCAATACAATGCATCAGGAATGGCATTGTGTCCGTTCTGACTGTAGACCTCATGAAAACCACATCACAACATGCTAACAAGCCGTGCTAAAATCATCTGGGGAGAGAGTCTCGATGAGGCATTGTCTAGATTAGGTTGGCCTATGAGTGTTGTCTGCGTGGGGTTGTCTTCGTGTGACAAAACAAGACAAGGTCTAAAAGAGGGCAGCACCCTAGGTGTTAGGTCCTGGGCTGGTTAGGAATAGAGAAAGCTGAATGCAAGCATATGTTCTCATTCTCTCTGCTCTTGACTGTGGATGTGACATGACCGAGTTCCTGCCTTGACATCCCCACAGTGATGGACTATAACCTGGGATTACAAGCCAAAGAGACCCTTTATCTCCTAAATCCTTTTTGTCAGGGAGTAAAAGTAAGAACAGTATGCTACCATGGGTCCGCAGTGAGGGGGCCAACCAATGGTCAACTGAAGTCTCTAAAACTGAGTCAAAACGCATCTGTTCTCTTTGTAAATTTATTATCTAGGGTATTTTGTTATAGCACTGGAAGGCTGGCTAGCCCAAAACTCAGCTAAACTCAATGGAGATACCAAGCAAAACCCAGCTCAAATTGCAGAATTGCCCAGTCAATCTGCAGTCTTGAGCTGGGGTTAGTGACATGCCTGTAATCCCAGCACTAAGGGGCTGAAACAGGAGGATTGGCAGCAAGCTCTACACCAGCCTGGGCTACCTAGTGAGTCTGAGGGCAGCCCTGGCCTATAGAATAGGGCACTCTTTTAATAAATAAAACCTTACAGTGTTAAAAGTTTCTCACTCAGATAAGTGATGCTGGTATCGGTGGTTAAGAGATCTGCATCAACGCTGAATGTTCAAGGGGTAAAATCATAGAGTGTCCCCACACCCCTGGCTCTGTCAGCCTAGCAGGGTCACAGACATGCAAAGCAGCAGGTAGGACATGGGGACTGTGCCCTTGAGAAAACTGCACACAGCATCCTTGTCAACTAACAAGAAGGGACACCTTCCCTGCTTAGAGGCAGAAGAGGCTTCCTAGGACCTGGGAGGCAAACACGCAGTAGGACCGCGGGTCCATTAGGCTGACACAGGGATAGCCATTATAGTCATGGGAGTGGCCTCTCCACAGGCTGAAGCAGCCATGGCAGAGGCCACACAGTGTGGTAAAAAGTATAGGGCTGTGCAGCCTAGTGGCCCCAGCTGCAGCCCCCTGGTGGAAACTGAGGATACTCATTGGATGGTTCCAGGCCCTGGCTTTTCATGCAAAGCACCTATGTGGGTTCTAAGAATCCTCATGTCTGAGTGCCCAGATGGTACTGGTATCATTGTCCAAGAACCACAGGTGCACTAGTTGAGAGCTGGGGTCTGGACTTTACCAAAGGAACTGAAGATGAAGCCAGAGAGTCTTTGATCTCTTAACCTTGAGACTATACCTTCACCTAGTACTTAATTTCCAAAGTGCCGATTTCAGGACCTGTAAGGTGTGAGGTGGATCCGAATCCCTCCCCAGGTAGGTGGGAGTGTTAAATGAGAAAACACATTGGACTCCCTCAGCCGAGCTTAAGGAAACTGTCGTTCTTATTGTTACGCTGCCGATGCCCAGGCTACTGGAGCGTGGCTGGCAGAGACGGGCGAACAGGTAAGGAGGGGCCTGTCTCTGAGTTTTAATCTAAAGGTTATATCCTACCTGAGAAGCTCACAGAGCCTAAGCGGTACTAGACTCCTGTGTCAGAAAGACCTTCAGGGCAGTGGCAGGGGGTGGGGGGCACACTGGAGAGGAAGGTGAGCCAGGTGGGCACAGAAGCTACTGGAATGGCTTCGGGTATTCCATGTGCACATCTGGAATGGCACTGGGGGAGGAAGAGCTTGTACAAGAAGGAGGTCACAGCCCTTCCTCTAGCCAACAAGACTTCAGGAGCCTTTGGGGCGGGGCTCTCAATATTCCCTCCACATTGAACTTTGTAGATGCCATATAGGTGTCTCAGGGTGTGTCACAGCTAATGCAGCAAAAGCAGACTCCTGCTCCACGTGCCCTACACCCCACATCCTCTTCCATCTCTGTCCCTTTCCAAAAAGGCAACTATCCTAGTGAGTTTTATGTTAGCAAAGGTTAACATCAGCTGAGAAGATGGAACCCCGGTTGGGGAAATGGCCTCCAGACTGTTGCCTGTGGTGGCATCTTCTTGATTAACCATTGATGTGGAGGCCCCCTTCCCACTGCGAGTGGCAGGTAGTCCCGGATGCTGTAAGAAAGAAGGCAGAGCCAGGCGGTGGTGGCGCACGCCTTTAATCCCAACACTCGGGAGGTAGAGCCAGGCGGATCTCTGTGAGTTCGAGGCCAGCCTGGTCTCCAAAGCGAGTTCCAGGAAAGGCGCAAAGCTACACAGAGAAACCCTGTCTCGAAAAACCAAAAAAAAAAAAAAAAGAAAGAAAGAAGGCAGGAAAAACCATGGCGAGCAAGCTGGTAAGAAGCTCTCCTCCTCCCCTTGTGTCTTCTTCAGCTCCTGCCTCCAGGCTCCTGCCTCCAGGCTCCTGCCTTGCTTTCTTCAAAGTACTGTGACCCAGGATATGTAAGTCAAATAAACCCTTTTCTCCCCAAAATGTGTTTGGTCCTGGTTCTGTCACAGCAGTAGAACCCCTGAATTTGTCCAAATGTCTGTTTTCTATTACTGTTACAACTCCTTATGCTCCCAAGCATGCATCTATACACAACCTTAGGATTGGCTAACGGAGGAAGAAACAGTGAGTATGGCTTTCGGATGTTTCTTCGAGAGATGCAGGTACCACCCAGGAGTGGACTACTGCTGATAAACCCTTTTAAAACCCTTTTCTGAAATAACCTTGAAAGATACTGGTGAAGGGAAATCTTCACAGTGAGCAGAACTTCAGGCAGTACACATGATATTACAGTTTGTTGGGAAGGAGAAATGGCCAGGCGTGCGACTGTTTACTGATTCGTGGGCTGTAGCCAATGGATTGGCTGGATGGTCGGGGACTGGGAAAGAGTATCATTGGAAAATTAGTGAGAAAGACATCTGGGGAAGAAGTATGTGGCTAGATCTCTCCAAATGGTCCATGTAAATGCTCATTAAAAGGTGACTTCAGCTGAAAAGAAACTCGGTAATCAAGTAGATAGGATGACCCATTCTGTGGACAGTCAGCCTCCTTCCCCAGCCATTCCTGTCATTGTCCAATGGGCCCATGGACAAAGTGGCCATGGTGTCAGAGATGGAGGTTTATGTGGTAACAACAGCGTGGACTTCCACTCACCAAGGCTGATGTGGCAGCTGTTGCTGTGTGCCAGACCTGCTGGTAGCGGAGACCAACCCTGAGCAGTATGACCACAATATGACACCATTCCCCCGGGGTGTCACATTGCAGACACCGAGATCCCACCAGGTACTAGGGTAGCTAAGTCAAAAGCCTTGAGCGCTGTCTGTCTTTACTTCCTCCTTCCTTCCCCTCCTTCCTCTTTCTTCCCCTCCCCCTTCCTATCCAGCCCTTCAGCAAATCCTATCCCATTGTGGAGCCTGAGCTCATGCACCTCTCTGGTCCTTCCCTGGGCTGTCATCCTGGTCAAGTTCCCACCGATTCTTGCCCCAATCCTCCATCTCCCTTCTTCTTGCACTGTTTCCGTCCTTGACCCTCCAGTCTTCTCCCAACATGGCTGTCATGACGTCCCTTGCGACCCTGGCCATGACAAGGTATGTTTCAAAGGTCCCGGACTCCTATCAACTCACAGTCACCTTCTAGACGTCCGCTAAGTGCTCACCATCAAGTCCCAAGCCCTTGTCCCTGCTCTACCTCTCTTCTGTCACACGGACCCCTTGGCCGTGTTGATGACTCCAGACACACATCTCAGGGCCTTGCCATCTACTGAATCATCCTGCCATGCCATCCTCCTCCTCACACCACGTCTGTCCCACCTGTCCACACAGCTCCTTGCTTCCTGAGCCAGCACAGAGAGTCCAGTCACAGTGAGGTTTGAGGCTTGCACATCTGTGACATCAGAGCTCAGGCCTGCTGTGCCCGGGGCTCACCATTATAATTGAACTGTGCTCTCCATCCCTGGCCTTTGCCCAGCGTATCCAGGAAAGACTGTTCGCCTCATGACTAAGTGGAACCACTTGAGCTTCTTCCTCACTGTTTCCCAGGAAAAGTAACACGCCTGGTCCCACTAGAACTGAAGTTACAGATGATTGTGAGCCACAATGTGGGTGCTGGGCATCACACCCAGGTCCTCTGCAACAGCAGCAGCTGTGCTTAATCATGGAGCCAGCATCTCTCCATCCTCCACGTCAACCAGTTTTGATGAGGATTGGAGTGCACGGGGGAAGAGTCCCAGTGGCCAGCATCTTATGGGACACTGTACCAGTGAGTACAGCCCAGGAGTCAAGTTCATCCTCTGAACCAAGGGTCAGAGCACCTCATGCGAGATACTAACCTTTCTCCCTGGCTCTCAGGACTTCTGAGAAATCCCTGGATATTGTCACAGCTCCGTGACCCTGAGGCAGTCCTCAAGTGCCCTTCTCCAACGGGGCTCTGCTGTCAGGAATAATGAACTGGCAGGCAGTTGGGAGAGGAGCAGAGTTATTTGTCTAAATACTGGAGCCTTTGACTAAGTGTTTGAGAGCCTAAGAGCCTGGAGAGCAGATGCCCTCTGCCTGGGGGCAAGGTCTTTGGCTGAGGGCAGCCTAGGCTGTTGTTAATAAAGTGTGTTCAGGAAGGAGCCTCCCCAGACAGGGACAGGAGGAGGTCGTATGGGAGCTGCAGAGCCAGCGAAGCATGCTGAAAACCAGCTGTTGGTTGCACACTGAAAAGCCTAAATGTATGTTTTTATAACCACCCAAAGGTGGAAGTGCTGTTTCTAAAACCCAAATCAATAATACATCATTTTCAGCAAACGATCCATAGCGCTTGAATGCCAAAACCCAGAGGTGAGGGAGGCTTCTGAAGAAGTGGGAGTTTGTATTCCCACTGAAGCTCCCGAACCCTTCTCCATGTGCAGATCGTTCAGTTCATTTTACAGTAATGTGGGCAATGGAGAGTGAAATTGAGAAACCCTCCGGAGTGTCCATGGGCGCCCCAGTGAGGGGCTGGCCACCAAGCTCTTCTGAAAGCACTGAATAGACTTTGCACGCCCCAAACCCAGACGACCCAGATGCTAACAGTGCGCATGGGCACAGAAATGCATTGGCTCCAGGACTCGGAGTTCTAAATCCATGTCTCCATCTTTATTCTACACGGAAGACCTGACCAAACCTAGTAACATTGCCAGAGGCCCTGACCAGAAAACCTGGCTCTGGGTATGCATGCTTACTCACATGAAAAGAAAGCAACACTTTATATATGTATATATATGTGAGTATATATTATATATACATACATATGGGTGTACATGATCATTAGCATGAAGAGAAAACATTTTACAAATATAAATGTATTATTACAAATGTAGATAGACACATATCTCTATAGTTTTTATCTATATGTATGTATGTATACACATGTATGTGCACACACATACATATATATGGGGAAATGAATTTACTTATGCTTTTAGAACTAAGAAGAGAAAAATTCTTCAACTGTCTGCTGTGCCCACGACAATGTTACAACTCATAGAGGAACCAGAACAAATTCAGGAAACACACAGACTACAGTCAACTGCCATGGAACCCTGGAGTGGCCTTCGTGCTCGGAGAGTATTCTTTCTCCGGGTGTTGGGGCTCTTGGTGGAGTAAATCCCTCCTCTGGTAGACCTTGTAGGGTACTAACTCCTAGAGCCCCTTGTCTGTTCTGTGGGCTTGAGGGATTTGTGGAGCTGCGCCATCTGGCTATCCGTCTACCATTGGATTGGCGTGTGGCCCCATTAAGGGCAACTGATGCATGTCAGTGGAAGAAGGAGATGGCCCTGAGCCTGGAAGAAATACTGGTGAGCAATCCGCAAGCAGGAGCCAAGGTTAGGAGAGACCCACCCCTGACATTTACACAAGGTACAGAAGGACTCTCTTTCTGTGATTTCTTCAGCTAAGTCTCTCCTTTAGCCAGGGCGTTCCAATCCTGACAGTCTCGCCTCGTCTTTTTCTTCAGAGTCATGGCTAATTAGTCATTCTGTGCAGTCTCTCATAGTGGGGGATGGGTGTGCCCCTTGGTCATTCTCATCCCACTGTAAAGAAAGGGGCCTTTTTTCACAAAACTTGAACAATGGAAAGCACTTAGAGTGGCCCTTTAAGTGTGGATCACACATGTAGCCCTAGCATTTGGGATAATGGGAGGATTACTCACCATTCAAGGCCAGCCTGGGGGTTATGTAGCAAGACTGTCTCAAAGGAATAAACCACTAACAACAAAAAGAGTGGCCATTCAGTTCTGTTTTCCTGGAGTCCAGTGTAGTCGTGACAGTTAGCTCTTCAGAGCAGACTGCTGCTGCGACGCTGCAGAACTGAGGCAGGCCTTAACGACAAGGTGGCAACCAATTTGTTTATAACACAGGCTTCCCTGTCAGGAGATTACATTTATGAGTCCTTTGCTGCGTTCCCAGTCCCAGAGAAAGCATATTACCACACATTTTATAAATGGGAGGGAAAAGTCGAAAACATGTTAGGGATCATCTCAAAAGTTCCAAGTTCATTCTTTCCTGGAGTCTAATTTCTGTGAATTGTCATCATATGGATTAATTAGAGTTGCACTTAATAATTAAATTGCCATTGTCTTCACTTAGTGCACATAACATCTCCAGGGTGCTTTACATGCAACAGAATCTCAGACTGTAGAGACCACAGGAACTGCTGCTTCTCTTCCAATGAAGAGCACAAACATAGATACCTACCTCATCAGTACAGTTTACAATCCAGCTGAACTCCATACGTTCAGGAGCTGTCCAATGGGGGACTCTAAATGGCCTCCACATCCACATGTACACACTGGAATCCTAGGGTTTTTGTTGTTGTTGTTGTTTTTGGTTTTGTGAGACAGGATTCCTCCATGTAACAGCCATGGCTGTCCTAGAACTCACTCTGTAGCCCAGGCTGGCCTCGAACTCAGAGATTCAGCTGCCTCTGCCTTCCAAGTGCTGGCATTAAAGGCATGAGCCACCACCACCTGGCTGGAATCTTAGCTGTGTGTGTGTGTGTGTGTGTGTGTGTGTGTGTGTGTGTGTGTGTGTAAGTGTGGATACAGCCATGTCACATCATGTGTGTGGAGGTCAAGGGACAACACTGGGTAACGTTCTCACCTACTACCTTACTTGAGACAGGGTCTCCTTGATGATTGCCCCTGCATACACCAGGTTAACTGGCCCACAAGCTGCTGGAGAGTCTCCTGTCTCAGTCCCTCATCTCATCATAGAAGAACTGGGATTACAGATGGGCACTACCACACCTGCATGTGCAAGGGATTAGAACTCAGATCCTAATGCTTTTTTTCAGCCATTGCTTTCCATCTTAATTTTGGATTCATTTTGAAATGAAGAAGAGGAAATCAAGATGATTGCTGATGGTTTCTGTCTGGACTGGGTGTTTCCAGGTCCTTGGCATCTTGTTCAAAGAACTGAAGAAACACATACAAATATCTAAGTAACACGGGGTTCAAAGGTCCAGACTGGAATACACTGAAGGGAACTTCCGCAGGCCCTAAGCAAGCAAGTGGCTCAGGAGCATCCGGTCACTGCTCAGGCTTCCTTTTCAGGGCAGGAGGAAGCAACTCTGGTTGCTAAAGGTAGGGGTAGGTGGCTTCCTATTTTGATTGACAGGCTTCGCTACATAAACCTTTATTCACCACCCTTTCCCATGATGCATCTGATTTTAACCATGTGCACTCAATCATGCATAGACAGTGATCGTATATAAGCTTTTTGGTTTTGCTCTTGCTTTCCCAATAAAAGTTCCCTCGGAAGACACAGTTTGCCTGATTATACGTGCACCCACAAGTAGTCTAGAGTCGATCAGCACGCTACCCCTATTTTCAGGATATGTTTGATCACAAAAGGCAAGTTGCTAAAATGCTAGGAGTTATTTGGGGAGAGAAGCCAACTGCTTTGGGCACAGGGTATGCATGCAGCTCCACACAGGGGATCCAGGTTGCTGAGTGCTTTGTCTGGAAGGGGATGTGTGTTGCTCAAGCTAGGTCCTAGGTTGCTGGTCTTCCCTACACTTGCCTGCCTCAAGATTGTTCTATAGTGACAGACAAGAGAGTGACCTGTGTTCTCTAACAATGCACAGACTACATAGTAAGTCATCAGTCCAATGTGGGTAATTGTATATGTTAAGACAATCAAACTTCCCTCGTATCAATACAACAAATCATATGCTATAAGACAAGCTCATTTAGTCAGTTAAATGTCAAATTTCATTCAAAAAACTTTAAAAGAGGTAGCTGTTCAAACTTTAATTTCTTTAGGTTTTAATTTCAGTAAGCAACAGAAAAATAAGAAATTATCTTGATATTACAAATGTTTTCAGTGGCCACCAAGTCTAATGGCCTGACTTGGATCGCTAAGGTAGAAGGAGAGAAGCAATTTCTGCAAGCTGTCTTCTGACCTCCAAATACATGCCGTGGCACATGCATAGACATACAACCAAAAATCAACAAGCAGGGGCTGGAGTGATGGCTCATTTGCTGCTCTTCCTTAGAAGTCCTAAGTTGGGTCCCGAGCATCCACAAATACAGCTCACAAACGCCTGTGACTTCAGCTCCAGGGGACCCCTCTTCTCGCCTCCATGAGTATCTACACTCATATGGAGTATACTCACACATACACACAAAATAAAAATAAAAATAAATCTTTTTAGTTAGCTACTTGATGAAATATAATTTTAAACTTTTGAATCTGTGTGCTTGGATGCTGTGTTCTAAAATCTCGTCCTCATGCTTACAAAGCAGTGCTTACCCCACTAACCCATCCCTCAGCCCCCCAATAGGAGGTCTCGTTGAAACAAGAGTTACAGCCTCTTTAGAGTCTTGCTTCCGTCTAGACTTTGTGTTCAGCCTTCTTTGTGGATTTCCCAACATTTATTGGCCAATTAATATTCATGACTATTTATAGCTCCTCTCCACCTTAACTGTGGTACCACTTGCAGATACAAGTACTGCGCTTTCATTAAAAACAAATTTAAAAGATACAACATCTAAGATTTTACCCCCCAATCTTCGAAGGTTTCCCTGAAAAAAAAAATTAAATAAAATTGGAAAGTCTAAGGCAGGCTGGATAGTAACACAGAAGCAGCCCAGTGATGCGGAGGAGCAGGCAAGTCCCTCCGCCTCCACTGAGGCTGGCAGCAAGTCCCACCCACCAACAGGCACGCTTGATTGACAGGATGAGTAGGCGGCAACTACTAATTCTACTTGAAATAGCCTTTTAATTGACGGGCCTCTGCATCAAAGCACAAAGACATGCTTCAAAAACAGATGCCTAGCGAAGATAGACGCCGACTCTTTTGTAACTCAAATGTCAGATCAGTTTCCCATACGCAGATTCCAGACTCCGAGGTATTTTAAATTAACGGACAGATACGATCTTAAATCATGTTAAGTCCTTCTTCCCTGAAGTCGTTCCCTCTAAGGGATTGGCCTTAGTTTAAAATGTACTGTGACTCTTCATTTTCAGATATTTGTCATCCACTTAAAATAGTTGCTTTTTAACTCACAGAGGGTCGCCTTGTGCTAGTAATATGTCGCATGTGTTTGTAATATATCAACAACTTGCAAAACAAGTTTAGTAGACTCAGTTACATTCTCTTTTCATAGATGCTAAGAAACCAAGAATACTTGAATTCATACTTGGCAAATGTTTTGGCGTTTTAACAGTTTACAACTGACTCCATTGTTTTATGTCTATATTATACATTTGTAAACATTTATCATGGTCGATAGATATGTAATTATTTTTAAAAATGTATTTGTTTTTATTTTATGTGTTTGGGTGTTCGCCTGCATGTACATCTGTCCACCATGTGCATGCAGTGCCCATAGGGTCCCGAAGACGGCGTTGGATCCCCTGGAACTGGATTATGAGCTGCTATGTGGGTGCTGGGAATTGAACTCGGATCCTCTGCAAGAGCAACAAATGGTCTTACCTTCTCAGACATCTCTCCAACCCCTGCTTCATCTGAACAGTTTTAGACCTACTCATGAGATTTAATATATTGGACATGTAGAGCCAGTACCTCTCATTATTTCTCTGCCGAGCAGTAATGCCCTAAGACTGCTGTTCTTGAGATACAGCACAGGACAAAGCGTGAGAGCAAAATAAAGCTATTAGGTCCTGAAGCAGACAAATCAGATTCAGATTATACTTACAAGAAACTATGTGACTGCAAGTCACCTGGTTGTGTAGCCAAGCTTAAAACTCACTACCCTTATGATCCGGAATCCGAATTTTATGTAGCAGTGACTTGGTTTACCTAAGACAATTTATGAACCCCTTTACCTTCCTTTTTTTTCTGTTGTTGTTCCAAATAGGCCATGTTTCTTGGTGTCTGCATTCCTGCCAGGGCTGGATGAACACCAATCTTAATAGCAGGTTATCTTACCAGAAAAGAAAACTAGATAGAGAGAAAAAGAGCCAAACCCTACAGTCAGACAAAACAAAAATGTTAATCTATGTGCAAAGAACTAAAAAGTGGATTCATCAGGAAAAACAAAACCACGGGCTGAAAGTAAAAGGGATCCTGCTGCGCCTGTCAGAGCAGCTCCCCTCATGTCAGCGTGCTTTCATTTGCATGCTCCGTGTGGTAACAAGGAATCAGAAAGAAATGAAATAAAGGGAAATGGCTGACGGGAGCTCCAGGCCGAAGCTGCTTCCCTCCTCATGCCGACCGACTGCCGGCCACACACACCTGCTGCTCTCAGCCACTCAGCTCAAAGCGTCCAAATCTTTTTGTCAACAGTGGTTGGATAAGAACCCCAAATCTAAGCCGGGCGGTGGTGGCGCACGCCTTTAATCCCAGCACTCGGGAGGCAGAGCCAGGCGGATCTCTGTGAGTTCGAGGCCAGCCTGGACTACCAAGTGAGTTCCAGGAAAGGCGCAAAGCTACACGGAGAAACCCTGTCTCGAAAAAACCAAAAAAAAAAAAAAAAAAAAAAAAGAACCCCAAATCTGCTTCAGAAATGAATCTGGTGGGGTGGGGGCAGCTCACAAGGGGTCAGAAACTGACTAAACACCGCAGACACCAGACCAGTGTGCACAGCCAGTGAGGGTCACCAGGGAGACAAGTTCCAGGCCGTGGAGGCCAGAACCTCAGTTCTCCCATTTTGTATGGAGCAGGAACAGTCATTGACATTGGCTAAAAGGGACAAGAATGTCCTGAAACCAAACTTTGTTCTATAGCTACTGGGACTAGCTCTTGGTCAGAATGCTTAAAACGGAAAGATCGCCATGAAAACAAAAAACAAAAACCCAGGCTGGAGAGATGGCTCAGAGGTTAAGAGCACTGGCTGCTCTTCCAGAGGTCCTGAGTTCAATTCCCAGAGACCACATGGTGGCTCACAACCATCAGTAACGAGATCTGGTACCCTCTTCTGGCCTGCAGGCATACTATATACATAATAAATAAATTCAAAAAAAAAAACCCACTGGATCCTCTGAGCAGTGACAGTAGCTTCATCCTTAGCCACCCTCCATCAGGCAGTACCTGAGCCAAGAACGTGTGCCTGGGTGATGACATTGTCTGTGCTCAGTCCTCCTGTAACCCCAGTGGGTGACAAGGTGCGGAAGTCCCAGAAAGACTCACGTCAATGGTCTGTTCTGGGCGGCCTCCACCAGGTCCCTGAGGAGTACTTACACAATTGCTTTAAGACATTGGATGTGGGATTGGAGAGAAAGCTCGGTGGCTGTGAGCACTGGCTGCTCTTGCAGAGGACCCGGATTCAGTTCCAAGCACCCACAGGGCAATTCATAACCATTCGTAACTCCAGTTCCAGGAGATCCAATGCCCTCTTCTGGCTCCCTTGGGTACCAGGCACAACAGTGTGAACACACATACACACAGACATCAGCACATCTGCATAAAATAAAAATAAGTAAATCATAAAAGACCAAAAAGTCATAGGATGTGTTCCTGCTCGGGTGTGAAGGGTAGAGAGGATCAGGTGACCCTTCGAGGGAACAGGTGGTTACCCACAGTTCCTAAGTGGAGGTATGCCAGGCCCTGCAGGGCCACAAGGGGGCAGCACCATCAGCAGGGCATCAGGGGGCAGAAGGAAGAAGTGGAAACAGTGTGTTTTCAAGAGAAAGAAGCTGAGGCAAGTTCAACCTAAAATGGGCTGGTTTAAATCCTTTCTCCTGATGTAAGCTGTGTTCCCAGGTGAACAGTGCCTGGCCTGGGCTCATTAGAAAGGAGAACATTTCCTGGAGAGGGAGAAATGGACAATGGATATGGTTGGGGTGGGAGCTTTGGAATGCCTTGTGAGTGGAAGGCATACGTTGGAGAGAAAAGTTAGCTACAGGTTGGAACCAGCGACCTAGGAAGGACAGCTGGTCCCAAGTCAACAAGGTCCAAAGATGTCAAACATCATGAAACAGAGAAGACGAAACACAGGGTCAGAGCCAGAACCTGTAATCTCAGCATTCTATAAGAGGAGTTCAAGGCCAGCCCCAGCTACACAGTGAATTTGGGGTCAGTCTAGGCTACATGAGATCCTGCTTTTAAGAGGCAAGAGTCAAAACACAACCTGAGTACGGGGTGGAGCTTCTCATTCCGAACTTGACTCAATCCCAGCCCGACCCTCAGTGGCAGCTCTCAGCTCCCAGAGCTTCTTATGGATCTCTCAGATGCGGACAACACCACTAGATTAGCAGAGGGGCCTCACCAGAGTATGTGGAATTATTCCCACCGCTCCCAAGGAGGACCACTGTGGGTTAGATAGACTTGACCCACAGTCACAAAGTGCAGCTGTCTGCTTCCATATCTTCAAAGGACTTTTTTTTTCTCCTCTCTCGTGGTTTATTTCTGTGCTTAGGAACTGTGGCTCCTTTTTTTAAAGGCTTCCTTTTATAAATTGAGACTGTGAGGAGCCGGTTTTGTGTGTTCTTTGGTATACAGCACCTTTCATATTGGAAAGTCTTGTTAAATTTCACTTTTCATCAGAGTTACCATAGATAGAGAAGGAAAGCTATCAGAAACAGGAAGTGGGGCTGCAGCCCACCCTACGACCCATCCCTAATGGCTCCCTGAACCCATTCCTGCTGATAGAGTCCAAGTTTTATTCAGAGAACTCTGGAGATCAGGAATGTCCCCCAAACAGAAAAACAAAGAAGCAACGTGTAGCTTCCTCCCTCCTCCAGGCTTGGATGAGGGACCATTTCTAGTGAGTGAGACGGTAATCCACCAGGGGCTCTGGGAAGACCTTGTTTGTTCTTAAGAAGAAAACCACGGGATAAACAAAATATGCTACACAATGACTTGTTATCAGGCCATGAAAAGGACTATGCATAATACTGACAAGCTTGAAAACATTACGAAGGAAAGACACCAGACACAAAAGCCCACAGTCGGCATTCCAGAAATGTCCAGGCTGTAAAGACTGGAAGCAGGTAGGGACTGCCAGAGGCTGGGAATGAGGACAATGGGGAGAGCTGTCATGGGAATTCAGACTTCCTCTGGGGAGGAGGACACTGTTAACGGCTTCAGAGGTTGTGGAGGTAATTCTGAACTGAGCTTTGGAATGGCTAGACTGGGGGACTAATGTCATGATAAGAAAGAGAGAATCCGTGTGGGATTGATGCCTCTTTGTGTGTGGTTGGAGGAAGACACATGATGCAGCCTTTGGAGTTGTCGTGTGACAGGGACAGGCCCCAGGGCTCAGAGAGATGCCCTTGAACAGCACTGCTCAGCTGTCGGACAGCAAGCACTGGGTCCTGAGTGGGAGATATTCGATGCTCCATAAGAAGCAGACATTGCTAGTGTGGTCCACCTCCCTTCACACCTCTGCCCAAGTCTATTTCCAGTGGACACCCCCATAAAACACTGTGGGCCAAGTAATAGCCCCTGGGATTCTCAAAGGGCAAGTTGCTTCCTTCCTGTCTCCTTGAGAAAGTACCCATCACACAGCAGAAGCAAAAACCAGGCTTGACTCCACTGCATCCCAGAAAGGAGAAGCCAACTTTGTTCCCAGGGAAAGGAGGAGAAAGGGCAGGATACAGGAGCAGACGGGCTGCCTTGTGTTGTTTGCCTAGAGCCTTGTGTTTCTTCTGAGGTATAAATCTATCTCCCAGCAGTCCTAGAGCGAGCAGTACCCTGTGGTCAGGAGTTCAGTGGATCAGACTTTCTGTAGGGTTGACACAAACCAGCCACCAGCCATACCAGAGGTTGTTGTAGAGGACCAAAATGATTTTGACTATGTCTGATATTCATCCAAATAAAAACAGTTTTTATGACATTTGGAAATCAAAATTAAGCTTGCAACAGGGCGGGAGGGGGGTAGAATCCTTTAGGAAAGGAAGAACAAAAGATCTGATCCCACGGGAATTCACAGGAAATGGTTTTGGGGGGAAGATCCCAGCCATGAGAAAGGGAAAGGGAGCGGGTGACAAGGTGATGGAGAGAGTGAATGAAGTCAGGTGTGGAGGAGCGTGCCACTGATTCCAGCACCGGAGAGACAGAGGCAGGACAGTTGGGAGAGCAAGGTCACCTTCAGCTTTTGAGGCCAGCCTAGGATACATGAGATCTTGTGTCTGTGTCAAAACAATAAACAACAGAAAATGGAAGGAGCTGCCTTAGTTTTGTTTTCCTGTTGCTGTGATAAAAATTCCCTGGCGAAAGCAACTTCAGGGAGAAAGGCTTTATTCGGTCCCCACTCCCAGATCACAGTCCATCATCTCCGCCAGTGAAGGCAGCCGGAACCTGAAGCACTTAGTCACATGGCATCTGAAAGGACCAAGCAGATGCCATAACAGGCTGCTCAGTCTTCTCTCAGAGATCAGGCCTCAATTTCAGTTTCCTGAGACTTGAGCAAGCAGTTTCTGGGAGGGCCATGAACAAAAGACTGCTCAAAGTTTAGCCAGATGTTTACTTTCTGGGGCCCCTCACCAACTTAGAGTTATGTGCAGTACGTGCTTGACCAGCCAGCCCCCATGGTGGCTCAAGGACAAAGCCTGGGACTTGTGCTGGACTGCCCCCAAAGTAATAAATTGTAACCACCAACCAGTAAATTCAAAGGTTACATACCCTCACCCAATTAAAAGAGAACAGAGATAAAGATAAACCAATCCGAGTTGCACCCATGCAAAACTCCCCCAACCCCCCTGAAGGGCTTGTGGATTTTGCCTTTAAAAAGCTAGCCACACAAAGAAAAAGCAAGTTCCTCCTGGCCTCATGACTACGAGTGCTTTGGATCGAGCTTCCCTGTCCGCGGCTTGTAAACAAACAGAAATAAACCATGCTAATTGCATTCTGAACCTAAGGTCTGTGGTGGTTTGTCTTTGGGGTCCCAATCTGGGCATAACAGCATCCACAGTCAAGGGCAGAGAGCAGTGAATTAATGCATGGGAGTGCTCATCTGTCTCCTTCTCATCCAGTCCAAGCCCAGGGAATGGTACTTCACATAGTGAGTGGGTCTTCCCACATCAATTAACATAAAAAGGTAATTCCTCAGAGACATGCTCCAAGTCCCTTCTCCTAGGCTCTGCGAAAAGTTACATTATATTGACAATAAACTATTGCAGAAACACCGTGAGCCACATGCCCACCCACAAAGGGACACACACTCACTCACTCAAACACACACACACACACACACACACACACACACACACACACACACACATTCAGAAACACACATCCGCGTACACACAAACACACACACATTCAGACACACATACATCTGTGTACACATACACATCTGTGTACACACACACATCATTACACACCTGTACACACACACACACACACCACACACCTCCATAACGCCCAGGTATCAGTTACTTGGAGAAGTACACATTTCAATGGGAGCTGAAATCTGCTGATTTCATTCCCCTTTGGTTTTTGGCTCTGAGTCTGCACTATTTTCTGCAACGAACAAGTATTAGTTTCCAAATAAGAAAATACAGCTTTCTTTTACACATATTTTTTTAATTCACGATGCCCACGAAGCTTTATAAGAGAAAGCTCTTCCACGTCCTCGCACGTTTTTAAACTTCCCCCAGTGTGTTTGAAAGGATGGGGACTGTCATGGAATGTTTCTCTGGCGTGCTCGAGGTGGCGATTATTCCCTTCTGAATTCTCAGACAGCAATTGGTTCTCTTGGTCTCTCCACCAGTAGTTTAACACCTACGGCTCTGACTGGAACGGCTGCCAATCATTTACAAGTGACTTTTCAGCTCATTGAGAGAAATCTAGGGAAACGCATGCCCTGGAGTCTGGAGCTTCAGCAAAGCTGAAGTCTCTAGTGTGGAGAGTGAAGAACACACTACTTCGTACTGAGGTACTTGAAATTCAAGGTGTTTTCTTTGGTGGAGAATCAGGACTCTTCTGGGTGGGCAAACACGGCGGGTGTCTTCTGCTTCCTCACTAGTCTGTGTGGAGAAGAGCCCAAGTACTCTCTTCCTGAGAAGTTCCTATGCCTTGCTTTGCTTTGTCAGAGAATTTGCAGGAATTTACTGCAAACAGAAACACCAGACCCACCCACTCAAGCTCAAAGGAAAGGGAGCTTAGCTGTCAACTGTTTTATATTTCCCTCAAAGCTTTCTCTTCTTTTGAGTTTTAGGGTTTTTGTTTTTGGTTGGTTTTTTTTGTTTTGTTTTGCATGTGTATGTATGGTATATGTGGATATATATATATATGGGGGGGGGACTCATGGGGATATAGGGTGCTTGTGCACATATGTATATGCATGTGTGCAAGAGGAGGCCCAAATTTGATGTCCAGTGTCTTCCTCCATTGCTTTCTCTTCTATTCACTGAGGCAGGGCCTACCAATTGAACCCAACTCACTGCTTGGCTTGACTGCCCCAGTCAGCTTGCCACGAGAATCGCACGTCTGTGCTGGGATTACAGGTGGACTGCCACAGCCGCCCGGCATTTACATGGGTGCTGTGCATCCGAACTCTGGTCCCCATTCTTTTATAGCAAAGGCTTTGTCCACTGAGCCATCTCCTCAGCACTAAAACTTTCAAATGTGTAAATTCCCATGGAGGCCTACAGGCCCCCGTTTATTCCATATGAATAAAGATCCTCCCTCTTGAGGCCTGCTGGTTTTTCCATCTACTTCTGTCCTTCATAGTAGCTGTCCCACCCACACTGGCTTCACTGCCTAGCATATGACACTTAGCACCCTAGTAGAACCCTCCTCAGATTTCCACCTTCGTGGCTGGGATAGGCCAGTATCTTGATACCACCTCATGACTCAGGAGAGAGGCGCAATTGAATAAGGGTGGACAGAGCTTTATGCCTGGCTTTGTCTTGCTCTAACCAAATGCCTGTAACTGAGTAATGTAAAAAGAAAGAAGTCTGTGGGCTTCATACAAGAGTGTGCTCTGCCTCCTGCAAGGGCCTTTTGCTGAGTCATAACTCGGTGAACACATCGGATGCTGAGCTAGAGCAAGGAAAATATGCCATTTTAGTTCACCAAAATCCCCAATTCCAATTTTCACTTGAGCCATTTGGAACTCAGATATTGTAATGGTTAGTGTTGACTGTCAACTTGACAGAACCACCTGAGAGCTGGGTCTCTGGGCATCATGATTATATCAATTGTGGGTGGTCATCTTGATTATATTAATTGAAGTGGGAAGATCCGCCCACTGTGGGCAGCACCATTCCCTGGCTGGGATCACCAACTGTGTAAATGGGTAAAGGGAGCTGAGCAGCAGTCATCACTCCCCACTTCCTGATCAAGCTCCTGCCACCTTGATTTCCATGACTATCATGATGGATCCCAGCACCCAGGAGGTGGAAACATGGTTCCTCTCTATGGGCAAGTTGGATAGCTAGATGAGCAGACTGGTGAGCTCTGGGTTCAGTTCATAGACCCTGGCTCAGTGAATAAGGTGGGCAGCAAAGGAAGACACTGGTTATAAACTTGGGCCTTGAACTGTGGGCTAAAATAAACCCTTTCTTCCTGAAGTTGATTTTGTCAGGGTATTTAACACAATAGGGTAGAAATCAGGACAGGTACCTTCCATGTTAGTACAATTTCCACAAAGAGGCTGAACTAGCCTCTGTAGCAACTTCTTTGTGTACACCCAAGAATAAAAATCCTTCACACTGCACCATCTCAACACTAAATGCCAAAGGGTCATTGACTTAAAACATCCCAGTCCCAACCCCACTTGATACTTGTGAAATAGAAACTGGCTTTTATGACCTGACTTTCTTGCTCAATAATGATTAACACTTATTTAAACTGAGGTCTGGGTTCCAATATTTGCAATCTTGTGCATCTTGTCTCCTCTGTTGGCCTTTTACAGTCCCGTTCTTTCTCCCTTGCACAATCCACAGGACCTCCAACTTTGCCCTGTGCAGATGCCTTACCTCCTCCACATCTCTTTGTACCCGATGTCATAGGAATCCTCTCCCTCTCCCTGGAGCCCCATTCTGGAACAATGACTCCCACGAAGGCTCAAGCTCAGTCCTTAAATTAGAATTAAGCATGTTGAATTAAATCTGGGTTTGGCAAAGAAGTCATCCCTGCCTCCCTACTTCAACTCTCCAAATAAACAAAGAAGCCATCCGAGGCATGTGATTCCTTCTTGGCGAGACTGCACGGGTCACTGGCCATGCTTGTGAATCAGAGGTAGCATCCGGTCCTCAGCCAGCTGGGTTTTCCCAACACAACACCCACACCCCAACTTAATGATTAGCCATTATTCTTTCCTCCCCCTTCTCACCAGCCCTCTTAGTGAGGTCCAGAGTCATCCCACAGATGCTTGCATTGGAGCAGATGATGTGAAATGCAGATGAGAATAGAATGCCTGGAGAGGAGGAAGTGATTTGACAGTGAGGGACTTCAGTGAACATGTGGTACAGGGACATTGCTATGTCCATAACAGGATATATGTGGTACGTCCTCACCCCTCACAGGAAGTGTGCAAAGGGATCAGAAAGCAGAAATGCTTGACTAAAGAGAATAGTGTCACAGCATGTGTCTACTGCCTGATTCAGAATAAGCCAGTCTCTGAGAGTATCTATGCATAGGTCTAACAGATAAGGAACTCTAACACACACACATGCACACATACACATACACACACACACACACACACACACACACACACACACAGAGGGAGAGAGAGAGAGAGACAGAGAGAGAGAGAGAGAGAGAGAGAGAGAGAGAGAGAGAGAGAGAGAGAGAGAGAGAGGCTTGTGACTCTCTCATGCATGCTTGTCATGAGCAGAATTTAGATGGAGACTGTCAAGTTGGGGGAGTAAGCTCCATGGTACAACTGAAGAAAAGAGATGCCATTAGCACTCAGAAAAGCCTTTCTTGGGCTGGGGAGATAGCTCAGCCAATAAAGCACTTGTTTTATAAGTATGAGGTCCTGAGTTCAGAGCCCCAGCTTACCAAAATAAAAAGCTAAGTGTCCTTGTTTGCATCTTATGGCTGTGATAAACACCATGACCAAACTCATCATGGGAAGGAAGGGTTTCTTTCATCTTTACAGTTCATAGTCCACCATAGTGCAAGTCAGGGCAGGAGCTCAAGCAGGAACCTGGAGGCAGGAACTGAAGCAGATGCTATGGAAAATTCTGGCTGCTTACCGGCTTGCTCTCTATGGCTTGCTCTGCCTGCTTTTTTATAGCTCCTAGGACCACCTGCCCAAGGGTGGCACCACCCACAATGGGCTGGGACCTCCCACTTCAAACATCAATTGAGAAAATATTCCGCAGCCTTGCCCACAGGCCAATGTGACGGAGGCCATTCCCGGTGGGGCTTTCCTTTTCCTAATAGGTTTGCATCAAGTGTGTGGCTGACACTCGATCTGGTGCAGATGCTGCCAGAGACTCAGCTTTCTTGCATCCATCCCCCCGGAAAAAGTGACCAGCACACCGGAGGATGGAGCATAAGCCTATAATCCCAGTGCTGTCAATTATTATGCAAATGATTTCCTTCCGCTCAAATGTGTCTCTGGAGACAACAGGGCTGAACTGGATCTGAGGAGTCCGGATGAGAAATTCTTCTTTGGTTTAGATAAGAGTCCCCAAAGGTCTAGGTGTAAAAGGTGTGGCCCATAGCTCATGGGGGCAGGGGAGCACTAGGAGGCAGGGCCTGGAATGAAGTATTACGTCATCTGGAGTACATCCTCAAAGGCAGCTGTGGGAACCCAGCCCCTCCCACCTCTCTTTGCTTCCCAGATGCCTCTAAGTCAGCTGCTTCCTCCACCAGCCACACCAGCCACCACTCATCCTCTGTTAACAGACGAATCTCTCCTGCTTGCCTATTCCCGAATAACCAGTCAGAGGCTTACTATTAATTACAAACTGTTTGGTCTATGGCTCAGGCTTATTACTAACTAGCTCTTACATTTTAATGAACCCATTTCTATTAATCTCTTGCCACGTGGTCCATGGCTTACCGATCCTCCTGCATCTTGCTCCTTGGGTGGCTGCTGGCGTCTATCCCAACTCTACCTGCTTCTCCCTGTACCTCTCTTGAATTTCCCACCTGGCTACAACCTGTCTTGCCATAGGCCAGAACAGCTTCTTTATTAACCAATGGTAGCAACGCATGTTCACGGCATACAGAAAGACCACCCCACAGCACTCCTCACTCTCAAGTCCAAAGGCAACAGGGCGTGATCTGAAACTGCCAAACAGTGAGTCAAAGTAACTTTCCCTCCTGTGTTTGAAGTGAATTGCCTTGTGTATTTTGTGACAGCCATGCAATTCTGAATGACACAAACTCATGAGGACCCTAAATTAAAGATCTGAATTCACCAACTTCCTCTCCTGGGACTTGGTATGGTGATGACAATTCCTTGGAGCAAATATTTCCTGCCTTAGAAACAAGAGCGAGGCTGGCATCTCTCTGGGATATCACTTACAAGGCAACCCGCAGTAATTGTGAACTCCTACTCTGCTGATGTCCTGATTGACATGCTAGATCTGGTACAGACATGGCTGGAGGCTGCGCTCCTGCCTCTCCCTGGGAAAAACATCCACACAATTCACAGATCACAGATTCTTCTTTGTTTTAGATCCACAGTTTCAGTGCTGAGAAAAAAATCTCCTTGGGGCCAGGGAGATAGTGTGATAAAGTACTTGCCTCACAAGCACGAAGACCTGAATTCAGTCCCCAGAACCCATGTAAAAATGCTGGGTGTAGTACTAAAGAGATGGCCCAGTGGTTAAGAGCACTTGCTGCTCTTCCAGAGGACCTGGGTCCCATTCCCAGCACCCACATCAAGTGACTCACAACTGTCTGTTAAGTCCATCTCTGGGGGATTTGGCATGTATGGCCTCTGCTGACACCTTCATTCATGTGCACATACCCACATGCAGACACACAAACAATTCTATACATAATTTAAAACAATAAACATCAATCTAAAAAAATGCTGGGCGTGGTGGTGTACATTATCACCCAAGAGATTTTTATATGACCCTGAATATGTAGGTATATTGAATATGTACACAAATCATAAACATTTGGTGATAATCACTATTGGTTAACAAGGAAATCAAATTTACATATACATGAGATGGATATGCTAATTTATTTTTACATAAAAATCTTGGCTGAATGTTTGATACTGTAGGATATAGAACCTCTTCAACATTTTTCAGAGTTGATAGATACTTTGATTTTATAATTGTCAACACTGAGAATGGTTCTTTGCATAAATATGAAGTGCACAAGTGCAGATGTATATATAGATCCCACCAGGAATTGCTGGGAATTTTGTCTTACCTGGCCCAAATTAATCCGATGATGTTTCTAATGAAATTAAAGTCAGAAATTAAACAGTACTTTTTAAAATCAAGGTTTCTAACACAATGCAATCCAAAGACACACTAGCTCAATACTTAGATGCTCAGGAGGAATAAGGACGTGAAATTATTAGTCTTTGTTGTCTGTAGCTAAAACATTATGCTTCTGTAAGAGCAGAAAACTGCATATTCTGTAAAAGCATGGCTGTTTATGGCATGCCATAGTCTCCAAACTGAGCAGAGGCGCTTCAGGCATGTATGTTGTGTATTAAGAACCAAAGCTGCAGTGAGGTCAAGCAATGAAATATTGCGAGGCCTGCCGGAAACACCCTGGGTTCATTGTGTACTGGATTTTGAAAACTTTGATGCATTTTCTGTTACTAGAAAAAAATTTTTGGAACTGTTATTGACAAAGAGTAGATGCAATTTGGCTGATGATTCAGGAGACTGGGAAGTCTAAGAGGTGGCGCTGCTATCATCATCTGCCTGTCATCTGGTCAGGGCTCCCTTACTATATGACAAGGGGCCAGGGGGTCACATGGTGAGACGGGGCAGGCCAGCCTCTACTCACTCCAGTCTCTCTCCTTCTTCTCATAAAACTCCCAGGCCCATCATGGGGACTCCTTCATAATGACCTTATCTAATCTCTCCCCTAATTCCAAATACCATCAACATCTGAATTTGGAGATTCTTGTACAATATTAGAGGGACCAGCTTTAATATTACACATCCCAGGGGCTCAGGAGAGAGAACTACTAACGGCGAGGACTATTTTCAGGAAATAGAATCTCAGCACACCGAGCTCTATAGTCCACTTGCTTTAATTTCTCTGGCATAACATCCTGTATACACAGCTTCAGTTCTGTTCTCGTGCCTAGCTCCTTTCTTTCTCTCTATGTTTATCTACTGTTCCCTCTTAAGTTCTATCTTAATTCTCTCATTTTAATTCTGCCTTATCTAGGGCCTTCTCATCTCATTCTTACCCAGCTAGTACTTCCCCATCTGACTCTTCCTCATCTTCCATCTCGTTCACACGTACTCTCTGGTCAAAATCCTCCATATCCCTCTCCGTTCTCCATCTCTAAGTTCTCCCAAGTCTCTCCGGAGTAGAGTTATAAACCCAAGCAATAGCAATCCCCTGGTCAAGCAAGGTCACCAGGCTTGAATTTGCAACCCAAAAGGGAAGTGACTAATGGATTAACTAAAGGCTAAATTCAGGTAATATCTAAGAAGAGGGATCTTATATGCTCAACTACAATCTTAAATGTGATTAGTAGAAAATGTTAAGAATCTGTGAGTTGCTAGGTCAATGAGAGAAGATAAAACTGCCTTCTTTTTTCCTCTGGTTCCTATGTGTCCAAGCTATCTGCTGTTTTTTCTGCAGGGTGGGGGAAGGTGTGCTCGGTCACTAGGCAACCTGTGTACAGCTAGATGCCTCTGGTGATAGTAAAAATGAGATCTGGAACTAGAGGTAAGATTTGGGAAAGGAAGAAGTTAAGCTTAATTGGCACATCCGCCAGGCCTTCTCAAATGGGTAGTCTGGACACTTAGTCTGTTCTTAGAGACATAAGGTACTTTCCTCCATCTGGGGATGGACCTGGCTGGATGCTGCCAATGACGATAATTATAGGAGTTCTGGCTGTGCATAGCTGTCAGTTCAGCTGATATTATATATATATAATATTCCTTTAGTAGAGGGGAAATGGTGCCCAATAAATGATGAAAAAGCTACAATAGTACACAAGAAACTCATAGCAGAAAACAGCTGATAATCAAAAGCCAAATACCACCAAGGCTCCTTGAGCTTGACCTCTAGAAGGCCCTTGGCTTCTTTCAGGTATTAGCTTTGTCATAATCATCTGAAATCCTACTTTGTATATTTTTGCGGCTTGCAGCAAGGGATTACGTTTCAACATGAGCTAAAATCATGGGCACTAGAGCAGTCATTATTGATTGTACATTTCTATCCAATGAGTGGGCATTTGGCTCAGTGGGTCCCCAGCACCCACATGCTACATTTACATGTTGATGCATGCCTGTGGCAGGATTGTTTGATCACTCTTCCTGAAGGATTCTCAAGCAATAAAGACTGACCATGTAAGCAGCCACTAGTCAAATCTGCTACCATTGCTGGGTGACATTAACATGGGAACATGCGCCTGTAATCTTAGGAGGATGATGAGTTCAAGGTCAGCCTTGGCTACTCAGAGAGGCTCTGTCTCAAAAAAAAAAAGTCATTGCTACTAAACTAGATGACCCCAGTTTGAAGGACCAAGGTAGAAGAAGAGAAATGCCTCACACAAGTTGTGCTCTATCCTTTGCACATGGTATGTGTACATCTACAAATAAATTACTAAAACAAATTAATAAGAGACAGATGATAAACGTAATTTTTAAAAATCTGTATCAAAAAAAAAAAAACCCAAACAAATAAAAGTTTTTCTAGGGAGAAGAAAGTTAAGGATGGGGTAGAGACTAAGTGTGTTCTTAGTACAGATAGTGATGCTTAGTACCTGGATCCATTTGTGTCTACACCACACAAAGACCCTAAGACACTAAGCTTTTCTAGTGGACTGATGGTGTTGGTGGAGTTGGGGACTGCATCTCCCCTGCGCTGCTTGAAGTTGTCTGCATTGTACTTCTCTAAGATGAACTGGGAATCCAGACATGAAGAAAGGAAGGCAAGGTCTGCTCCGCTCTTTCCTAACCCTCCAGCTGACTTCCCTCCATCTGCATCTTTTGTCCTGTCTCCCATCATCATTCACGTTCACATTCTTCCCCATCCAGACTCCCTCAGGCTAAGCTTGCCTCCATGGGTCCAGGACCATTTTGTCCTTTCCCTAGGAATCATGGGGAACGTTTGGCTTCCCTGGTGTGTTCCGAACTCAGTGTTTTAAGGTATGGGCCTCAGCCTTCCCTCTTTCTCTGTAAGAATCGATCTGTACTGTCTGCCTCCATCAGAGGGGAGAGCAGTACCCCCAGCAGCCCACGCTTGGGGAAGGTGAGGTTCTAACGGTGTAATGGCTGTGGAGAGGTAGAGAGGTGAGGTTTCCTGATCCAGCGTGCATCCTGCTTCATAGGAAAGATTCCTGGGTTAAGTACAAGTGTGCTGTGCCGATAGAACAAATACGAACAGAAACAAAGCAAAACTCCAAGCTCCTCCGGTGATTTTGAAAATTTTAACCAGGACTTTCCAGTGGATAAAGACAAATAGTGATTTGCTTGGATAGATGTATGGTGAAGACATACAAATACATTACTGAGAAAGTGGGAATAAATATTCTCAGTGAATGTTTGAATAGTCATGTTACAAATCTCCTTTAATGATACAGAGCCAAAGTGAGCATGCTCAGAGACTGGTGAAAGATGTAGCAGATTGTCTTGAAGAATACCGAATTGTTTAAATATGTCTGCATAGCTTTGGAATAAAATAAATCCATCAAACTAGCTATGGGATAGTGAAACACGCAAAATATCTTTAAGAAGTAAGTGGACATGCTGCATCATGCCATTCCAGAGGGAAAACCACCATGAGGGATTTCCAGAGGAGGTGCCTGGCACGAGGTTAGCTGGAGGGGATCAAGAGCCTCCCATAGCATGGATCAGGAAGCTCTTGCTAAGAATGGTTCAAGGTCACATGACGAAAGAGCTGGGAACTGGGAGAGAATGATGGCTTCGCTTGTTGTCAGTATCATAATTACTGTGGCGTTGGGAGAAAAGAGAGAATGGACCTATTCCTGAGGAGCTCACCAGGTCACATGAGATCTGTCTGCTGAAAGAACCAAGAAGAAAACATCTGTGAGGACGGAGACAGCCAAGCAGACAGTCCTCAATGATGTCACTAGACCCCAAGATCAGTATCTGTACATCCAGGAATGCGACCACAGCCCCTCACTAAGGCCTTGTCAATTTTTCTTTTCATGTTATAATCCTAAAATATTCTGACAAAAGCAACTTAAGGGAGAAAAGGTCTATGTCAGCTCACAATTCAAAGCACAGTCCACCCTGGTGAGAAAGTCCAGGCAGCGGGATCTTGAAGCTGCTGGTCATATCACATCCGCAATGGGGAAAAATTCTGGTCCCTTCCTCCATGTATACCATCCAGGATCCTAGTCACGGAGCGATCCCACCCACAGTGAGCATGGTTCCTTCCATCTCAATTAATGCAATCAATATAATCCTGTCCAGACGCCCATCTCCCACATAGTTTCAGATCCTGTCAAGTTGACAACTAATGTCAATCATCATAGACCTTAGATAAATGAGGTTCCTCAACCTTTTCTCATACTGCATGTCAGGTTTTATTAAGGTCCTAGTTACAGAAACCCCTGCTCAACTTGGCTTGAGAATCTATATAATTTAATGACTTACACTAGGAACAATGTTGTTCAAGCTTTTGTTTTGTGTTTTGGACATTTTTTTCCACTTTTCCTCACATGTTGACTTCTTCCTCAGATAGTCTGCCCTCATGATGGAAGACAGATATCATCAAGATCCAAGATGGCCACCTTCAGGATACAAGATGGCCACCTTCAAGCTTTAAGATGGTCCTTGGGAAATAAGATGACCATTTTCATGAAATAGGATGGCAATCTCCATCCTTTACCTTATAAGGTAATTGCCAGTGATAATCAAGAATAGAGTTTCTTTATCCATATTTAAAAAGAAAGGGACTCACTTTTCCCAACACCAACACACTCCAAACACAACTGTCTATCAGGAGCCTAAATGAGTCCACAAATCGATTGAGTAGTTGTTGACATGACCTGTCTAAACCCCTCTGCTGGCATGCTGGAAACAACTGGGAGAATTATTCATGTGGTCAGCAATAGCTTCAGAAATCTTTGTAAACTTTTCTGAATAATTCCACATTCATGAATCTTATTAATCATCCCAGTAGCCCTTCGATATAAATACTACCATCATTTCTATTTTACCCAACTGGGGAATCAGAGATTTGATTAAATTTCCAAAGGTCCCAAGGGTAATTACATTGGGGAATACAAGTCTGTCTACCTCTAGATTTATACCCATCTTTCACAGTAGAACAAGAGGATCATTTTGAGCATCTCCTTGGTATGGTGACTCCGAGGCCCCACAGGCCTCCAAGGCCAGGGCACCTCAGCAGCTGTGCTTTGAACTCCAGCACTGGGTTTTCAGGAAGCCTCCGCCATCCAGCTCTATTATGTGCGATGGCAGAGACAGGGGTAGGCCCATTGCTGAAGGACCCAGAGCGCCTCCTCAGTTGACTTTGGCCTGAGAACTCCCAAGCCTTGGATGTTTCTACTACCATTCTCTGGAGTTCCTAGACGTGAGATCCCTCCTTAGTTAACTCTAGTCAGTCATGAGATCCTCTAGACACTCCCTGAGTCCATTCATTCGTTCATCTCTTGTGACACTGAGGAATCAGAAATGACAACACAAGACAAAATAACAAAACAATGATGATAACTAGGAATTCTTATCACCTGCCCAATGCTGCATCTCTGTGAGTTCCTACCTTCATTCATGCTGCCTTCAAGGAGTGCTAGAAGGTAGTTGCTACTGTTAGTTCTGTTCCAGAAGAAACTGAGGCAGACTGAGACCGGACACAGGCAAGTGAGAAAGCAAAGCCTTTAGCCCAGTCACTCCTTCCTTCAGCCTCCTTGCACAACCACTGCTCCATTGTGCTCAGTTTCAAGAGCTTCCTCCAGCCTTTTGCAGACATGCGGGGATCCCCAGCCTGATAGTCTCAAGTAAGCTGGTCTCTGTCCATCGCACAGATGCCACAGAACTGTCATGCATTTGCATTGCCAAAGCTCATTGGTACCATCATACAGCATGCAATATGCCAGGCCCTGCCTTTCACAAACACTACACCATACATATCCCCCACATTGCCCAGGGGATTCAGATCTGTCTTCTCTCTCGGCAGCACAACGGCCTAACTACAAAGCCCTGACATTCAATTAGCCATCCCTATGTTGTTAGACATCAGAACAGCCAATTCTTTGCCATAACAAATGATGCTATAAGGAGCATTTCCATGTCTACAGCTTTCCCTCTGGCAGTCAAATTAAAATTACCTGCAAGCATAGAGATAAGGCTAGAGCCCAAGTGAACACGTTGTGCCTTCTCGGGGCTGCCTGCCTGCCTGCCTGCCATTTGAGGTGAGGAAGGAAGGTCTCACGTCCTCTAATGCACCAGCCCATTCCTCTACCTGCTTCCTGCTGTCCCCGAGTATGACACACGCAGGCACCTAGACACGCAGCCCCTGAAGCTTGCTCCCCAGTCTGCCTCACTCTGCAGCACCGCCTCTCCCTTTGACATCTCTGAATTGCCCCCAGGGGAAGGATGTCAGGCTTCCAGCACAAGATAAGCAAGCAGATTTCTCATTCCAAGTCAGGTGGCCGGGGTATGACACACTGTTCCCATCTTAGTCAGAACAATGCTTATGGGTGCCTACTCTTCTTTTTTCTTTTTTTAATTAATTAAATTTCATTTTATGTATATGGGTGTTTTCCCAGCATGTACGTCTGCACATTGTGTATATGCTTGGTGTGCTTGAAGGCCAGAAGATGGTGTCCAATCCCGCTGCTTGAAACAGGAGTTACAGATGGTAGTGAGTTATTGTGTGGGGGCTAGGAATCAAACCCAGGTGCTCTGGAAGAACAACAATGCTTTTAACCACTAAGCCATCTCCCCAGCCCTGGCTGCCTCTTCTGAGATAGTGTGGTGCTTCCTTAGTGCATAGCTGTCTAGTGACTGGGTAAATGGAAAAACCCTCAGACTGTCAATGACTTACCAGTACACCTGCTTCACACAGACAGGAAAAGGACCTGATGCTTAGAGAGGTTGGACAGCTTGCACAAACCAAAAAGCCATCCAGTGAGTGTCAGTTCTCAGGCCAAGTCCTTGTGGCTGCAGGACTCGAACCCCGACCACTCCTTTCCCCATCTTCTCTCTTACTACTCATCTTTTCAGACATGGCATACTGTAGTCTTAACACCGTGGCTGATTTTTACACCAATCTTTATCAAAATGTGTCTTTCAATGGCCATGTAGAATTGAGTCTCCAGAGTGTACCCCATTTCACATTCAGCAGGGAAACTGTTGTCCAAGTTGACGACCAGAAAAACCATCACACTTAAGCCCTAATAGTCTACATCCAAAGATTTCTTCGTGTTGTTCGTTGCTCAAGACATAGGTGCATTTGGACACATGAATATGTGTGTGCGCACACAGGCACATCAATGGCAAATGGCAAAAAGAGAGAAAAGAAGAGAAAGTTCTGCCATGAAGCATGTGCCACAGACACAGAAGAGCTAAGTAAGTCACCTAAGGAAGTGTTCCTAGCCTCAGACTTGACACGTGGGACTCACACTCAGATCTTCATGCTCACAAGGCAAGCCCTTTACCCACTGAGCCACCTCTCCAGCCCCATAGCCTGTTTCTTAGTGAAGCCATCCATCCTCGGAGTCAAGTCTTCCTCAAGTTCATACCCGATCCAGACAGTGACCTTGAGAGTGCAGGCATAGCTAGTTCAGTGCAGCCAGTTGAAGCGGCTAGGGCACGTGAGCCATTCCTGACCGCCTCCCCCCACCCCCGCAATCCCATGCAAAGTGTAGAATCCTTTGCTGATCCTTTACTGATCCTCACAGCACACACTTTCTAGAAAACAAACTATATCTAGTGACCATGAGTAGTCAGTAGTCTGTGACTCTAAACCAAGGACACTTATTTTTGCCATGACTCTTTTCACCAATGGGAAATATTTGCATTCAGGGATTGGGGCCAGAATTCCCTGCTTGCTTTTTGTGGTTGCTTACTGGAGCCTCTGACTTGGCCTTGTGATTCTGAGAACAGGAAAACAGATTCCTCACTGCGGTGCAGGCTGGGCCCCTTGGAATCATCCCCACTATCAGATGTGGCCTTTCGTCTGGGGCCTGGGCAGAAGAAAGAGAGACAGACTGCTCCCTTCTTCCCTGGGTCTGTTGACAGTCCTTGGCTCTCCACCGGGCATATATATGTGTGAGTGTGTGAGTGTGTGTGTGTGTGTGTGTGTGTGTGTGTGTGTGTGTGTGTGTGTGTACATATATACATACATACAAATTTTATATATATATATATATATCTCCAGCCTTCTGTGTCATTTGAAAACATCAGATCGAAACCTAAAACAAAAGTGGCAAAGCTTGGGGAAGACAGGACACATCAGGAGCCACATTCTAAATAGGCGGGGACTTGATCTCTTTCTCACTTCTCTCTGCATGTGGAGGGGGGGCGGTTCTGGCCCTGCAAAACCAGAGGAGTCAGGAAGATGGCTGACTCGCGATCCAGGAATTTTCTGTTCTTAGAAGAACCACAGAGCAAAAGAAACTAGAATCTGGCATCTTTCTGAGGGCCAGGGGGACCCAAGCAATGTCCCTTCTTCCAGGGCTGTACATGTGTCTGTCTCCTAGGGTTGCTGCTGCTCATTCTGCCTGCAGACACTGGGTAAGAATAAAGCATAATGCACTCCATGTGTGTGTCTAATGTGGACTCCTGGAAGGAAGGGCTTGTGGACAAGAAATGATTCTTGGGACTGAAAACAAATGATCAATAGCACTTATCTCTTAAACAAGATGTCAGTAAGTTGGTGTGGTGGTTTGAACAAGAATGGCCCTTATAGGCTCATATATTTAAATGCTTAGTCATCAGGAAGTGACACTATTTGGGAAGGATTAGGAGGTGTGGCCTTGATGGAAGAAGTGTGTCACTGGGGATAGGCTTTGAGGAGGTTTCAAAAGCCCATGTGAAGCCCAGAGCCCCCTCCCTGCCCCCGCCCCCCCCCCCCCGTGTGTGTGTGTGTGTGTGTGTGTGTGTGTGTATGTGTGTGTGTGTGTGTACGAGAGAGAGAGAGAGAGAGAGAGAGAGAGAGAGAGAGAGAGAGAGAGGATTTCCAAGAGTCACTTCTCTCCTTCCACCTTGTCTTTGAAGCAGGGTCTCTCTGTTTCTGCCGCTGTGCTGCACGTAGCAGCTTCTGGCAATTCCCGTCTCTGCCTCCCATCTCGCTGTAGGGATACTGGGATGACTAAACGTGTAGCCAGCCTTTTACATGGTTTAAAGGACTCAAGCTACAGCCTGGGGTTTGCATGGCAAGTGAACTGTCCTACTGAACCACCTCCACCCCCACGTTGCATAATTTTTTTGATAGACAAGTTCTTCGACCACAAACAGATCAATAGTACCATGTGACAGGGTTTCTGTTTGCAGTCGAGGGGACTGTGAGTGCGCAAACGCTACTCCGTGTTCCCCACTTCCTGCCTTCGTTTCTTCTCCTTCCTCTTCCTTGCAGGCTGCTGTGGAGTTTGAAGTTGACCTCGGTTGCAGCCCAGAAGGATTTCTTCTACCCACTCAGACCATGGTGGCCTCTCTTCAGCTCTCCCGCAAATCTCAGAGTCCTAATTCATTCTCCTAGCCTGACTCAACTTCCACTCTGGGCCCCACCCTATTTCTTTCATCCTTTGCTGAGACTGTTTCAGTAAGGAAGTGCTTTGAAATACAATCTGACCTACCCTCCCAGATCAGGCAGTGGGAGCATAAATATAGAACACGTCCTGGGGATAGATATTTTTATAAGCATCAGAAATGTTAATTTGCATTCTTTGGAGACCTCGGAACCACCATTCACTGTGTGGATTTCTGAACTCCACTCCATGGTTTAGATCAGCTACTGCCCCTCTTTATCTGGGCGGGAGGCCTCTTGGCTTTTCACGGGGACAGGATGTTTCCCATTTCCAGACAGATGCAGATCAAAACTCCAGCCGCTGGCATGTCAACTATGCCCTCATTTTAAAGTCCCTGTTACCATCAGTTGGGACTTGGTGGGCGACATTATTTAGCTTCCTGGCAGCCTGGTAGAAACTATGCAGAACTAAGAAACAGCGCCCTCCATAAGAACTTGAGCAAACACTGGTGCACACTCCCCCAACTCCCCCTCCTTCCCAACCCCTCCACCCCACCCCCAGTCAACCCTTGCCCACTTTAGAACAAGACATCCTTTCTTTGTTTCTGTCCTATTGAGCTCCTTGAATTCTCAAATGAGGAATCAAAGGTTGCAGCTTTGCTGCCTTTCAGTCTCTGTGTATTTTGATTATTCTCCTTAAAGCTCGATCATAGGTGAACCAGAGAGACATTAAAAGTTACAGAAAAGGAGGTGAACAGTGTGCAGTTCCATATTCTAATTCCACCACCAAAAAACCCCAGGGCACTGTTTTAATTTTCATGTTTTCTCCCAGAAATATTAGCTGTTCTTTTCCAGGGGATCAGAGCTTAATTTGACATGCATTCAAAGACCTCTACAAAAGAGTGGACATATGGTAAAGTGGTAAAGGGCTTGCTGAATATGGACAAGACCTTGAATTAAATCCCCAGTACTGCAAGAAATCAAAGACCACCACTACCCCGGATATAGATACAGCTTGCCTCTGTGGATAACTGAAAAACCAAAACCCATTGTGTAGGCACCCAGCATGGCGCTGGGTCTCACCAACACCAAAACAGAGCGTGGACACCTACATCTCTGAAAGATAAAAGAGCAAAAAAGGCAAGTGAGGGAAGCCGCGAGCACATCTCTGGTGTTGATTTAGAAATCCTGGCTGCTGGTTGCACCAGATGCCGGAACAGCATAAATCCGGAGAGCATCTGGCTGGGAGCATGCTTTCCGAGAACACCCTGCAAGAAAGTGCCTGATTTAAGCTCTCTTTGGGATAAATGGTTGGAGCTTATAATTCTGTAACAGAATCATAGATCAACTGGATCTTGAAAACGAGGCCGGGGGAGCTGTAAACACCCATCGATTATTTTATCTGGTGCGTTGAATCTGGAGCCTGTATTGCTCAGATGTGCTCTGGGGAGTTGTGCTGAGAGCTATGGAAACATCAGATTATAAAGAATTTATTTTTAAAGCATTAATAAGGAAACAAGATACTTTGGGGTCTAGTGAGGTCCAAGCTGGTTCTGTTACTGGCACATCTGGAGAGCTCAGAGCTACCCAAGCTCCACGTCTTAGCCGTTAACTGTTGCTTCTTAACAAGCCACCACTTTTCAGTGACTTTAAGCAACTGCTAGCGGTTTCCAAGAGTCTGCTGGGCATCTCAGCTCTATTTTAGATTCTTCATGGTCAACTGAGGGGTCAGCTGTGGATTGAATGCCAAGCCAGGCAGGGTGGCTTTCCTGAAAATGGGAACTCTCCAACATGGAGGAAAGTGACAACTGCCTCCTGAGTTTTAACTCAAGACTACTCCACATCACTTCTGCCACACTTCCGTCTCAAGTGAGGGACCAGAAAAGGGCAGATTCCAAAGATGGAGAAGCAGACTCTACCCTTCCTGAAGAGAAAGTTTCCAAGTCACATTGCAAAGGCCATGGACAGGAAGCAGCTGAGAAAAAGAGTCATTGCTTTTATTGGTCTCACAGGACGCTCTCCTGAAGTGAATGTAGTTTCTTCAATAACTATTTAAGGGCTGAGGAGATGGTCCAGTGGCTCAGGTACTTGCTGGGAACACAGGAGGACCTAAGCTTGGATCCTCACTACCCACATAAAAGAAGGCATGCTTCTGCAACCTCAGGACCAGGGTGAGGGCAGAGACAGGAAGAGTCCAAGGACTCACTGGCCAATCAGTGGAACAGAAATGGTAGGCTTCATGTTGAGACCTTGTCTCAAAAGAATAAAGAGAAGAGCGATAGTGGATGATGTCAGATACCATCTTCTGGCTTCTACATGCACATACATGGGTACATGCACCTGTGAGCACATGTGAACACACCACACACACACACACACACACACACACACACACACACACACACACACACACACACACACACAACGTAAGAAGAGCTGGGGAGTTGTATAAGTATAGGTGGATTTTAAAGAATCCAAGTGTTCACGGAATGCTGAAGGCAAGGAAAGCCAGAGTCAAGCTCCAGCAGGTCTTATGTCTGGAGTGCCTGCTTCACAAAGGGTCTCCACACAGCGTCCTCATGTGGTAGATGAAATGGGAGATCCCTCTGCTATCTCTTGCTAAAGATACAGACCCAAACCTTAAAGGCTCTGCACTTACAACCCAACACCTTTCCAAAGTCCCACCTCCAGCACCACCGTGCTGCGGATATGGGAGAATCAGTCAAAACACAGCCAGTGTTGAGCTGGCAGCATTTATAAAAAACACTGACCATGAGTCAAAAGCTTCCTACCTGCTCCGCTAAGACGACAGTGTCCGAGGGAGTATTAGTCTCCATTTGGCATACACTCAGTTTGTCTATAAATTTGCCCTTAGCTGACATGAGATAATTCAGAGTCTATATTTATCCTCCATGGTATGAATATTCATAATTTTACTGTAGAAAATTCAATGCACTTAATTACAGGCTGTGGCCCCAGGCCCCCCCAAGGGGTTTTATATAACGCATGGTATGTGCACTGAATAGCTTTTTTAAACCTTAAAAATTCAAAAATCTTAAACACAGATGCCTTAAGGTTTACAGCTAAGGAGTCTTATATAAGTTTATTGACTATATATAAACTATAAATAATATTTGAAATATATCTTTAAACATCTCTAGGAACATCTTTAATGCCAATTCCCACTTTCCCTGGTGCTTAAAAATATACGGCCAAAAATTCTATCCTATCCTCTCTCCAAAGCCCTAATTAAATTCATTTGGCCATCAAAAAAGGAGAAGGAGTGAGGGCAGATACAGAACTAGTTGGAAGAGGGAGGGGATCAATGAGAGTGGAAGGGGACAAGACAGGGTGACCGGGCACGTGTGATCAAAATACATTATACACATGTTGGCAACGCCTTCGTGAAATTGATTACTTAGAAGTAATACACAGTAATTTTTGAAATGAAAGAAAAAATGGGTGAAACTTAGTTTCCCTCTTCTTGAACGTGAATGGGACCCATGGACTCACTTCTAATGAGTACAATACACTAGGAGAAGTGGTCTGTCATCGCAAGATGAGGTTATAAGGAAGCTGCAGCTTCCACCATGGGTGATGTTCTCTCCCGCCCTGCTGCTGCTGCTGCTGCTGCTCTGTGCTGAGTTGCCCAGTGAGAAGGCTCAAATGCTGAGAAAATGAAGGGAACCTTCACCATCTACCCGTGAATGGAGGCCCTCAGGCCAACAGCCCACAAGGACCTGAGGCTTATCCATGACCGTGCAAAAGAGTTTGAAAGTAGATACTTCAACCTCAGCTTGGCCTTTAAACAAAATTCCATCCCAGGGCAGCAGCTGCCTGGAAGCCACTTGAGATAATAGATGTTTGTGGTTTTAAGGTACTAAATTTGGGATAATTTGTTATACTCCAATAGAAAATTAATCCCTCAGAATTCTTGTGTGTGTGTGTGTGTGTGTGTGTGTGTGTGTGTGTGTGTGTGTGTGTGTGTGTGTGTTCACGTGAGTTTGTTTGTGCTGATACTTATCTGTGTTTGAATCTATCTGCTCATTTGTATGTTTACATGTTGAGGCCAAAAAGGTCAGCCATGGATGCCATTCTCGTGGTGGAGTCAACTTTGTTTTTAAAGAAGTGTCTTCCATTGTCCTCCAGCTCAGGAAACATTCTGGACTGTCTAGTCAGTGAACCCCAGGATCCTGTCTCTGCCTCCCCAGATCCGGAATTGCAAGTATGAGCCACTACGCTCAGCATTTTGACAGTTCTCGGGCTCAAACTCAGGCAGATCCTGCTTCTGAGGCCGGCACTGTGTGAGTAATCTCCCAGTACCACCCCTCAATGTTTTTATCACAGTCCCCAGGCTTTTTTCTCAACACCCTTTGAAGTGAAGCCTTATTGTGTCTGATTTCTTTTTTTAAAAATTTTTTAATTTTTATTTACTTTTATTTTATGTGCATTGGTGTTTTGCCTGCAGGTCAGATCTTTGAGTTACAGACAGTTGTTAGCTGCCATGTGGGTGCTGGGATTTGAACCCAGGTCCTTTGGGAGAGCAGTCAGTGCCCTTAACCACTGAGCCATCTTTCCAGCCCCCAATTATGTCTGATTTCTTCACTATTTACCTTCCTGTTCGTGAGGGAGGAGCCAAATGCATCTATTTAGTGTTATATTCACACCATTAAACACAGACTGGCTCAAGAACAATGGCCATGCACCTGAGGATGTGGTGGGAGGGAGGGAAGGGGGAAGGAGGGGGAAGGGAGGGAGGTAGTGAGAGGGACAGGGGGAGGGAGGGAGGAAAACTCCTACTGTGGGAGGACCAGCTAAGTCAAGAGGGTTTGGGCTCAGTATTAACAAATCACTTGCAATGTTTCGACATATCCAAACTCAAGGAGGCAGCCTGGACTCCTCCCTCTCTCCAAGTGAATGCCGGGACTCCTGACTCTAGCCTCTAACACATCCCTCCCCTCCATCGTCAGACTGTCAGTTCAGCTGTGTCCTCCTGTCGCATCTGCCTGTCCCCATGTGGACATTCTAAACCCTAAGCATGAGCAGTAAGTGGGAGAGGGACAGTTCAGAGTCTATCTTTCCTCCAATAGTTTAAGTGGATCTCCACTCCTCCATACTGTTCTGTGACGGTTAGTTCTAACTTGACATAACCTACAATCACCTGAGAAGAGAGCCTCAAGGAAGGGTTTGTAGACCTGTGGGTGTGTCTGTGAGGGTTGGTAACATTACCTGGTGGAAAGACCAAGCCCACTGTGGGTGTGTCTGTGAAGGTTGGTTATATTACCTGATGGAAGGACCAAGCCCACTGTGGGTGTGTCTTTGAGGGTTGAGTACATTAACTGGTGGAAAGACCAAGCCCACTGTGGGTGTGTCTGTGAGGGTTGGTTATATTAACTGGTGGAAAGACCAAGCCCACTGTGGGTGTGTCTGTGAGGGTTGGTTACATTACCTGGTGGAAAGACCAAGCCCACTGTGGGTGTCGCCATTCCCCAGGTTTGAGTTCAAATTGTACAGGAGTGGAGCAGGTGAGCTGGGTGGTAAGCATCCCTTCTCCCTCTGCTCATAACGTGGATGTGATGATCTGATTCAAGTTCCTGCCTTGATTTCCTCTCAATGAGGGATGGCAACTTGGAAATGCTGGTCAAATAAACCTTTTTCCTATTTTTTCAAAAGATGATTATTTTGCTCGTAGTTATGTGTGTGTGCCATGTGACTGCCTTGTGCTCACAGAGACCATGGAGGATTTCAGATCCTCTAGAAATGGAGTTCCAGACGGCTGTGAGCCGCCATGTGGGTGCTGGGAACTGAACTTGGGTCCTCTGCAAGAGCAACAGTACCCTCAACCACTGAACTGCTCTCCATCCTCGGCTCTGACTTTCCTCAACTTGCTTTTATCAGGATATTTTACCAGAGCAACGTGAAAGAGAACAGGACATCTTACACACACACACACACACACACACACACACGCCCTGAGAAACAAGGAGTGAGATTTCTACTCCTACTCTGCTCCTTCAATAAGGTGACATAGGGGAAAAAATAGCCAAGTTACTGAGTTTTAATAATTTGTGTGTATGTGTGTTTACTTTACGTCTCGTTTTAGGGAGAGTTAAGACAGCTTGCCTCATTCTGGGGTGCTGAGTGGGAACCATACCCTCTTTGCAGAAAGCGATTTACTCACAAGTTCACAAAGACCTAAGGTCGTCATGTTCTGCCATCCTGGAGCTCTACCCTAAGAATCCAGCTTGCAGGTGTATCGGGCCTTCAGCAGAGATCTTAACACAGATCTCAAAGATGCTCGACACAGCTTGCTTACAGGCAGGTGAAATGCAGCTCTGGATACCCTCAGGAGGCAGGGCTTCAATTAATTAGAACATAACCATCCCATAAATATCCCTCACCTAGTAAAACATGAAAGTTTTTAGTGCCATGAGAGAATGCATATGATATAGCATAAGGTATGATCTATGAATGTGTATTTTTTTCTTCATCCTAATTGTATGTGTGGTTCATAATTTCTATGGAACTCGAATTGTTTTTATATTCATCTAAGTATTACCATTTTTCAGTGAAAATCAGGGAGAACTATGGAGGGAATAATTTGAAAATAACACTTAATATTCTTGTTAGAGTTCTCCTTGAGTTTGGTATGGTAGCGCATGCCTTTAATCCCAGAACTAGGGAGGAAAAGGCAAGCGCATCTCTGAGTTCAAGGCCAGCCCAGTCCCGGACAGCCGTGGCTACACAAAGAAACCTTGTCTCAAAAACAAAACAACAATAACAAAGGATTCACCTTGTTGGCCTGGGGGATTCCACCCTGGCCACCAATCACGGTTCTGAGGTAAACAAAAACTAGCAGACAGTGGGGCTCCCCTCCCCACTTCCCCAACTTCAGAGGATGGCTCCGTCTGTCAGGGAGGAAGACTGTCTGGATAAAGAACAGCACTGGAACCTTGTGGACACAGAGCACTGGTTTGTTTCCTGTTCAACTGAGGGACTGTGTTCCACAGCCTGCCACGGCCTGAGTATGGTTTGTCTCCCAAATTCAGTAGGAATGTGACCATCATTGTATTGGTTGCTGTTGGGAGGCAGGGTATTCAAGTACTGATGAGGTCCCTAAGTGGCTCAATGATGTTCTTGTAGAAAGGCTTGTTGGGCCGGGCAATGGTGGAGCATGCCTTTAATCCCAGCACTCAGGAGGCAGAGGCAGGTGGATCTCTGTGAGTCTGAGACCAGCCTGGGCTACAGAGCAATTTCCAGGACAGACACCAAAACTACACAGAGAAACCCTGTCTCAAAAAACAAAAACAACAACAAAAAAAAAAGAAAAGAAAAGAAAAAAGGAAGGAAGGAAGATAGGAAGAAAGAAAGAAAGACAGACAGACAGCCTTGTTGGAGAGTGGGCTGCTATAAAGCATGGCCAACCCTCCTGTTCTCCCCGCACCAGGGGATCTACTTGCCTTTCTGCCTCCTGCCATGAGCTGTTCAAGTGAGAGACTTTACTTCAACATAAGGTAGAGAGTGGTCAAAAAAGGCAGCTGTCAATCACCTTCCTACACACACACACACACACACACACACACACACACACACACGCACGCACGCACGCACGCACGCACGCACGCACGCATGAGGAGGAGGAAATATTTAAAATGTGTCCCTAAATTTGACAGCCTGTGTGAGCTGCAAGTAATGAATCCTGGGAGGGGCCAACCCACAGGGCCCATGAGTTTCCTGCTTCTCATGTGCCAGCCCTGGAGCAGGCGGAGAGTCACGGGAACTTCAAGGGACCAGGACAGAGCACTGAGTAGACTTTGTGCGCACCTTCAAGAAAGTGAGTGCTGGTCCTAGCACAGGTGCCCGATGGGTCACATGGCCACCTCCTCCATGGCAGCCACCTCCTCCATGGCAGCCACCTCCTCCATGGAAGCCACCTCCTCCGTGGCAGCCACCTCTATGCTCGGGAAGAAACAGCGCCAGAAGAAGTTCCGTGCCCTGAACCAACACAGGGGAGCAGCCAGTCCTGCCCCATCTTCTTGATGCTGACCATGGGCACACAGTGCTCACTTGGGGTAAAAGTGTGTGGCCAGAGGGAAGAAGTGGGAGAGCCATAAATAGCTCAAGCTATCCAAAGCCATGACAACAGAGGCCTGGTTCGCAGACTCTGGAGCCTCCAGGGGCTGGACAGGAAAAGGAGGAGTCAGACCATGAACCACAGGAAGGAACTGGCTCAGAGAACCACAGACACACCCACAGCTTGACTGCTCCCCAGGGAACCAGGGCTACCAAAAAACCCAGCTTCTCAAGACAGTCCAGGAACCAGGGATTCATGGGAACCAGGGGTTTGTGGGAAATGTTCAGTTTTAAATGTAATAAAAACACGTAAGATGCCTGCAGGACTGAACAAGATGTTTAAGTGCCAACATCTGGTCTCCTCCACACACAGAGAACTGTATCTAAGGTCAGAGGGCAATGGTTGCTGAGGGCCAAGAGTTCAGACTGCAGCAGGCAACAGCAGCTATCCACTGTGGGTGCTGACTTCAAGCCTTGAGCTTTTGAAGCTGCAGACAGACAGAAGACCTCGCCAGGAGAAAGAAACAGAGAAGTGGGGGTGGCCCTGCCATCAGGAATGGAAAAGGCAATGTGGGGGTGGGGGCAACGTATTAACGTGGGCATTCCTAGCCTTCACCTTCCATCTCCCTACAGTGGGGGAGACAGTGTGGGAAAGCGCCAGGCACTGGCTGCTGAGGAGGCAGCAGGCATGCGTGGCAGCATCTCATGAAGAAGGCCTAGGAGTCTGTCAGTGATTAAGATGAGGTCACCTCCCCAGGGCTTTGAGACGTTTCAGAAGATCTTGACTCGATCTTGACTCGAGACTTTCAGGATGCTCAGGCAGGTGTTGATTCTGGCAGAAGTATGTCCATATCCATTGGGGTTAGGGGACCCGACTCCCCAAGTCACTCAGAAATGTGGGCAGAACCCTAGCTGAGGCTAGAGTAGTGAAGCCCACAGGAGCTGGTGGCTTGGGAAGGGGAATCAGATGACTCACAAGGAAGGGACAGCTGGGGCTAGGGGCTAGCTGTGATGGACTTGAGGTAAATCTCATGAAAGAGGCAAGAGACAGCCTGGAAAGATGGTGTCATGCCCTGACTCCTGCTTGTCTCCATGTCTCTCCAGCTTGGTCCTGAATCAGAACATAGAGCCCTTGACTAGGAGGGATCTGAACCAACTACAAGTTTAATGAGTATTGTAAAATGTGGTGTGTTTCCCTGCCTTCCTGTTTTTCCCCCTGAGGAAAAAATAAATCTTACATTCAAGTGTTAAAGAGCTATCTTGAAATACTTGTATGGCTCAGTCGACAGGATGCTGCCGAGACCCAGTTGGGGACTGGTCTGTTCGCCAAGCAGAAATTCTTTGTGTTGTATCTGAGGATGGAGGCAGAGCTTTTTCTCATGGTCCTTGGGTCTCATCACGTGTCTGTGCTTTCTGAAGAAAGTCAAAAATATGTCTAAAAGACTGTTTAAGCCATGGGGACTCACCCACAGTTCTCAGCGGGGACATCTTAAATGTCACTGGGCCTGAAGAGATGGCTACGCCACAGGGATCACCTAAGACCACCAGAAAACACAGGTGTTTACATTACAATTCCTAACAGTAGCGAGGAAAGTAATTATATAGCTATATAACATGAGAAATTGCATTAAAGGGCCACAGCAGTAGAAAGGTGAGACACACTGCCTTAGAGGGCATTGTGCTTTCCCAGGCAAGCATGAGAACCTGAGTGTGATCACCAGCACCCATATCAAAGCTGGGCAAAGGGTCAGTTTCTATAACCTCAATTCTGGGAAAGCAGAGATGGGAGGACCCCAAGGTCTTGCTGGCCTGGCAGCATCAGTGAGTGGCAGGTTCCGTGAAAGACTGTATGTGAAAAGCACAAGGTAGAGAACAATAGAGGAACCAATATCGACCTCAGGATTCCACGTGTATGCACACGCAGGTACACACATGTTCATTAACCTGTGCATGCACATACATTAAAAACAACAAAAATAAATACATGGCACTGTCAAGGTTGGATCAAGGGACAACAACCTGGTCCTTAACATTGCCAGGATAGGGATGACGCCAGCAAGTATTTCAGCACCAGTATCCATTTCTCAAAGACCAAGGTCAGAGACCCCCACCCCCTTTTCCCATGGGAGTGACCTGTCATGGGAAAAGTATTGTCACCTGCGACTTAGAAGCAATACTGGGGCTGCCTGGTAGACTGGCGTGATCACCGGGCAGAAGCCCATTTAGAGAAAGGTTTAACAGATAAGCCTTTTGGGAGAAATTTTCCCTAAAGGAAGAGGGCCAGGAAGGTCAAGGGAGGCCTTCATCATCAGAGGAAGATAAAATCCAGTCCCCATGACCCCAATCCAGCCCACAAATTCAGCCAGAATTCTGGAGAGAGAAGAATAAGCCAAGACAAGAAGAGATATACTCATTAAACAGACTTGGGGTGCCAGAAGGACACTCCGCCAGGAGACTCAATGCTCCTGGGGTTGAGCACACCAGGCTGGCTGAGTGGCAAGAGCCGAAGAACTGGGCAGTGTCTGGCATAAATCCTGGGATTTCTGGGTTGGGGCAGCCTACGGCCCTCGGGTACTGGGAATGACAAGAAGGTGCATACTGGAGGTGTGGAAGGCTGTTCAGAACTTAGCAGCAAAATGCAGAAGCTGCAGGAGGCATCGGTGAGGAGACCCCAGGACCCCCCTAATGATTGTGTTGGCGGCAGATCCTCCATGCTGGAAGCTTCCTCTTCTTTACTAAGTGCTGTAGTTCAGTGATAAGAATATGCCTGGTCTGTAGTAACACTGATTAACTGTCTGCAGACACTCCCCATAAATGCCACCTCCATGGGTTTTTATATCCACAGCACCTGAGTTTCTGTGATGGTAGATAGCTTTCTTGAAATAAGACTTCCTGGGGAAACTAAAAGAATAAAACAGATAATGCCGAGCCGCCACGCTGGAAGACAAGATCAGATGAGGAGTCTGCCCACCCCAGCCCTCAGTCTCAACCAAGTCCTTTGACTTGGTTGTCCAGCCTGAGAATTCTATAGAAAAGAAAATTTTTTTAAAAATCCCCCCCATAAAAAAAAAAGCTTTGAAACACAAAAATGCTTGTGACTGCTAGTTTTAATTATCAACTGGACACAGTCTAGAATCCCCTAGGACAAAAGTCTCAGTGGGAGAGTGTCTAAAACAAATTGGCCTGTGGCATATCTGGTGGTGGCAGCAGGTGGGGTGGTGGTGGTGGTGATAGTGCTATCTTATTTACTAATGTTAATGTTGCCAGGACACAGCCCACTCTGGGAGGCACCATTCCCTAGGCTCTGTGCTAAGTGTAGAGGAGGGACCAAGCACTCATGAGCATGCATGTATGCATTTCTCTCTGCTCCTGACTGTGGGTGTGATGTGACCAACTGCTTCAAATCCCTGACTTGACTTCAGGCAATGATGGACTGTCACCTGGAATTATAAACTAAAATAAACTCTTTCACCCTGATGTGGCTTTTGTCAGGGTATTATACCACAGTAGGAGAATGAAAACAGGACAAAGATCACGCTGTGAAAGGGGAAGCTGACAAAAGATGTCCCTGTAACCTTTCTTTTATGCAGCATTTGAAAATAAAATTTTTAAAAAGCCCTCTGTGTTAAGGAAGGAGGCCACTTGGGAAAGGATCAAAGCAAGCTTACCATATGCATTGATGCAGACGCTCAAGTCAGGACATCTGTTAGCTTAGGATGCAGTGATGGAGGGCAAAGCTACCCAACCCTGGGGTGTCTTGCTCCCCCAGCCAGCATGTCAGCCTCTAGCCAGCTCTGACACTTCATGAATATTCATAACCATTGGCTCAGCACTTTCAGAATATCCCTGAGTTTGAGCTCTGCCTCCACATTTTCCTGGACAGGAAGTCAGGTTGAATGAGGATGCAGCCCTTGCACTTTTCAAAACTATTGCATTTAATTCTATTATTATCTTACCCTTCCCTCCGCGAACTCCAGTTCTGATTTTTATCGGGTTATTCCTAGCCATATCTGGTGGCAATGTCACAATGTCCCTGTCAGGTAAAGCCTCAGATGGAGTCCTGTTCACAGGGGCATTGTAGCATTGGGCAGATCTGATTCCCAGGAGTGAGAAATCACACTAGCTTCTGAATGAAGAGTCAGCACAGGAGATCACACAGCAGAAACTCCAGAGGAGCACAGACCCTGCTGGGCCACAACCCCACTGCTTTGGCCTGGGAATAGTGTTCATTTGGGTGACTTAGTAGGTTTACTTACTAGGGAATAATACTCACATCCGTTTTCTAACTGTGCCTAAACCAACAGCCTGAAGCAACTCAAACTTACCCTCTTATAGTTCTGAAGTTGAAATTCTAGCATGGGTCTCCCTGAGCCAAAGCCAGTACTTTAGAAGGGCTTGTTGCTCCTGAAGACTCCAGAAGACAATCTGTTTCCTTGTCTTCCCAGCTTGGAAAGGCCACAGCTGCCTTCAGCTGCACCCATTCCCCTATCTCCAAAACCTGTAGGGCCACAAAAGCTGTCTCATATCACAGCACTCCAAGTCCTGCCTTCAGCTCCCACTTACAATGGCGCAGGTATTATCGCGGGTCTGTCCAGAAAATCCAGAATCATGTCTATTTTCAGGCTGATGAGCACACAATTCCACCTTCATCCTTAATTCTCTCTTGCCCTGCAAAGCACACAGTCACAAGTTGAGGGAATTAAGATTATTAATTTTTCAGACCACATCATCTACACTCTCCTGCTCTTGTGGATGTGACCTGCTGTGCGGTTTGGCGAAGAAGGAGCACACAGAGCTGGCTGTGTGCCTAGTGCTTCCTCTAGCAACAGGAAGCACCAGGATAAAACAGACACTATCCTGCAGTGCCCTGCAAGACTTGGGTGCTTTCTATTGCTGTGATGAAATATTCTGAGCCACTTGGAGAGAAAAGAGTTTCTTTGGTGTCCACATCCTGATCACAGTCTATCATTGATGGACACCAATGCAAGAACTCAAGGCAAGAATCTGGAGGCAGGAACTGAAGCAGCCCCCATGAAAGAGCTCAGCTTACTCGCTTGTTTCCCACTGGCTTGCACAGCCTGCTTTTTCCACCCCCAGGGACCACCTGCCATGGGATGGTACCAACCACACTGGGAAGAGCCCTCCCACGTCAATCATTAAAATACTCCCACCGATTTGATTACAGGCCAATCTGATGGAGACATTTTCTCAATTGAAGTTTGCTCTTCTCAGATGAGCCTAGCTTGTGTTCAGTTGATGTAAATCTAACTAGTACACCCAGGGAAGATTCTAGCTAATGCTGCCCACCTAAACTGTCAACCTTAAGATGTTGCAATCATCCACCATGGTTCAGCCAACTTCTCCTGCACCTTCACTTGTGTAGAGCGAAAATGGCACAGACTCAGGGTCCGAGCTCCTTGTCACTTTCCACTCTGGCCACAGGGAGGAATGGCGCACGGCAGCACTCCTCCTGGAACACACGAGTTCATGAGATCGGGAACATTCCCTTGACACTAAAGTCAAGTTTTGGGGCATCCAGGAGCAGGCTCCCCTTCTGAGGAACACAAAATACATCAGTTTCACTCTCAGGAGACAACTGTGTGGCTTGTCTCTACCCAACATGGACATGAGTTGGCCCCATCTTCATCCTCCCCAAGTCTCTTCATGATGGCCGTCTCCATGGTTCCTCAGGGCTTTTCCTCAAGTCGTCCTTGTCCTTCAGATCCTGAGCAATCATGAGCTGACACCCTAACTTCCAAGTGTCCTTTTTGCTGAAGGTATACACTATCCTTAACCGACTATGGCAGACTCCACATGGCCAGAGGGGCTGCTGCACATGGGCGTAACTCCTGAGCATCCTGAATCAACACAACTGCACAACTTGAATGGCATTAGATGTGAAAGGAGACTGTGTGTGGTGAGATGGGGCTCAGAGGCATAGCTCAGAGGCAGCCAATTATTTCAACAAGGGCTATAGTGCAGTGAGAAAGATGTGAGCACACCAGTGCTGTGTTTGCAAGTCAGGTGTGGTGAGCACACCTATTACCCCAGCAATGGGGAGGTAGAGGCAGGAGGACCAAGAGTCCAAGGCCATCATCCTCTGCTGTGTAGTGAGTTCAAAGCCAGCCTGAGCTACATGAGACCCTTACTTAAACAAACACAAGCAACAAAATATCAGGTTTTCCTCAATACTCTGTCACTTAGAAACAAGAACAGCAGTCAGTGTTATCATCTGGTTTCCAGTTCTGTTCTGGTGACCTGCCGCTGAATCACAAACTGGACAAAGCAGAAGCCATTACACCTCACAGCATCTGTGAGATGCTGGTGCAGCTCAGGGTCAGGTGAACCCTCTGCTCCTCCCATGTCCACTGAGGCTGCTCTCTGGTCCTCAGCTAGGGATGGACTGAGCTGGGAAAGCCAAGACACCATCAGAGACAAGGACACGCTCCCCCTTTGCCGTAGCTCTTGTACAGCCTCTGTGAGCACCCTGCCAAGTCAAACTGAGCTGCTGCTCCTAGGAGATTCACGGTTAGATTCCCAGGAGTGTCAACTCACAGTACGCATCAACTGAGCTGTGTAATACACCTTTGAATGTTGTCTCTTCTGGTTAAAGATGCCTTACAGAATACAAATTTCTAAAAGCAACTCACTCTATGTGCTATTTTCTTCATGATGAAGCAGTGGCTGAGATGGGCTTGTTTAACTTTTTTCCCACCTTTGGTAACCTGACCCCAAGTTTCTTTACCTTCCGGCCTCACGGCAATGCTGCTCTCCACTCTTCTCGCCACTCATCATCTCCAGAGGGTAAAGTTTAAACTCACCATTTCCCATCACTTCTGTAACTTTGTCATATCTGCAGATGGTACCCTTGGCACTTTGGGGGCAGCCTCGTTCACAGATTGGCGGACTTCCATTTCCCTTATCCATGTACATTGTTGACTCATTAACATTGATCTCACAGCCAATAACACCTATCTCTCACCCAAAGGAAGCTGATTGAACACATCTATTTTCTCCTGAGGGCACATCTCAGGTTTTTCCCATCTCAGGTTTTTCGCCTTAGTACAGCACATGGGGGTCAATTTGAACATGGAGGTCAGCTGCAAAACACTCAAAATTCAGAAAATGTGGCACAAATAAGAAAAGGCTAATTGGCAGTATTGAGAGCTGTAGCAAGATGGCAGAGTCACCTTGTTTGACCTCAGAACAAAGCATGTTGGGAAATCAAAGGTTTGCTGTTCTGCACACTCTCTGAGGACAACTAACAAACAACTGCAGCTACTGAGTTAGAGGTGAGGAGAAGATTCTAATGAGCAGATACGTTTGCCAATGCAGAGACAGTGGAGTGAGAGTTAGCTCTGCTCGGTGCTGCCTCAAGAATGGACCACATCAGTTGGTGCTGCCCAGGAGTGTCTGAGTGTAGCCTCTCCAATGTGGTGGTCTCAAGGAATTGGACTGCTGATTTCTGATTTTCCTCTTTCCAAGGAGGTGTGCTCCTGTGTTGGACGTCTGTGATCACACCAAATGTCACTGTGTATCTCTTTCCGAGGAGGTGTGCTCCTGTGTTGGACGTCTGTGATCACACCAAATGTCACTGTGTATCCAAACTAAGGGCGGGGAGAACTCTGAAGTGCGCTTAGTGAGAAAAGCTCACTAACAGAAGACCATGTGCACTGGAGAGATGACAGCTGAGAGGGCAGAGCAGTCTCTGCTGCTGCTTAGCTGCCCAAGCATGAGGACGAGAGTTCAGATCCCCAACACCCGTGAGCATGTCAGAAGGGCACAGCAGCCCATAATCCCAGCTTGGAGGACAAGAGAGCTAGCTAGCTAGACAAACTGAATCAGTGAGCTTTAGGGAGGGACCCTGCCTCAAATTATAAAGTGAAAACATGACTAAGAAGCACATCTGACATCAACCTCAGACCTCCGTGTGCCACACATATGCACACACGCACACACACACACACACACACACACACACACACACACACACACAAACATGAGCCAGAAAGAAAAGACCATAAAATACAACTTTTCCCCCAAACCTCATAAATTATCTTATGTTGAGCATGAGGAACAAGACACACAATATAATTGATTATATCATAAATGAGTCCTAAAAAGTACACTGGAGGCAGCATTTTGTGAAAAAGACTGTTCTGTTTTGGCCTCGTAAGAAATTATCAGTGCCTTAGTCATGTTCTATTGCTGTGGAGAGACATCATGAGCAAGGCAACTCTTAGGAATGAAATCATTTAACTGGGGCTGGCTTACGGTTTCAGAGGTTTATTCCATTGTCATCAAGACAGGGAGCATGGCGGCATGCAGACAGACATGGTTCCAAAGAAGTAGCTGAGAGTTCTACATATCATTCCTCGAGCATCAAGAAGAAAACACTTTGGGATGGGATTAGGCTTTTGAAACCCCAAAGCCCACCCCTCGTGACACACTTCCACCAAAAAGGCAACAACCTACCAACAAGGCCACATCTCCTAATCCCTCACAACAGTGCTGCTCCTTAATGACCAAGCATTCAAATATATATGGGGGTCATTCTTATTCAAACTACCATAGTCAGCAAGGAACCACATAGGAAAAAAGCCCATCACCATGTCCTTTCCTTAGTTTACACAAACTACGTTCTACCCCGTTAGAAAGTCTTTGCCATTTACTCCATTAATAAAAAGGACTGAATCATTTATCACCTAGCTAGGATACTCTTAATTATGCTGGGATATTGGGCCTAGCCCAGGATAGTCCAGGAAAACTAGGACTCCCTACCTATGGAGGTACCATAATAAATGTAAACCAGCAACATCTTCAAGGCTGGTTTGGTTGTAATGAATTGTGTCTTCTCAATTATGATACCAATTGCTTCCCAGGGACACAAGCTGAACTCTTCTCTGTAAAGGCACATCGAGCAGACCTTAATTGGTTCATAAGCTCCTGCAAACTATCTGAGAGATCTGTCCACCTGGGCAGCTTACTTTTGTAAGAAACTAATGATGTGTCCACAGTGATTAACGACCACCGTGTTCAGGGGGATGAGGCATTCAGAAGTGACTCCTGCTGCCCTTTATTTGAATATATTACCCTTGATTCTCTTCCTAACTGGACTGCATCCAGACTTTATTTCCTATTGTCTTTCTATGTTACAGGCTTTCTAAAGGACTGGGTTTAAACGTAACCGCCTCCCCCCCCCCCCACAATGGAGATATAACAGCTATCTCTAACCAAACTATCTCTAATCAAGGCATTAGCAGTTATTCCTTTCTCCATTCCTACACTCACCTCTCTCAAACAAAGTCAGTCAAGTGCTAAGACTGTCAATCAACAGCACGACAGAGTCCTGCTGGCATTCTAGATACTCAAGGCACAGTTTTCTTTCAGACTTGGTCCATTCCTGTTCTGCATGTAGACACAGCCTACATTCTTTGGCCCTGCTTGCCAAAGGTGCTACTGTTATGGCGATACCACTCGGCATCTTTTGTGGAGCTGTGATGGAATATGAGTCCCTTGACATGGCCTGCACTAAATCCTGTGTTTATGTGTGCACAACACATGCACTAGTCTTCCTGAGGGCAAATGATTCAGGCATTCCCCAGATTCTCAGAGAGATCACCCAGGACTGGAGAGAGCTCAAAAGGCTGGGGCTGGAGAGATGGCTCAGCCATTAAGAGCATGTGTTGCTCTCTCATGAGGACCATGGTTTGGATGCCCCAGCATCCATGTCAGGAGGCTCACAAATGTCTGTAACTCCAGCCAAGGGATCTGATGCCTTCTTCTAGCTCTCATGGGACCTGGCACATACATGTGAGTACACACACACAATAAAAAACACACACACACTAAAAACAAATCTTTGAAAACAATTGAGGAGCCTGGCAGTGGTGGCCCACGCCTTTAATCCCAGCACTCAGGAGGCAAAGGCATGAGGATCTCTGTGAATTCGAGGCCAGCCTGGTCTACAGAGTGAGTTCCAGGACAGTCAGAGCTACACAGAGAAACCTTGTCTTGAAAAACCAAAAAAGAAAATAAAAAAAGAAAACAAAATAAACAAACAAAACAATTGAGAAAAGTCAAAACAGACATCCCTGGCTCTAAAGGAATGTCATTCCACAGGCAGACGAATGTTTCTGTGTTACATTTTTACATACACATGAAAGCTGTGGCCTGTCCCCAAAATGTCACAGTCAATCCCCATGTTTGGGCTCTTCTGACATGCCCCAGGTACACAGCCTCTCCCCTTATTCTTTCAAGTAGCTAACTCTGTCTCACTGGCAAGAATTCCACTGGGGTTTAAAGCAGCAGAAACTCTTCCCTGTGCCCTTTTATGAGCCTATTATTTCTCCCATTCCAGAGAATGCTCCCTGCCCTTACCCTGCTCACATAGTGATATAAATTAACGTCACCTCCTCTGTGTTCGGGGAAACTCAAGAACTGTCTTCTCCTATCTGCTGGTGTGAAGAATGTTTTGTGGAGAGAAGGGGGGAAACATGGGCTTTCTACAAAAATAAAATCAAAACAACACTTCCAAGATGTTCCTCTTTAGACTTAATGACACTCAAATCTGACTTCAAACTTTCCACAGCCTTGCACAGGATAAATCTTCATGAGAGAATCTGGTAACCAGGACAGTCTGGGGACTGTGCTGCTCCTGAGTTAAATACAGTGGAAGTTCTGAGAACATATCCTTCAATCTTTGATCCTCATTCGTGACACCAAATGATTTTAAAAAGCTCAGAGTACATGAAGTATATGCTTATGGGGGTGAGGGTCTCGGTGCCCTCCTGATTCCATACACAGAGGTGATCTCTAACTTCTCAGCCTGATTTTCTTTGTAAATAGTCATGTAAACAACAAGCTTTTAAGAATATAAATGGTTTCAAAGTCAAACAGACTATGTTTAAAAATCAAGGAGTAAAAAAATAAAAATAAAAATAAATAAAAACAAAATGAAAAATCAAGGAGACGCTGGGGCTGGGGAGATGGCTCCATCAGTAAAGCCCCCCCCCACACACACACACACACAGGCACAAGGAGCTGAGCTCAAGTGCCTGCATGAACAGAAAGGCCAGGGAAGGTCAAGCATGTCTGTACTTCTCACAATGGGGAAGAGAGAAGCAATTCACCAGGGCTGGCCAGCCACTCGAGACAACTGGTCCCTGGGTTCAATGAGATGCACTGTCTCAAAAGATGAGGTGGAAGGGGAGCACTAGGAGACCTCCAATATCCACCTCTGGCTTCCACACACATTCCCACACATATGTGCTTGCACCCACATGCACACACATACACTATTCACACCGAAGTAAAGGAGACTTGGGCCCTGTCGACACTTCAGTGCTGACTTTTGTTCTGTATAGATTCTCCTGTTTATTAGAATTGTACCCAGAACAAGGCTGTGGTTTTAATGATCTCCTCCCTGAGTCTTTGACCCTGCAGGCAGCACTCTGATTTTTTTCTACCCAAAAGAAGTGTCCGTGCATAATTCTCTGTGCCCTTCACCTCTCTGTGTGAGTTGCCTGAGGAACAGGGATTACAGGATCATTGAACACTGCCCTTTTAAGGTTGTTTCAAATCTTCAAGAGTTTGGCCCATTTTCTCCAGGGTAACTCTGTCTTTGCAGGCTTTACCTAGCTCTCTTTTGTTAAAGAATGTAATGAGAGCAAGCATCCAGAGCTTGGAGATAGACGAACCAAGAGCTGCTGCAACCCCATTGAAGCTGTTGGTCCAAGTCAGCAACCTTTCCCTGGAGGATGAGTTCCATGGGCACCCAGGGATATGACTGCGCTCTGGGAACAGGGTCTGTGTGGCTTGTAGGTTACTCTCTGGTTCAGGATATGCAGCAAGACTTCTGGCCGCTACGTGGAGGCTGCTCTTTTTATTTCCTACATTGACCATATTTTGACTATACTGAAGACCACAAGGTAGAAATCCACCCCATCTCCAGACTCGTTTCTCATCTGAATGGCTGCAGATTTCATCCGTGTGGTGTCTAGAAGCTACTCTGTCCTCCTGTGACCACCCCGTGACCTCCTATTAGAAGTAACCAATTTGTGCCCCTTTTTGAACCTCAAAGTATTTCACAACAAGTTGCCAGATAAACCCCACAATGTCCCATTCAAAGGGCACAAAAGGGCATGGGCCAAGCTTTCTTGGTGGTTACAATAAAAGGCTCAACCATGTGATTTTCTACTTTGGGTTGCCCATGTGAAAGACACAGCTCATAAAATACAGAAATGCTTGCCAGACCTACTAGGAGAAGTATTTCTGCCCTGTAAGTAACAATATTTTGTAAATACAGAACAGCTTTACATCAAAGTTCATCAGGCTGTGTTTAAAATTGAAACCAATTTCTTGAATAGCTGCATGTGGCTTCAGGGACAGGGAAAGGAGAGGGAGGAACACTTACTGAGTCTGAGTCTGTCCTGGTTGTCACGTGTTTTATCTCACTTAATTCATACAGTGGAGCCAAAAATTGATGTCACATTTTCCTATTTTGTTTTCTGTTTCTTATTTCAGTACTAGAGACTGAGCCTCAGGCCTCCTGCAAATAAGCAGCATTAACCTCTACCCCAGCCCTCTTTTTGCTTTTTACTGTTTTTAGTCAGGATCTCATAAAGTTGCCCTAATTGGCTTCAAACTCACGGTACAGCGCAGGCAGTCCTTGTACTTGTGACCCTCCTACACCAGCCTCCAGAGTGGCTGAGATGATGGGTAGCTATCCCACAGCCTGGCTATTAATTCCTTATTACATATAGGGAAACTGAGGCTCAAAGAGGCCCCATACCTCAGCCAAGGTCATTCCAATCAGCAGCGTCAAGATGTGAGAGTACATGGAGATGATGCTAACAGTTTCCCGGTGGAAAAAGCATTTCCTGGGGACCAGGGACCACAAGCAGAAATCCAGCATCCCACTCGGCACAGCCATATCTGAATGGAATGGCAGAAGTCATAAAGCCAGCACAGCTGCTTGGCACAGATCCAGCAAAGCTGAGCCACATGATGGCTGCCATGTCACCTTTGGTTTTCATCTCCACCTGTTGCATACTTGGGGCACTTTTAATATTTGTACAATTTGGGGATATTGGATTGATGGAAAATTTCTCATGAATCATTTATGCCTTCTCCCAGGAATGCTGCTTCTAAGCTTCCCTAGGACAGTCCTGAACATACTATCCCCCGCCCCTGGCTTTTAGAGAGATATCCTTATCTACTTGAAGGTCTTCCTTATGCCTTGGAGGTTGTGACACACATAAAGAAGCCAGAGGTCTCTTCATGGGGCTATGAGAGAGTCTTAAAACATCTGTCCCTGTACTTACACAGGAACAAGATAATGAAAACAAAGTAAACTCAAAAAGGTCAGCAAGATTCGGTGGGCTAGAGGAGTTGTCCACAGTTCAGATTACAAGCCTCTTTTCACTGTACACTCAGACAATTACATGGCATACAACTCTGCCCTAAACAAAGACATACTGATGAGCAAATTATAGAGTGGAAAGATGATAAAAGTATGAGATGTCAGGACCTCCCTCTCTTAGAAGTTAGCTCATGCAGAACCACTATGGTGACATATGACCAAGGAACAACAGAATGCCAGGATTAACATATAAACAAATTCTATAAAGATATAAATGTGAACATTGATTGTATTATGCCAGAATTTGAATAGTAACTGCAGCAGCTTTGGCCTGAGGATTTTTTCCTGGACACTCTGACCAGTAAGAGTTAATAATACACTGCTTGGGACATGGCAAAATGCCCAGGGTGACTTGAAGATTTTTGTTTTGGTTTAGTGTCCTTGAAGCAACCAAAGCAACCAACCTGAGAACAGGCTGTCATATGCCTCTAGATTCTTAACAACTGGGTTATGGAGTTAATGAGTAAGAATGATAACTCTTTATTAATAATGTTAAAACTTGAGGGAAATGATTGGAAATGATAACTCTGTTCTGTCATAGTTTATTAATGATGACTAAAAGATGAGCAAAAGGGAGTGAAACACATGTCCAAAACCAAAAATGATATGATCTATGTTTTGGAACATCATGAATGTATTCCTGCTTACTAAATTCTGTATAAATAAAGAAACACTCTGGCTGCTAGTCAGTCAAGCTGTAAGATTCTCCCGACCACCACGGCCTGGCTCACTTCCTTCCCCTGCCAGCTCCTTACATCCTCTGCTGAGACCTATCCCACTGGGGATGACTCCCGTATGCTTCCTCTCTGTCCAACTCTCCTAAAATGAAACTAAGAAGTATCCCATGTCTTATTCCTCTGTCGCTGCTCTTGTATCCACCCATCTTCAGACCCTGCCCTCATCTGGAGCTGGACTCCAGCAACTGGCGCCTGAACAGCAGGATCTGGAGATAGGGTAAGTCCCCCCTAGCAGTTTCAGTGTAAGAAGGACCTCACTAAGGGTGCCACAGACCCCCACTGCCCCCCGATATAAACTAGTGGGTGGCCTAGAAAATGAAGTACCATACCAGAGAGAGAAAAACATCCAGGAGAGAAGTGACAGAAGCCTAACCTCAGAAATGGCCCCAGCCCAGTCCTCCAGGTACATCTGATTGGCTCTCCATTCCTCTGACAGCTAGGATGGCCTGAGGAGGCTCAGCCAGAGGTGCTGGGACTTCCAAAACTGCCAGGGTGGGAGAGGAAGTAGATACAGAGGGAGGCCAAGGTGGAGCATAGTAGAGTTTTTGGGTAGTGACCTGGGTATAGTGAAGTCACATTGGATTCACAGATAGAATGTGACAGAAAGTGTCTTTGGTAAAGCACAGAGTGGGGAGTGTTGTGTAACTTCTCCTGGGGAACAAGAACACCAGATAGGGTACCAATGAGAGCCTAGATGGGTGAACCAGCGAGTTTATGGGGCTTGCTTACAAGAGCATGGGTGAGGGAAGGACTACTTACAGGTACAGAGATGACTCAAAGCCAGACCCAGCCTGGGACTCACCAGAACTACATTCCTGGAACTCTGTGCACAGCTTCTGGCTCCACCAAAGAGTCTTCTCTCTTAGGCAATCTATGTTACATATACTGCCTTGTACAGGGGCCTTATGGGTCCTGTAACTTTCTCTCTTCCTCTAGAAGGGGATGCAACTGGGAGGAAATGTCTACTACCCAGCGAGGACCAAGTCAGAGCAGGGGTGAGGCCGGGGGCCCCAATAATGGTATTCAGAAAATTAGCACATAAACCAGAAATAGGTACGCTCTCTAGGGAGAGTGGGTGTCCAGGCGCTGGACTAAAATGGACAGGCAGAACAGGGCACTTGGCAGGGAGGCCCCATTCCCAGGACACCCTCAGAATAGCCAAAATTATCCCAGAAACCAGTAGAAGATCTCCCCAGCACTGTGCCTGGTCAGCCAGGCAGGGTCTGACAGGCATCCCAGAAAACACCGGAAAGCCCTGAGCTAGCCAGTGTCGACTGGAGGAGGAACAAGAAAAATAAGTTGAAATCTTCCCTCACCAGAAAACACACTGAGAGTCTGGCAATAATGACAGGGGTGTTTTGTTTAGAAGACATGCTGGCTTTGTCTCCCGGCTATGAGTTCAGGAGATGATGGAGGGATGTCTCACTAAATAAGATGGAGAGTAACAGAGGAGGACACCTGATAGAGATCTCCAGCCTCTATGTGCAAAAGCACAGGGGAGTGCACCCTCACACACACATGCACACATGTATGTACCACATACATATACACATACAATCAAATTGGAAGGTTTAATTAGAATCCATATATAAACATGCCGTGAAGGTGAAAGCTTGAATTCTCAGGCACAGTCAGCCTCCCTCTCTGGAGGACAGGAGGGAAGGGAGGAGCAACAAGAGATGGAGACAGCAGGTGAGCCGGCTATGCTGTGCTCTGCAAACGCCTGCTCAGCCATCACTCACCTGCTGGGATGAGCACAAGCAGCCCTTAAACTTGGACCATTTTGAGAGAGAATTGCAAGCGAACCAACTACCATCCCCCCCCAGCTCCCCAATTAAGCCAGGCATCTGCTGAGTCCTGAGGTCTGACTGCTCCTCCAAGCAAAAGTGTAAACACTGCCCAAGTACCTGGGTGCCTGGGAGCTTTGGAAACTAGGAGAGGCATGGGGCGCTTTCTGAGACCAAGCCTGGGCAGGATATGAAAGCTCAGCACACAGCATCTGTCTCACACACAGGCAAGGGGGGTTTTGGAACAGAAAAGACATCCTCAGAGTTGTATTAAAGGAAAATTCTCTCTGCTTTCTGATTCATTGCATTTCCCCCTTCTGTACAGGTCTAGGTTGCTTTCTATCGCTATGATAAATACCATGACTAAAAGCAACTTTGAGGGGGGCGAAAGGGTTTATTTTGTTCACCTTTGTAAGGTTCCCAATTTTGCTTCTGGTTTTAAATCAGTCGCTGTCCTCTACCCCGAAACCTGACACTCAGTGTTTCCAGAAAGTTCCTTTTTGTTGTTGTTGTTCCTGGAATAATGACGTCACTTTGTTCTAGTGACTCTGTAGCCTGGAGGGCCAACTCTTTCTTTAGCTCAGAAGTCTCTCTCTCTCTCTCTCTCTCTCTCTCTCTCTCTCTCTCTCTCTCTCTCTCTCTCACACACACACACACACACACACACACACACACACACACACACACACACACACACCCCTGTATCTCCCACTTGTTCTCGACCTCCTGAAGAGCACGAGGTCTCTCTGGGCTTGCCACTTCTCTTCTGGTCACCTTCATATCCTGTGACCCTTGGTTTCCATTCAGCAACGGGGCACTTCTCATGTCTGCTCAGCCAGCAGCACTCCATATCTGCAGCGTTTGATCTGGTACACGATGCTTCAGGGGGATTTCCGGTCCCACTCCCCGGCCCCCATCTCCAGCTCCGCGGCAGCGCTTTCCAACTCAGGAACCCCGTGTGGGTCCCTCCTGCTCCTTAGGGAACCCTCCCCTTGGAAGACATTCTCTCTGTGTTTTTCGTTTTGTTTTTTTCCTGAAGTTGCTTGTCCTCTGGTGTCTTTCTCCACATTGTTTTATACGGCTACCCAGGGGTTTTGTCTTCTTAATTCTCAGAAGCAGCAGGCCCTTGGTGGTCGGCTGTCAAGAAACTAGATGGATTCTGACACATGTGGTCCAAATCCCTCCAAGCGATTTCTGGACTCCATGAAATTTAAAGGCAGGTTAAAAAAAAAAAAATCTTCCCTAACCATATCAGGGATGTGCATCCTGTAGAGACCAGTGAGAGACAGAGCCCCAGCTCATTTAGTAGAGAATCTTGTTCTGAATTTCTTCTCATACCCACAGCCAACACTAGAATACAATAACCAAAATATCCTGGTTCAACCGAAAATAATCTTTACATTAAAAATGATCTTTAACTGGCAGATAAAATTGTATGAATTATCGTGTACAACATGACATTCCAAAGTATATACACATTTTAGAATGAATAATTTAGCTAATTAACGTGTGCATTACTTTGAATAGTTAGCATTTGGAGTGAGAATATATGAACTCTTAGCATTTCTGAGAACATAATATGTGTATTAACTATTTTTTTTTGGTTTTTCGAGACAGGGTTTCTCTGTGTAGCTTTGCGCCTTTCCTGGATCTCGCGCTGTAGACCAGGCTGGCCTCGAACTCACAGAGATCCGCCTGCCTCTGCCTCCCGAGTGCTGGGATTAAAGGCGTGCGCCACCACCGCCCGGCGTGTATTAACTATTAATGCTGTGTTGTGTGGTGTGTCTCTTAAAGTTATTCCTCATGTCCGATCATAAGTTTGTATCCATCTACAAACATTTCCCAAAATTCCTCCTCTCTGACAACTCTAGTCCCCAGTAACCACCATTCCTCTCTCTAGATAGATAGATAGATAGATAGATAGATAGATAGATAGATAGATAGATAGATAGATAGATATTTCTATGAAACCAACATTTTTAGATTCCACGTATTTGTGAGGTCATGGGATATTTTCCTTTCTTTGTCTAGCTTGCTTCATATACCACAATAACAGGTTCAATTACATTGTCACAAACATTAAGGTTCCCTTTCTTATGACTGAATAGTATTCCCTCGTGTGTGTATGTTCTGTTTTCCTCATCCATAATCCACTGATGGACACAGGCTGATTGCACAACCACTGTGAATAGTGTCACAGTGAACACAGGTGTGTGGATCTCTTCCCCCTCCCTCCCTTCCTCCCTACCCTCTTTCTCTCTGTGTTATTAATAGAATATATGATGGTTCTACTTTTAGTTTTCTGAGGACACTCCGATTCAAAAATATCTTAACTTATGAAAAGCAATTAATGAATATAATACTATGTTTCTTTACTGTAAGGAGAAAGAACTATACACACTATTTTGTAACTTGCTGCTTTCATATGATGTCATATGCTCTAATCAGCTTTAACTGTCAACTTGACACAGCCTAGAATCACCAGATGTGGAGATGCAACCATTCCAATCTGGGATATTAGACTAGCCTGTAAGCATATGTGTGTAGGGGGCGGGGGTGGGGGGGTCCTGCCTTCATTATTAATTGATGCAGCAGACCCCAGCTCACTGTGGGCAGCACCATTCCCTGGCCAGGTGGTCCTAGGCCATATAAGAAAGTTAGATAAACATGAGACTGCAAATGAGTCGGCAAGCAGCATTCTCCCGCAGTTTCTGCTGCAAGTTTCTGCTTAAGTTCCCATCCTGACGTCCTTTAAAGACAGGCTCTGGTCTGGAAGTGTATGCCAAATAAACCCTTTCCTACTCTAAGATGTTAAAGAATGTAACTAGAATAGCACACACAGTATACCTGAGACCCCTTCCCATCTCATAGCATGCTACCCTTTGTCATGAATACTTGACTCCATCAGAACTCACCAGATCCATTAACCGTCTCGTGCTGACACACAAAGGCTGTCTCAGGGTGGGCTGCTGGGTTGGTTGGTAGGTTTCGTGCTATTCTTTCAAAGATTCCTAATTATTTCAGTAATCCCTGAAATATTCTTGGAACACAAATTAAGACTTCTATAAAAATGTTTCTGAGATGTTTATTTATCTAAATAAACCTTTTAGAAAAACATCAAGAGAACTCCCTTTTGCTATGCAGTTGGGGCTTATGCCTTTAATCCCAGCACTCAGAAGGCAGAGGCAGGTGGATCTGTGAGTTCAAGACCAGCCAGGTCTACACAGCAAGTTCCAGGACAGCCAAGGATACAGAGAAACCCTATCTCAAAAGACTGAAAAAAAAAAAAAAAAAACCAAAACCAGAAGAGACTCCCTTTGAAATGTGAAGCCAGGAGGAGTTGTATGGCAGGATATTTCTTTTTCTATATGTTCCTATTATCTGTTTTTAACAACCATATACAATGCTATTATAATTTTAGTTAATGTACATGAGGAAATATTGCTGTAATGAGGTCTTCATGATAATATACAAACCTGTCTCTGAAATATGGAGAAATTAGATTACAGGATGAGCTGTATGTGAAGAAGACCTTAGAGACTTGACCTTCTGCATATGGTTCCTCCACAGGCCAAGAGGGAGGCGGCCATTTGAACTGAGTTTGGGTGCACTGTGGAAAGGTTGGAGGGTCCATCCTGAAATCCACCGGCACAGGCTCAGTTGGTGCAGGTGCTGGAGCGGTCCTGTGCAGTGTCTTTACCTTCTCGCTTAACTGCAATTCAGGATCAAAAGCCCGGGCATTAGTGCCAACTAATGCCTAATCTTACAGACTAATCTTATAGACTCAAAGAGGCGCAGCCAGTGTGACGGGGTGAAGGTGGGGGTGGGGACAGAGTTCTACTCAGGCTTTACTCAAGCTCCACTCCTGCCTGCTCCTCCCTGACCCTGGCTCTGTCTTCCGCTGGATTTGCTCAGGGTCACAAGATGGCTCCCACAGTTCCCAGGGCCCAGTCTTCCTTGCACATATCTAGAGTTTTTTTTGTTGTTGTTGTTTGTTTGTTTGTTTGTTTTTGCTTTGCATCGATTGAGTGACCCCTGAACCCATCCCTGCGGCTGACATACACTGCTGCTGGGCTTTGCGCGGAGCCAATCATTCTGGCAAGAGGAGGGGTCTATAATCAGCAGATATCAATCAACTAAGGCACACTCCCAAACCCAAGAGGACCCAATCCCAATCCACTTTAGACTGTTGGATAGGGAGAGAGGTCATGAGATGCAGTGGCTCTCTTCCCACTCTCCCTTCCAGGCTAGTGTTGCCACAGACAGGAGTCAGAGGCCAGTGTGTAATGAGCGGATTTACTGGACACTAAGCAAGAGGCTTTCACTACTTAATTTAGCCTGACGACAATCGTTTTAGGGACTGTTACTTACTTCACAGAGAAGGAGGTGCCAACTCCGAGAATCTGAGGCATTTGCCTCGGGTCCTACAGCTCATTTGCATCAAAGCTTCTACCGCAGATTTCATACACAGTCCCGCACAGGTTGTCAGTGACTCAAGGTCAGCCAGGTTAACCATGGAAAGTGCATCTAGAGCCTGCTCCCTGGAGCTGTCATTGGTTAAAAGTCACCAGTGATCTACGGGGCATCTACAGGCATGGTTTAGACTAAAATCAGAAGGAAGAGCAGGCTTGTTTTGCTGTTCCAACTAGGCATCTTAGAGCTGTTGGGTTTTTGGTTTGTGATATCAGATTCTGGCCTGAAACCAGCATGTAGTCAGAGCTGATGTAATGCTTGGAACCCAGGTGCACTGGATTTTTTTGGTATGAAATCAGATCTCTGAACTTGTCCCAGGTGAGCAATCATGATGCTATGAACCAGAGACTCGGATGTAACTCCAAGAGCCGAGGACACATAATGGAAATGGGGAAAGCAATCTTCAGGGGCCTGCAGAGCTCCTCCCGGCCTTGTGGCAATGCCAAGGTTGAGTCTGTGTGTAGCCTCGCAAGCAAAACATGGGGATGAAGGTTTTCTCTTTGCTCTAGAAGAGCAAGGGCTGTGGTGAATCACCTCCCTTCCCAGCAGACTTCTTGAAAGGAGAAATCCCACGCTCCTTCCAAACTCAGATTTCTGCTCAGATAATACTGGCATTTTGGATAGGCCCAATGCTCCCTGGTAGCAATTCTGACTGGGAACAAGTGGTACAAGTGTATAGGGTCAAGTGGGTGGAGGTGAGTGTCTGCCCAACTCTCTCTCTCTCTCTCTCTCTCTCTCTCTCTCTCTCTCTCACACACACACACACACACACACACACACACACACACACACACACACACACATACACACACACACCACCCTGAGGTGGGTGGAGGTAGGTGTCTTTCCGGTTCACAGACACATACACACACACACACACACACACACACACACACACACACACACCCCACACTGAGGTGGGTGGAGGTGGATGTCTTTCCAGTTCTCACACACACACACACACACACACACACACACACACACACACTGAGGTGGGTGGTCTCCGTGGCCCAGCTGGAGAAGAAGGTTCAGCACTGTGATGTCTAGAAGGGCTGGCTGGCCAGACAGGAAAGCTGGACACAGCCTTTGCTCTTTCTGCTCAGACCAGAAAGGACTTTTCTGTCATGACAAAGAGGAGGAGTCAGCTGTCCCACAGATTAAAATCTCAGCTACAGTGAGTGAAGATGAACAAAAGGACTCAAGTCCTAAAGTTTTAGGAAGATTCATTCCAAGAAGTTACATAGGAATTTAGTGATTGAACTAATCCATTGTTCTGAACTCACTGGCAATGTTAAAATGCCCTCAAGATAACGCCTGCCCTCAGGCAAAGCCCAAGATGTGAAGAGAGACTGTTGAAATTGTTTAAAATGGTACTGCTTTTTGGCAGCAGGGAGGGTATTGCATGTACTTAGTGGGTGTAGAGCTTGCGGGCTTGGTCTGTACTCATTCCCAAGATTGAGACAAAGCATGAGAGAGTGAACAAGCTGGGCAATGACATCAAATGCAATAAAATACAAAGACGTCTCCTTTCTTCCAGCCTTTCTCTTCCCTTGCAGTGTTTATCAATGTCGTTTTAAGAGTTAAAACCCAAGTTTCAAAACTGGGGACTGAAATGAGTGACAGATTTCACCAAGCCTCTTTATGTCTTTCAATTCATTTACAACACGAATAAAAGTGCATTTAGCTCGTTCACAGAGTCTCCAAGACGGCACCGTTTGTAATCCGTGGTGCACACACTCCTTGATTTGATTCTCCGCGGAACATAGCGTGGGCCCAGGCCACACGGTGCACATCTCACAGGGAGCCCCGAGCACACTGCTCAGTGCAGAAGAACTGAAGGAGCAGAGATAGATATCCCTCCACTGCGCCCTCCTCCCAGATCCTCGTTTTCAGTGCCTGTGGCTGCTGCTCCAGGCCAGCACTGTGAGTTAAAGGTCACTGTGTTCGTGTTCCTCTTTCTTCCTTGATGAGCACACAGAATAAGGACTTCATTGTGACATCCACATGTACGTGTAGTTACACACATGCACCTCCCATCATCCTTTGTCCTCACCCTCTTCTTTCCCCACCCAAACAGACCCCCTTCTGCTTTTGTGTCATATATACATATGGGGGTGGGAAGAGTATTTAAACCTAAATTCCACATATAAGAGAAAACATGACACGTTCATCTTTCTTCACCCATTACCTCCCCTGGCTTCCCCAACTCTCCCTTTCGGCTCCACATGCTTCTATTTTTGTGTCAGACATATTTTCATCTTGATTTTTGCCTAGGCTAGAAAATACTCCATATTTATCCTTCTGAGTCTGGCTTACTTCAGCTACCATGACAATTGCCAGTTCCATGCAATTTCGTGCAAATTACATAATTTCATTCTTTACAAATGAGTACAGCATTTGTGTATGTCCCTCTTCTCACTATCATCTATCTGTTGATGGGAGTCCAGCCTCACCCCGTATCTTGGCTGTAGTGAACAGTGCTGCAGTAAGATGTGTACATGGCATGTTGACTTGAATTCCTTTGGGTGTATGGTAGCCCTAAGAGGACACTTTCCCCCACGGGATCCAGAAATCCTTGTATTTGAAACAAATTTTAGATGTCACAGGAAGCATGGCCTCTGGGACGAAAGCTACCATGTGTTAGGCCAGGGACATATATTTGGTGTGGGGTCTAACTGTGAGCCTCGGTCTGCCCACTCAGCCACAGATGTGACACACTCACCCAGTAAACAACTATGGGAATCACCACAAATAATGACAGGTCAATATAATTCCAGCGCTTTTTTAAAAACAGTTTGTGACATGTAAAAATGAATGTCAACTTTTAAAAAATGAGTCTTCCTTTTATTAAAACTTTTAATGTTAAGCATATTTCATTTTGGCAATTAAGAACTTGTGTTTTGTTTCTAGACAAATTGTATTAAAGACTGAAGTTGACATCATAGCTGATAATGGCCTTATTTTATCATTGTAAATTAGATTTATTTGTTGTTTAATATTTAACCACAGCAGATTTGCTGAACTCAAAACTCCACATAGTCCTAAAATGAAATACAGGCAAAAATTCTCCCCCTCTTCCCCTCTGCCTTCTTGCTTCTGACACCTTTCCCCAATGGATGATGGATATCAATGCCTTCACTGCACCTCCTGAGACTGCTTCACATACATCTACAGCTTGTTCAATTGTGCCCCACACCAAATCCACTCCCCTGGCCTAATACACAGTAGCCTGGTGAGTGCAGTCTCACTTGGAAAGAGCCTTACATGTAACTAAAGACCTTGGGGTAAGGTCATTAGGATAGGCCCTAAGTCTCAGGTCAGGAGAGACATGGAAGAAGACAGGAGAACCAGAGAAGATGGCTATGTGGAGTCAGGCCAAGATCAGAGCAACATGATGCTGCCCCGAAGTACAGAAAGTTGGAGGCCCCAGAAGCTGGGCATGAAAGGTTCTCTTTAGAACTTTCAGGGGAGCAGGGACCTGCTAGCATCTTGATTTGGGGCCTAACCTACAGAACTGTGAAAAAGTGAAATTCTAGTTGTTGCTTGAATTTCAATGTTGTCTTAGTTAGGGTGTGAAGTTATTGCTGGGAAGAGACACCATGATCACAGCAACTCTTCTGAAAGAAAACATTTACTTGGAGCTGGCTTACAGTTTCAGAGGTTTAGTCCCTTATGATGGGAAGCACAGTGGCATGCAGGCAGATATAGTACTGGAGAAGGAGTTGAGAGTTCTACATCTGGATCTGCAGGCTGTAGGAAAAGAATGCCACACTGGGCGTGCCTTGAGATTCTGAGACCTCAAAGCCCACCCCCTTAGTGACACACCTCCTCCAACAAAGCAACACCTACTCCCACAAGGCCACACCTCCTAATAGTACCACTCCCTAGGGGCCTATGGGGGCCATTTTTATTCAAACTATCACACTGTTATTTGAGCTCGTGGTGATTTATTACATCACTGTAGGAAACAGCACAGCTCCTAAACACTATGAAATGCATTCGCTTTGTGTGGTGTCCTTCTTACAAAGGACCCACCTCTTGGTGGAGTTATATCTTTAGAGTTACAGTATAGACAATCCTCAGGTAATGGGATGTCACAGAAGCAATACACTCTGGGACTGTCACCACCGTTCCACTGTTGTGGAGGGCTCTGAAGGCTGGATCACACCTCTGCAGGCACCGGACAACAAGCTTCACTCCTGTCCTAAGTTCCAATGGCTGCCTCAGAGGATTGTCTGTGCCTGTCATCTGTATGGGAGTTTTTTCACTTAAATTTTATTTGAGAATTTCCTATATGAATACTATATTTGCACCATTTCCACCTCTCCCTCTCCCCTTCAACTCCTCCCAAGCTCCCCCAATTTCTTCTCGATCTTTTCTTTTAATTGTTATATCAATCTGACCACTTGGGATTGAAGAACCTATCCCACATGGAATTAATAAGACAGTGTCCCGTCTAGGAGACACACAGCATCCTCCTTGACATGCATTTGCCATAACCAGCTATTCTGAGACTCTTAAAAATTAATTACAACTAAGAGAGTATTTTATGTTTAATTGTGTGTGTGTGTGTGTGTGCGCGCGCACAGGTGCCTGAAGTGTTGGATCCCTCAGAACTGGAGTTGCAGGTGGTTGTGAGCGCCCGATAGGAGAGCTGAGAACCGAATTCCATCTCCTGGAAGAGCAGGAAATGTTATCACCGCTCAGCCTTCTCTCCAGCCCCCATCGTGATCTTAATTGTATAAATTGATGGTGTACGGTGTGATCACACAGCACACATCAGCAGTGTGTTGTGATCAGACCAAGATACTTAATGCTTCCATCTCCTTAAACGCTTTAAAGGTTTCATCAGCGCTTAATAATTGTACGTATTTACTGGATACAGAGTTTTGACATATTTACTAGCCTGCTGTCAAAAAAAGTCAAAATCCAGAATCGTTGTTAAGCCATAGGAAAAGTGGAAGAAAAATATTTTCTGCTCTTTGATAATGCTGGGGCGTAATTATATGTTTCCGGAATTGCAGCTTCAGGGAGTTTTGAAACACATAATTTAGCATGCTTCTGCTGTGTGAAGTAGTCTAGTGGAGCAAACAGGATCCAGGCTATTATACTCAGTTCATCCAGAAGGTAGGAGCATAATTTCTGCTTTCAGAGTGAGGGAGAGAGAATGCGCCTGAAGTGGCCAATTTTAATTTCTGTATTTTCTAATTTTTAACATTGAGGTTAAGCTCTAGTTACTGCTCAAAATAAATGCGTGTTGCTTAGAGCCAAAGGCAGAAAACTCTAGGCTCTGGGACCCTTTCGTCTGGAGGTTGGGAAGGAAGAGTGAGCAGGCGTGTGGAGCTGCAGACTCCACAGGACTGTGGAGAGTGGGGAGAGGAAATGAGCTTGGAAAAGCAGGCATTAGGAAGAACAGAAACATCTCACCATTTAACAGCCAGAACCGTGTCCTGGTGCATGTCAGCTGGACAGAGCTCTGGAGAGATTAACATAAACAGAGCATTTTGCCAAATACCTTCACACCCATCATCCGGTCTCACTGGGGAGGCAAATAGTTTGAGCAAATGTTACCCCATTACTCTGAGTTACGAGATATGTGGTCCATGGTTCTTGGAGCCTATATTTTGTGATTTCAAATTCAACTGTCTATTCATAAACTTATATCTAGTTTTCCAAATGAGACTTGCCTGGCATGCCCAATGTCCTAGTATCAACCCCCATGGCATATAAAGGGCATGGTGATGCACACCTAGTATTCAGGAAGATCAGAAGTTCAAGGTCATCCTTCACTGCATAGTGAGTTTGAGGCTAGAACATGCCACCAAGCCAATTCCATTTAGGATGAGGAATCCAAAAAAAAAACAAAAAAACAAAAAAAACATTTCAAAGCCAGAGAGTAAGTGGAGTGGGATGTCCAGGGTCAAGATCACCAAGAAGATTGTTAGAGGATAAGTTCTTAGTAGGCGACACCCTGGAGATTGTGCTGTAGGTAGGGACTTCTGATGATGACAGGGGTATGTAAGGCGAGGTATATCTCTGCTCAGTGGCCTCACACACAGAGATCAACATCCGAGTGAAGACAGCATGTCTGCTCCACCCCATAGTTAACCCCAAACTCCAAAGTATTTCAAAGGAGGGGCTAGGGGGATGGCACGGCTGGCAAAGTGTCCACTGTACACGCAAGAGAGCCCCAGTCCAGTCCCCAGGACCCATTTGAAAACAAGGAGTGGCCTGGAACCCTAGCCTTGGGAAGGCAGAGACAGATAGATCCCTGGGACTCACTGACCAGCCAGTCTAGTGCAGTGAGAGACCCTGTCTCAAAAAGATAAAGTGGAAGGGTGATTAAAGAAAACACCTGATGTTAACCTCTGGCTTCACACACACACACACACACACACACACACACACACACACACACACACACGCACACACACACGCACACGCACACACACACACACACGATATCCCTAGCAGATTATTTTACAGGAGATGAGTTTGAGAAGGCCACATCTCTGTATTTAAACTGGCGTCCAGTTCACCTTTTCCAGAGGTCCTGGGAACTGAGATGCCCAGCCTGCATCCTCAGCCTCTATGGGACCATGGGGATGTCTCTAGAGGTCAGGGCTGAAGACCAACAATGGCTCTTCTTCACTCTGCTATGCAAGGCTCCCCAGCCCCGGGCTAACGCTTTTCTCTGCCCACAGACCCTCAGCCTCTGTCTCGCTTTTCTCTGCCCACAGACCCTCAGCCTCTGTCTCCCGAAGTACCTCCAGCCGGCAAGTGCTGACGCGGCTAACAGACTCTGTGCCGTGTGTGCACCTCCGCACGCTGTGCTTGCATGTTTATTTCTGGTTTCGGGCTGAATAAGGAGTCCAGTTCTAAACAATAGAAACTCTACATAAATTATTAGCCAGGCGGTGTTGGCTTTGTGCTCAGGTGAACCTTGCCCCAGTTTTAGCGGCTGCCTCCACTGCTCTGTAACAATATGCAGAGGGCTGACGTCAGGGACAGCTGGCCACACTCTCGGTGTAGGTTCCCCCCCCCCTGTCCTCCTCCCCCCCCCCACTTTGGAGGATGCTTTGTTTATGGGATGTTAAATGGCAAAGAGGCCAGGGTAGCCTTGACAAAACCGAAACACGAAGCTAAGGCTGCCATGGGCTGGGAGCACTGCCCAGCAGAACCACAGAACACGCTTCCCTAGGCTGCGTGGGGCTCCCTGCAAGCCCGGGGATCACTAGTTAGGAATGCATTCCCTTTTAAAAGATTTGTTCATTTTTATTTTACGTGTCTCAGTGTTTTGCCTGCCTATATGTCTGAGCACCATTGTAGGTGCCTGGTGCCCACAGAGGCCAGAAGGAGTAGGGTCCTCTGGAACTGGAATTGTGGATGGTTGTGAGGTGTCATGTGGGTGCTGAAAACTGAACTTGTGTCCTTTGCAAGAGCATCAAGTACTCTCTTGGTTTTGTTTTTGTTTTTCGAGACAGGATTTCTCTGTGAAGCAGTCCTGGCTATCCTGGAACTCACTCTGTAGACCAGGCTGGCCTCAATCTCACAGAGGTCTGCCTGCCTCTGCCTCCCAAGTGCTAGGATTAAAAACGTGCAACATCAAATACTCTTAAGGGCTGTCTGTCCAGCCCCAGCAATGTATTCATTTTCTAAAAGTAATGTTATGCTGCACCGTTATGCTCCCTGTAGCTGAATGCAGAGAGAAAACAGTCTGTGCTTGGTAAAGGAGCTAGATTAAATACACATTATTAATGCTAATAAGTTATATCCATTGTCAGGCCAGAAACTAACATGGAAGAGTCAATGGTGGCAATTAACCCATTTGCTCTAAAATAATTAGTGGAGGGTAGTGGGGGGACAGTAAGGTGATCAGCTGAAAGTTTGGTTTGGGGTATAAAGTATTCCTTCCAGTCTTAGTCCTTTGCTTTTGAAATCAGTCACTGTGACAAGGCAGGGCTTCTCTTATTGGTTTGATTTGGTTTTTTCATATCTGACACAGTGATAAAACACATTAAATTACATCTACACAGAAGTGTGCAATGTGTTCACAGAAACTCGTGACACCTCACTGAAAAACCTAAAGGCCTAAATGGAGGCAATGGCCACTCATGAGCGGCTGGTTTCCTCGCCACAAAGATGCTGGTTTTCACAATGACCACTCTATACACGCACGGCAACTTGGCTGATTCTGAAAAGATACATAAGAATAGCCATGAGGGGCTGCAGAGATGACTCAGTGGTTAAGAGCATTGGCTGCTGTTCCAGAGGACCTAGGTTCAATTCCCAGAACGCACATGATGGCTCACAATCATCTGTAACTCCAGTTTTAGGGGATCTGATGCCGTCTTCTGACCTTTGAAGACACCAGGCACATGCAGGCAAAGCACTTATACATATAGAATAAACTAAAAGTAAACATAAAAGAAAGACTAGCAATGAAAAAAGTGGGGGGGGGGGGGATGATCCAGGAGGTAGGTACATTTGCTGTGCAGCATGAAGACCTGCATTAGAATTTCCACAACCCAAGTGGCAACATCCAGACAAGCCACATGTTCATGAACCGCAGCACTAGGTATGAGAAGGGTGGAGACAGAAGGGCGGAGACAGGAGGAGACATGGGGCTTGCTGCTCACCAGCCTAGATCCAGGTTCAATGAGAGACCCTGTCTCAAGGCAGAGTGGTAGAGCAGGATGCCTAACACCTCTGGTCTTCACACAGGCACGCAGATATTCATACACACACACACACACACACACACACACACACACACACACACACACACACACACTGAAAGGAAAAGTATCAGCTCAGGACCACCACCCCCAAGGCCAGGTTCTTAGCACAAAAGAGATTTATTTGCCCCAGAGGGACAGAGGGCAGGGAATAAGAGACAAACACAGGATGCAGAGGTCCAGGAGAGAAGGGGAAGGGAACAAAGGGAGAGGGGGCAGGGGTAGTTGTCCTATGGGGACAAAGGACTGCCTCTGGATAGAGAGGAGACAGATGGGGCAGTTAGGTAAACGGCAGTTTATAAAGGTAGAAGGGGAAACCAGTGTTAGGATGAAATGTTTAATTTTAATTGGGCATGTTAATTACATGAGCCAAAGGGGGCTTTGATTGCTGGACTTCAATACTTTGGTAGCTGGACCTTGGTAGTCAGACTCAGGAGGAGGAAGTGACCAAATAAGGGAACAGACCTTGGGGGCAGACTATAGGGATGTAATCCAACTGATTTTTTAGCAGAGGGATTTGGGGAGAAGGACAAGGCCTGCCAGAGCCATGCTCACATGTTCCAGTTAGCCAGAGTCCCTTCACACACAATAATAATAATATTAGCGATAAAGACCCAAATGAATGAGAAGGGAATTAGCCTCCCAAGTACCAAACCACAGTGTAACACTGTGGTTAAAGTCCTGAGACAGTAGCATGAGGAAGTACTATGTTAATAAAGCAAAGGTAGAAATTTTAGGGATAGATATATGAACACAGTTTAATAAAGCATTTTCAGTCTTTTTCTGTCTAATTTGGAACAAATTCCATTTTTAATTTGGAAAAAATATGTATTAGGGTATATTTATTTTTACATTATACTTGCTACAACCAAATGCCTGACAAAGAAATGTTAAAGGAGGAAGGATTTATTTAGGCTCACAGCTTGAGGGTACAGTCCACCATGGTGGGCAAGTCGAGGCACAGGGTGAATCATGACAGTGTTGGCAAGAGCATGAGGCTGCTTGCTTGCATCTGCATGGATAAGGAAACAGAGATAGGACAGGAAACAGGGCTGTACTCTGAACCTTAAAGCCCACCCCCTAGAAATCCACTTCCTCCAGCTAAGCCCTCCCTCCCTACAGTTCCACAACCTCTCCACAAAGTGCCACTATCTGAGGACCGAGGATGCTAACACATGAGACTGTGAATGATATTTTACATTCAAACCAGAACATACATCAATATTTCCATTTTATAACTTATTTCTGTGTTTATGTTGCTGTATAAAGGTGCATATTTCTCTTACCATCTTATGTTTTGTACTTGGAAAAAATATTTTAATATTTGTTTATATGTCTCTCAAAGGTAAATACTGTAATACTCAACAAAGGAAAACTATATACCTCCATCTGCATGGAATTCACGGTCAACACATACAAATACAACATGCACAATACATGCATCCATGTGTATATATGTAAACATTATATACAGACCTTTGTATGTATGAGTTTATGTAGGCTTTTTGTAGTGGTATGAAGGGTATGTCCCCCATAGTTCAAGCATTCGAATACTTGGACCCCATTTAGTGGCTTTGGGAAAGGTTAGGGAATGTGGCCTTATTGGGGGGAAGTATGTCACTGAGGACTAGCCAGTACTAGTACTTGTACAGGACTAGGCTTTGAGTCTCAAAAGATTTGCTCTATTTTCAATCCCCCCTCTCTTTCTCTCTCTCTGTTTCCTCTTTGGTTTGCAATGTGAACCCTCAGCCGACCCTGGCTGCTCCAGTTACCATGTCTCTCTGCTTGTTACCATGTTCCTCGCCATGACGGTCATGAACTCTAACCCTCTGGAACCGTGAACCCCAAACAAACCCTTCCTCCTATAAGTTGCCTTGGTCAACAGGCAGTGGTGGTGCACCCCTTTAATCCCAGCACTCAGGAGGCAGAAGCATGCAGATCTTTGCGAGTTTGAGCCAACATGGTCTACAGAGCTAGTTCCAGGACAGCCAGGGCTGTTACACAAAGAAACCCTGTCTCAAAAACAAACAAACAAACCCATACATACATACATACACACATAAGCACACATGCATACATACATAAAGTTGCCTTGGTCATGGTGTTTTATCACAGCAATAGAAACTTTAGCTAAGACACTTATATATAGTGTAGTTTGAACAAATGTGTCCCTCTACCCTCATGTTGGAACTCAAATGCCAAGGCAATGGTATTAAAAAGTTGGGCCAACAGCAAGTGATTAGACCATGAAGCTCTATCCCCATTGGTGGATTAGAACTGTGACAAGTAAGTTGTCTCTCTGTGACTATAGCTTCCTCTTTCCACCATGTGACAACACAGTAGAAAGGCACCATCATAGAAGCTAAAGCATCCCTTGGCAGACACAGATCACCAGCACCTTTGTCTTGGATGTCCCAGCCTCCAGAATAAGAGAAAATGAATTTCTATTATTTATCAATCACCCAATTTAGGCTATTCTACTATTGCAGCCTTAACTAAAACTACATAGGTATTTTAAAGGTTATCAGAATCAAAACTGAGTCACTTGTGTAAGATTCTCATGAAACCTCATGGAAGGTTGTGCAATGGTCGCCTAGTATTGGTGTAGCAGTTTCCTGGGAGACTAAAACCTTCCCTCCTGGAGGGGAACTCCTAAAGTCCAGGATGTTGGAGAGGGGGTAAAACAAAATGATATTCTTTTTTTTTAAAGATTTATTTATTATGTATACAGAAGAGGGCACCAGATCTCATTACAGGTGGTTGTGAACCACCATGTGGGTGCTGGGAATCGAACTCAGGACTTCTGGAAGAGCAGTCGGTGCTCTTAACCTCTGAGCCATCTCTCCAGCCCACAAAATGATATTCTAAGGGGGAGTGAAACAGCCCAGCCTGGAGAGAAACACCTTAAACACAGGAAGTAAACAACTCAAAAGCTTCAGGAAGTCCCTTAAACTGACCAGATATATCAGGCTGGGTCCCCCAAGCTTATATAAGCTGTAAGGACTGCTGAGAGACCCTCAGACCAGCTGAACCACCTGATAGAAGCAGAGAGCAGCTGAGCCACCAGAAAAGGACACCCCACACGTTAAGGTACCAGCAGGTTATGCAGTGTGAGTGTGTTCCAGGTTCCAGTTTTAGAGAGGGCGTGGGCTTTTAGTGATGCAGCTCTCTTCAAGTCATTTCTGCTCCTTGAAGCAACCTCTCACCCATATTCTGTAGGTATCTCCAGAAAACTCAATGATTCGGCAGACTGGACTTTGGTGGTATCTGTACTTTAGTCGCTTGCTGGTTCCCTATCTGGGGTGAGTAGACATCCCTAGGAGAACTGCTGTGTCCCCCACATATCTGTGTGCTAAGTTGGATAGCAGGAACTGTCCCAAGAGACTCTGCCAGAGCCACAGCCTTGCACAGCAGTTCTGTGAGTTGTCTTCCTGGGAACTGCCTGCTCAGTCTTGGACCAAAGCCACCCTTCCTACTGATCCCTGAAGCTGAGTATTATTGTTTCAAAACAATTTATGTAATCCTCCTCATTTCTCCCTCAGACACCACTTGTCTTTCTGAATACATCCATAATTTACCATGGTGCTCATATTCTGACTATAGTATGCATGCAGAATTATATTTATTATTTTCATAGATCTATTTGTGTGTACATGTGTGGCCGTGTGAAATTTCTTTGGACACCATAAGAGGTGAGAGGGGAGGGTGAGGAGCAGTCCTCAAGCAGGTCCTCACACTGTTGCTTTCCAGGGAGAAGAAGATGGCTCTGCCCAGACACAGCTGCTTGGGTCATGGGTCATAGGTCATGGGTCATGGCTAAGGCATCAAGGTGCCTGTGGCTAAGAGGTGGTGACAGTAGAATGTGGTAGAAGGAAGGGCTCCACAGTGGGAATCAGATGCCAGAAAATGGAGCAAGAGGTGGCAGAGACAAGCCCAATGTCAGATAGGTAGAGTGTATCCTGGGCCTACAGGGGAGTCCACCAAGCCTCTTGACAGGGACAGAAGAAGGGCAGAGCCAAACAGGCGTAAGAAGGACTCGTCTGTGGACAGCTTGGAGAGGCAAGCACCAGAGACAGGCAGACATGGGGAGGCCCGCCTGCGGGCTGGAAGAGGAAGAAGGTAAAGGTGATTTGGCAGAGCTCACAAGGCTGCTTGCCCATGAGTCAAATGCTGGTACCACTGCCCCGTACAAGTCAACAGCAACGCATGAGAGTCGGAACATCTGCTCACTCTCCCACACAGCCAGAGGGGAGGACCCCTGAGCTTTGCCACAGTGGCAGGAGGGCTCTGAATGGAGTTTAACACCCAGAAGGAAACACTCATTTGAAAGCCCATTGGCTGGATATCTAATACCCGGAGCCGGAAGTCCCCCTCCTGTGGGGGACTTTGCTGCATCTTCACTACCACCCCATGACCTCATCAAGGCAAGATAGCACCTGTCTCCACTGGCTGTGGTTGCCACCACAAAATGTTACAGACCAGACAGCTTAAAACAGCAAACCATTGTTACCTTATGGTCCCGCAGGCTGGAAATCTGAAAGCAAAATTGAGGGCTGGGCTGGCTGTTTCTTCTGCTGGCGCTGCCTCTGGCTTGAGGGGGCCAGCTTCCCATAGCTTCTCCTCTTCTCGTGTGTGGATACATGTGTAGACCAGAGGACAAGCTTGGGTGTCTTTCCTCAGGCATCATTCATTCATTCATTCATGATTGATTGATTGATCGATTAATTGATACAGGATTTTTCACAGGCCCAAAGCTCATCATGTAGGCTAGGCTGGCCAGTGAATCCCAGGTATCCTTCCTTCACCTGCCCAGTACAAGCATGTACCACCCTACCCAATCCTTTTTAATGTGAGTTCTGAGTATCACCACTGAGAACCATGTCTCCAAGTGCAATCCTGAGTACCTGGAGTTCAGTGTACAAATTTAGAAAGACTCAGTTCACCATGTAACAGCATCTTCATGGACATGGGCATATCACCCTGAGGTGGCTTCATCCCCCTGTCCTGGATGAGCTGAGGAGTCACTGGCTCCAACTCCCCTCATATCTGGAGGCTTGTTTCAGGGGGATCTGACACTCCATTACAGGGGAATAGAGGAGAGGCTTTCTCGGTTCTTAACACTTCTCTCTGCTGTCCACCCCCACAAGACCACCAAGGACAGAAGAGTCGCTGATGACACATGACCGGGAGACTAAGGGACAAGCTTTACAAGCTTTAATTCCCTGAAGCTGAACAACCGCACCATTTCACTGAGAGCTTCATTACACAAGGCGTGGGAGCCTGTCCGGTTGTCTCACCCTCCCATCAGCCAGCATGCTGCAGGAGGGCTAGCATTGTCTTTGTTCCTGAAGGTGAAAACAGGCTGGGCAGGGAGTGTGGCTATAGGCAGATCCTTACCCCGTGTCTTCATTAAGTTTCTGTTGCTTTGATAAAACATCAAGGCATGAACAGCTTGGGGGGAAGAAGAGCTTTATTTCAGCTGACAACTTCCAGGTGACCCTCTCACTGAGGGAACACAGGGCAGGAACTGTAGCAGGAACCCGGAGGCAGGAACTCAAGCAGAGACCATGAAGGAGTGCTGCTTCCTACCTTGCTGTCCATGGCTTCCTTGCCTGCTTTCTTATACCATCCCAGGACCACTTGCTAAGGGATGGCACCACCCACAGTGAACTGGCCCCTCCCATATCAATCATCACTCAGAAAAATGCCCCACAAGCCAATCTGGTAGGGGCACTTTCTCAACTGAGGTTCCCTCTTCCCAAATGATGACAGCTTGTATCAAACTGATATAAAACCTGCCAGCACATCCTGGTAGTGATGGCACCAGGCATTGACCTCCATCCTGTTTATCTCCAGTCTAGCTTTATCCATGTCAGTCCTGAGAAGACATACTGAAAGGTGGCTAATCTTGATTCTCAACATGATGGGGTTGGGAATCACCTAGGAGACATACGTCTAAGCATGTCTGCGAAGGTGTTTCCGGAGAGGTTTAATTGAGGAGGGACTGCTCACCCTGAAAGTGGGCAGCACCATCTTATAAGCTGGGATCCCAGACTGAATAAAAAGGCAAAGAGGAGAAAATGAACTCAATATCAATATTCACCTCTCTGTTTCCTGAGACACAGTTTGCCTAACGCCTCATACTCCTGCCGCCATGCTTTCCCTGCCATGATAGGCTATAACCTCAAATTGTGATCCCAAATGAGCCCTTCCTTTCTCAGGCTGCTTCTGTAACTAATTCAGCCTACACGCCGACCTCAGGAGAATGTAATCACTATTTCCTACGTGAATGTAACCTCCATACCCCTGAGCTTTCAGATCAGAAAGCTCCCCCATCAGGGACATCAGGGGCTGGAATGCTGGAGAGGTCAGGAGAGCCCTGTGCAGGAAAGCCATCCCACACCCTGCCCTGGGCAGCCTTCAACTGGTCATTCCTGAGTTGTGCTGTTTAATTTTTGAAAACAGAACTAGTGCTCTGCTAGCTCGGTCAATAGGAGCATGAGCCTCTTGAACTCAGGGTCGTGGGTTTGCATCCTATATTGGGTACAGGACATCTGGGCGGGACATGTGGTGGGTGCCTTTAATTCCAGCACTCAGGAGGCAGACACAGGCTTCACTGGTTCAGGGGTGCACAGGGTGATATGCAAGGTAACAACCTTTGCTTCTTGTCTCAGAAATGCTACAGGAGAGCCATCAAGATGGCTCAGCTGGTCAAAGAACAAGCTTGCCTGCCTTAATTCCATCCCCAGAACCCACAGTGGAAGGAAGGAACTGACTCTGGAAAGCTGCCTTCGCCTGCGTGCGTGTGCACACACACAATAATAATAATAATAATAATAATAATAATAATAATAATAACAACATATTATTAAAATAATTTTTAAAGAAAGGAAATATCACAGAAAAGAGAGGGACACTGAAAAGCATCACTTCTTTAACAATTTCTTTCCCCTCACTTCTCACTCTTTATCTCTCTGCTTCCTCAAACGCTCTTCCCCTCCTCCACAAGCCCCTGAAAGAGTTTCCTCAGACCCTGATCAGCAGGACCCTTGGTCTCCTCTTCTCCTCCAGGACACTCTAGCAGAACTTTTAAATTTTCTCTGACGTTAGAAAGATGGCTCAGAGGTTAAGAGCACTCACTGCTCGTGCAGAGGACCAAGGTTCACAACTGTCTGTAACTCCAGTCTCAGAGGAGCTGGTGCCCTCTCCTTACCTCCATGGGCACTGCATGCATAGGGTGCACACACATACATGCAGGCATACATTTCATACATGTAAAATAAAAATAAATAAACTTAAATTTCCCTCTGGTGAGTTAGACATCTCAGGGTCAATCCTGACTACTATGTCAATGCACCAGGCTGTGAACACACACACACAGACACACACACACACACACACACACACACACACACACACACACACACACCACAGTGTTAACAGGTTGGAAAGAGGAAACTAACAGTTTTGGTGAGTTTCCCCGGATAGAACACAGAGGGACAGATTTGTACCTCGGATAATCGCAGACACGGTTGTACGATTTTATTTCCAGCACGTGATTTAAGAAAGAACAAAGACAGACTCTGTGACCTGTCTGGTGTGGGGCTGTTGGGTGGTTGCTGAGGAGCTCTCCTTCCCCTCTCCTGAGATGACAGCTTGTGCCCTGGAGACAGGCAATGGCTACCAGCTGCCCTGGCCCGATCCTCAGGTTCACTGCCTGAGTACTGAGCCTGGAGCTCAGCCTGAAGAAGCTGCTGTTACTCCGGATGCCCAGTTGTTTTGTTCTTGTCTCGGTTTCCAGAAATTTGATTTGTGTTTGTTTGTTTTCTTCTCATAAAAGATTCCTGTTTAAAATTCCAATGTTGGGCAGGCAAGATGGTTCCAGGGTCGAGGCACTTGCCACCAAGGATGATCTCATTTGGTGTCCGGAGGCCACGTAGAAAGAAAGAAAACCTACTTCCACAAGTTGTCTCTGACTACATGTGGGTTACACACGCCACATACATCACACGTACACACACACACACACACACACACACACACACACACACACACACACACACACACACACACCCTACTGCTACAAGGCATCTAGAGTTTTGAAACATGAAGATACTTTGTACTCTCCTGGATGCTGTTTATTGCTGCAGGTTGAACTGGGTCCCCTCCCACCCAAAAGTTCTAACCCCTGGCGCCTCTGAGCGGGAGATGGTTTGGAGACAGTTGGTACCCACCCACGTAATTCACTAAGAGAGGTCAAGTACCGGACAGGGTGGGCTCCCATTCAGCATGACCAGCATCTGTGTGAACAGTGGGAACTTTGGGCACAGAGAGGCGTGAGGGGAGACGTCATATGGATGGGAAGACGAACATGGAGGCCATGTGTCTGCCAGCTAAGAAGGACTCCCAAGCCACCAGAGCCGGAGAGAGGCCTGGAGCAGGCGGCCTTCCACACCTAACCTCACCTCATTCCCAGTCTTCAGCCTCTAGAGCTGGAAACGCGTCTGCCTCTCCAGCCGCATCTGCCGCGCGCTGATGTTCTCATGCAGTCCTAGGAAGCTAACATTCTGCAGTGCCAGCCTTTCTCTTTTACTTTATTTTACCCAACTACACAGCCCGTCACATGCCCTCGCGTCTACCTTTTTTGCTTGTTGTTGTTAATCTTGTTCCTTTGAGACAGGGTCTCTCTCCTCACATGTATGCCAGGCTGGCCTCGAACTCACTTTGTTGTCATGCAGTGCTGCGGATGGAACCCAGGGCTTCAAGTATAAGCAACCACTCTACCAACTGAGCTGCATCCCGGCCCTCACTTCCGCTTCTTAAAGTGTGATTTCATCTACTTGGGTCTCTGAATCTTTCCTTCTGCGGTCTCAAACTCCACTTCTCCTGCTGCCTTTCCTTGGTTGATTTGATCTTTCTGTCATTCACCATCAACTCTGCCTCAGGTCTTCTGTCTTAGTTAGGGTCTCTATTGCTGTGGAGAGACACCAAGACCATGGCAACTCCTATAAAGGAAAACATTTAACTGGGGTGGCTTACATTTTCAGAGGTTCAGTCCATTCTCATGGTGGGACATGGTAGCATGCAGGCAGACATGGCACTGGCCACATCTTGATCAGAAGGCAACAGGAAGTGGACTGTGACACTAGGAATAGCTTCAGCAGAGGAGACCTCAAAGTCCCACAGTGACACACTTCCTCCAACATACCTACTCCAACAAAGCCACACCTCCTAATAGTGCCGCTCCGTGTGGGGCCATTTTCTTTCAAACCACTACATCTTCTTAACAATTTAGCAGTTCTCATTGGCATTAGCCATATCATGTCTTATTTTGTTACACTTTGTGTTAAAGGCATACGTGTGGCATCATGATGAGCACCCCACTGTTGGAGGATGTTCGATCACACTGTGAGCCCCAAGTTTGCATTTGCATTGATTAGATAAAATTAACCCCATGTCAGAAGGCTGTGTTAGCAACTAGTTGACTAAGAAAGTAATCATAGAGCATCAGGGGACATCCTGGAGAGATAGAAAGACACAGGAAGTAGTAGGGTGGGGTTTAGAGTGGCCCGGCTTTTTCTGGTTTGACGGAGCGGAAGCACAGGTCTTTCTCAGATGCCAGCAAGGAGGGAAGCTTAGTTAATTGCAAACAGATTTGTACCTCGGATAATCCTGAGGTAGCAGGTTTTCACCCCAGCCTTTGAATCCTGGGTCTGATTTATAAATAGAACAATAGAGATTTTGTTAAAGCTACCTTTAGCAGCAGCAACAGAGCTGGTGCCTGTGGAAACAGAATTCCCACCAAGCTGCAGCCTAGGTGTCTGGGCTGCTGCTAGAGAAGCAGGCCAGTAATTGTGGAGTTGCAATTGCTAGCTAAACAGCAGTAGGTTAAGATGCAGCCACTGTGCCCAAGTTAAAACAACACCCCCCAGCACTCTCTCTTCATCCTCACCTCCTGCCATGCTTATATCTGGGTTTTCAACTCAGTTTTCCTCGCTCCTTCCTCTGCTCAGACTCTTCTTGTACAGACAAAGTATCAGCTTATTGGTAAGTGTCATTTTGACGTGTCATGCACTATCTAGTCCCTTTCAAAGACAGAGTCACCTTGTGGACACCTTCTTGTGCTTCCTCAAGCTCCACAGTAACAGGGGCTCCATCCAGAGAGCAGGACTTTCGAAGAACCACACTCTCATATCCTCGCCCGACGAATGTCAGGGACTTTGCACACACTCTGCACTGTGCACTAGCATTTCTACCCAGAGAAGACCAAGGACTCTGCCTGCACGACTCCGGCAGAGGATACTCTTCCCACTTGATGTCTGTTGGAGGAAGTCCAGCCACGGATCTGTGGAAGTGTTTCCAGGCAGTTTGCCTCAAACATGGTATTGGCAGCAGAGCTGGGACTCATCAGTATGCAAAAAGATGTCTTCAACATCTCAGGTGCCTGATAAAGCAGTTGGGGGGTGGGGAGAGGGGGGCTCTGTGATCAGGCAGTGGCTGATGGCTAACACGTCCGCTCTCTTTGGGAGCTTCCTCTTTTGAGTGCTGGAGGTTTTATGGCTATTGTTGTTTGGCTTTGATTTATAATATTCCTTAGTGTATACACCAACTCGCTGTCTCACTTTTCAAACATTTATTAGATAGCCGTAGGGATCTGAGGACTCTCTCCCAGAGGTGCTTTTAATTGTCAAGGTAAATACAGACGGTTCAAAACCAAGTTTTTCTTTTTTATGAAATTTGGGGCTGGGGGAGTCATTTACTGCTCACCATTTTGATTATTTTTCAAAATAATCTTCCTTTCGGGCTTTGAAGATCATTAAAAGGAAATGTGAGTGCTTGTGAGTTCTGTTCTGCCTGCTTTCCTAGGAGAAATGGCTCAGGCAGGCTGGAATCCAGTTCATGGGTGGAGCAGGAGGCAATGAGAGATCCTATCTACTACGGAGAATGAGGGAGAGAGGGGGATGGGGGGGAAGCAGGACACTCAATGTCCTCCTTTGACCTCAGTGTGTATGCACAAGGCACACACATGTGCACACACCATACATAGTATATCACACATGTTGGTGTGCGCACACACACACACACACACACACACACACACACACACGTGACTTATGAAGGGAGAAGTACACTGTAGTGAGCAAATGAAAGTTTGAAGAGATTGTAGGTGTGCAGTTGACCGAGAACTGGGACACAGAGTAAAGGCTTTGCTTTTCCTCGTGAATGAAAATAAGTTCCAGATGTGTCCAAAACTCCAATACATAGAACAAAGCCATAAAAATGATAGCCAAAACTATGAGTGAGAAGCTCGCATGACGGCAGGGAACAGGACCTTCTACTGAAGAGAGTCACTGTGTAGGGATGGTATTGACAAGGACACTGTTGAGTCCAAGAACAGAGATGAAGTGGCCGCTTGTATGTGCATAAATCTCCAACAGTCCCAAATAAAGCTAGAGGACTGTTAAATGTTTCACCCTTCTATATGTTATTATAAAGACAAAAACAAAAACACATAAAGCTACTGATAGAAAATTTTGAGTGAATGTTAGCAAAATATCGAAGGCTCCAGTAGAGAGCCATTGTACAGTGATACTGCTGAGTCAGCGATATTTGGGAAGGGCATTAAAAAATATATATACATAAAGAAATAAAATGGGGGGGGGGGCTGGAGAGATGGCTCAGAGGTTAAGAGCACTGACTGCTCTTCCAGAGGCCCTGAGTTCAATTCCCAGCAACCACATGGTGGCTCACAACCATCTGTAATGAGAGCTGGTGCCCTCTTCTGGCCTGCAGTCATACATGCTGTATACCTAATAAATAAAATAAATCTTTAAAAAAAAAAAAAAAAGAAATAAAATGTGTTTTGCCCATAAGTCTTCTTTCCTTGGCGTCACTTCATATCATTTTAATTTTTTTCATGTAAGTTTATTTCTTGGACACATTGGATTTGTTTGTTTGTTTTTTGAGACAGGGTTTCTCTGTGTAGCCCTGGCTGTCCTAGAACTGTCTCTGTAGCCCAGGCTGGCCTCAGACTCACAGAGATCCACCTGCCTCTGCCTCCCGAGTGCTGGGATTAAAGGCGTGCACCACCATGTTGGAGTTTTATTAAATTTATTTATTTATTTGTTTGTTGAGAGAGAGAGAGAGAATGGGGGGTAGGTGTGGATGTGTGTGTGTGGTGTGGGGGGGTAGGTGTGGATATGTGTGTGTGTGTGTGTGTGTGTGTGTGTGTGTGTGTGTGTGCGTGGATGTGTGTGTGTGGTGTGTGTGGGGGTGGGAAGGTGTGGATATGGGGGGTGGGAAAGGTGTGTGTGTGTGTGTGTGGTGTGGGGGGGTGGGTAGGTGTGCATATGGGTGTGGGGGAGTGTGGTGTGGGGGGTGGGTAGGTGTGGATATGGGTGTGTGTGTGTGTGTGGTGTGGGGGGGTGGGTAGGTGTGGATATGGGGGGCGGGAGGGGGGTGGGAGGGTGGGTAGGTGTGGATATGTGTGTGTGTATGTGGTGTGGGGGGGTAGGTGTAGGTATGGGTGTGTGTGTGTGTGTGTGTGTGTGTGTGTGTGTGTGTGGATGTGTGTGTACACCAGATGTGGATGTGTGTGTACACCAGATGACAACTTGCAAGAGCCACTTCCCTTCCGCCCGATGGAATTCTAAGTGTATAAATTTTGATTTTTTTCAAAAATACAAAAATAATTAAACTTAAAAATATAACACCATTCATGTACTTTCCAAACATATTTTTCTTCTAAAATATCCCAACATGATACATCAAAATTAAAAGACATATTTTTAATGAGTGAATATCAGAATTTCACGTCTCAGCATTCAAGAAGCTGAGACAGGAGGATTACAAGGCTCACTGTGGAGTGAGACCCTGCCTCAGAAAACGAGAGTGAAAGAGAGGGGGAGGAATGGAAGAAGGAAGGGGAGTAAAGGAATTTAAAGTTAAAAATTACTTATCCAGAAGTGAAATTGTAAAGCTGTGTTCATTAATTAAATCATATCAAGTATTTTAATAAAAATAGTATTATCTCAAAGCCAGCACCCACTGTCCCTGTCACTGACATAAAGCAATGGAAATGTGCTTCACACCCATGAAGCTGAGGGGCGTGCATGCATGCGCGTGTGTGCACATGTGTGCACACATATGTAAAATGCTACATACAGTATATTAAAATGATAGCATTCCCAGAGAGAGTAATGTGTATATGTGTATATAAAGCTCTATACATGTACAGAAATAATTTAAATCTTACAAAGAGAATAGCCTCTACACATAAACTATTATATATACAGACTTACTCTAAGCCTTCTTAGAGGAGGCACACACCTACACATGGGAGGCGATTTTATCCACAGTGCAACACGTTCCTTGCTTGCCAAGTACAATCATGAATGCCACCAATCTGGAAAACTCTCCAGATTCAAGAATTTCAACAGTAAAAGAAGCCAAAAAAGTCAGGGAGGCACTCCACCCAACCACGAAATCGTGCTTCCCATGCCAAAACTATTGAATTCCTACTGGGGGGGGGGGGGCAGGGCTTCCCATCGAAGCCCTTCCACTCCTAAGGCTCTGCAGACAGGTTCTCTTCAGCATCAGCAGCAACAAGACACCATCCTGGTGTTCAGACAAGGTCGCCTTTGGTGTCGAGGACAGGAGACCAGAGGTAAGAGATATTTTCCAGAAACCTAAGTGGTGTTATTGAGGTGCGTGCCCCAATGTGTTCACACTTGAGAAGGCATTGACTTTGACAGCATTTAAAATCTTGTTATCTTTTTCTTCTTTTGAAACAGGGTCTTACTCTGTAGCCCAGGCTAGCCTAAGATATACTAGCCAGAGTGGCCTCAAACTCATCACCCTTCTGCCTCAGATATCCAAGTGCTGACTGGTATTATAGACGTGTGTCACCATACCCAGCTCAAAAATCACTGCTTAATAAGAACAAACAACCAAAAATCATAAATAAAATAAGAATAGACCAGAAAATTTATTTGTAAAATCTATGGCAAAAGGAGATACAAACCATAAGACCAATGCCATGGTTATTGTTTGTTTGTTTGTTGGGTTTTTTGTTTGTTTGTTTGCTTATTTGTTTTGGGCTTTTTGTTTTGTTTTTCGAGACATAGTTTCTCTGTGTAGTTTTGGAGCCTGTCCTGAAACTCACTCTATAGACCAGGCTGGCCTTGAACTCACAGAAATCCACCTGCCTCTGCCTCCCAAGTGCTGGGATTAAAGGTGTGTGCCACCACGGTTCTGTTGTTTTCATTTTTTAAGACTTTAATAGCCAGAACCTGGAAACAACCTAGATGCCCGTCAACTGAAAAATGGATTAAGAAAAAGTGGTACATATACACAATGGAGTACTACTCAGCAGAGAAAAACAATGACATCATGAAATTTGCAGGAAAATGGACGGAACTAGAAAGTATCATCCTGAGTGAGGTAACCCAGACTCAGAAGGACAAACATGGTATGTATTCACTCATAAGTGGATACTAGATGTAAAGCAAAGGATAACCAGATTGCAACCCACAGCTCCAGGGAGGCTAGCTAGTAAGGAGTACCCTAGGGAAGACACAGGAATTGCCCAGTGAAGAGGAAATAGATGAGAACTACATAAGCAAACTGGGGGGTGAAGGGGAGCAGTAATGAAGGGCAAGGGATAGGGAATGAGAACATAGGGGAACAGGAGGTTTGAGCTGGAACAGGGACAGAGTGGGAGAGCAAGGAAAGAGATACCATGATAAATGAAGACACCATGGGAACAGGGAGATACAGGGTGCTAGGGAGGTCCCCAGGAATCTGCAAAGATGACCCCACCATAGACTACTGGCAATAGTAGAGAGGGTGCCTGAGCTGACCTACTCTGGTGATTAGATGGCTGAAAACACTAACTGTCATCATTGAGCTCTCATCCAGTGACTGATGGAAGCAGATGCAGAGATCCACGGATAGGTGCCAGGCCGAGCTCCAGGAGTCTAATCAATGAGAGAGAGGAGGGATTCTATGAACAAGGGACATCGAGACCACGATGGGGAAAAAGTACAGAGACAACTAGCCAAACTTGTGAAAACGCATCAACTGTGGACCAATAGCTGAGGAGCCCCCAGGGTACCGGACTAGGCCCTCTGGATAGGTGAGACAGTTGTTTAGCTTAAACTGTTTAGGGGGCCCCCAGGCAGTGGGATCGGAACCCGTCCCTAGTGCATGAGCCGGCTTTTTTGGAGCCTAGTGCCTAGGGTGAGACACTTTGCACAGCCTTGGTGCAGGGGGAGAGGCTTGGACCTGCCTCAACTGAATGTACCAGGCTCTGCTGACTCCTCATGGGAGACCTTGCCTTGGAGGAGGTAGGAATGGGGCGTGGGTTGGGGGGAAGGCTGGGGGCCAGGAAGAGGGAGGACAGGGGAATCTGTGGTTGGTATGTAAAATGAATAGAAAATCTCTTAGTAATAAATAAAATAAATAAAATTTTTTTATTTATTTATAAAATAAATTAAAATAAGAAATTGTAGAAAAGAAAAGAAACATAAAAAAAACAGACTTTAAAAATTGCCCCCCAATAGCTTCTTGGTATTTTGGCTAAAATCAAGTGTAAAAGTATCCTGAGGGAGATGCCAAATGATCACAGCAAATAGTAAACACACACACACACACACACACACACACACACACACACACACACACACACACAACTATTCAAACACATTCACACCCTGGCCCTCCACAATAAAGGGCTCCTGGCAGACATCTTGGGTGCACTAAGGGCCCAGTGTTGTCCAGTTCAGGACACCTGACTTATGGAAAAGACAGGAAGGAAGCCCGCAGGGAGAGTGCTCTGTGAAGAGCTGTGATAAACGAGCTGAGAGCGCCAGGGGCCCCCAGTCTGAGGACGCAGGGTTGGGGGAGTCACTGTCTCTGCACCCCCACTATGGGAGGGAACATTCTCCTACACCTTTGAAGTCAGGAGAGGAAGAACAGGTCAAGGAGGATGTCAGAGGGTTAGAAACACGGCTGCTCTAAGGAAGAGTGCGGGACAGGCTGGCTCCTGCGCCGCAGCCCAGCAGGTTTCTGCACATTCTCAGGGGAAAAGTCATCTCCATGAAACAGCACCTTTACCAAACACAGCTCCCTTAATTGACCTTACCCCTTCCCCCAGCACATAAAACCAAAGCCGATTAAACTCACATCTAAGACATCATTTCTTCTCTTATGTAACACGCCGGTTAAAAGTTTTTCTCTGAACCATTATTAACTTTAGGCAGTGATAAATACAGAACTAACATTTCAGGACAAATAGCCAATGAGCCTAAAAATAATTTATTTTTATTCCCCATTAACTGTGTTAAGCACCTTTCTATTTAATGAAAGACTTTATAAATCACCATAAAAGAGAAATATTTCTGGAGCCAACCTTCAGAAAAGATGCCATCCATTACAATACTGTAGATTTCCAGTCACTCCTCAGAACCCTCAGGGGATTGGATCCCAGCCTCCTGTGATGGTTCATCTTCACGGTCGGCCTAATTGAATTTAGAATCACCTAAAGACAGTAGCACACAGCTCTGGGTGTGTCTGGGAGGATGTTTCTAGAGAGGGAACAATTCACTCTGAATCAGGGTGACACCTTGCCACAGGCTGAAGGCCTGGATGAAACAAAAGGGGACACGAGGCCCAGGCAGGAAGTAGACAGCTTACTTCCACCACACACAGCCATTGAAATGTCCTACCCAAACACATGGGAGCAAAGGACCACAGGTGGAGCCCTCCAAACTGTGAGCCAAGACAGATCTCTCCTCCCTTCAGCTATAGCAGGCATTTTAGCCTTAGCAATGAGATAAAAATAACTACCCCCCACGTCCTGCCATACCAAAATCCTGAGTGCCTCTTCAGTCTTCAAGGTATTTTCCCTCTGAACTCCACAAGAGGAAAACTGACACTGGTATGGGTGACTTCTGTACACAGAAATGCATATAGTCGGAGGGAGGAGGAACAAAGGCTGGTGTGTAAAATGATTAAATAAATAAATAAGAAAGGAAAAGAAAGAGATGCAAATATTTGGAGGGAGGAGAAACAGGAGTTGGTGTGTAAAATCATTAAATGAACGAATGAATGAATGAATATTAAATAAAAAGATAAATAAATGAATGAATGAATAAATAAAAGGAAAGAAAGAGATGCAAACAGTTGTATCTGGCTGAAGGCAGTTGATTTCTGATCCCTTTACAGATTTGTTCCTGTGCATCCTAGGTCCGACTTTATGGACACTGGGACACCCTAGTGGTGTCCTTGTCAGCCAAGAGTTAATAAAATCTTTGACATGTTCACTTTTTGTCACCAGGAGAATCATGACTGAGCTTTCTTCAAAGATTCCTTTGGCATCACAGGAGGACTATGACTGCTCAGCCAATCAGAAGCTACGAAGTCAAGCTTCCATGTCCTAGAGCATCATGAAACTTGCAAGAGGTGGCATTTGTGACAGGATCATGAACTGGTCATCAGAAGACTGAGCTACCTTTAAGAGTTGCCACTGGCTGTGAAGCTCCATGTCCCACTATCAGACTCAGTTTCCCCTCTCTGAAGCAATGACAGTGATCCCTAACATCTCTGCTTTCTATGCTTCTACACTGTCAAACTCTTCTGGCTCTGCCTTTGAACAAAGGACTCATCATGAAACACTGATGTAAAGCTCTGTCCTATCAGAAAGCACAGCACAGGTCCACAGCATCCAAACTTGAGTTAAGACACAGCTTGCAAAAATAAAAATAAAAATCTTGGGGCTGGAGAGATCACTCCATGGTCAAAAGAACTGGTTATTCTTCCAGAGGTCCTGAGTTCAATTCCCAGCAACAACATGGTGGCTCACAACCATCTGAAATGAGATCTGGTACCCTCTTCTGGTGTGCAGGTGTACACGTAGACAGAACGCTGTATACATAATAAATAAATAAATAAATCTTTTTTTAAAAAAATCTCTACTGACCCATCTGTAGCTAGAGTTTTCCTGCCTGGCCCACAGTCAGGACAAATCTCTTTCACCCACCAGTCCCACAGCCGCTCAGACCCAACCGAGTAAACACACAGAGACTTATATTGCTTACAAACTGTATGGCTGTGGCAGGCTTCTTGCTAACTGTTCTTATATCTTAAATTAATCCATTTCTATAAATCTATACCTTGCCACCTGGCTCGTGGCTTACCAGCATCTTCACATGCTGCTTCTCATGGCGGCAGCTAGCAGTGTCTCCCTCAGCCTTCCACTTCCCAGCTTTATTCTCCTCCTTGTCCCGCCTATACTTCCTGCCTGGCCACTGGCCAATCAGTGTTTTATTTATACAGAACGATATCCACAGCACCCATCCCACCCTGTGAATGCAGGATGGCAGTATGCTCCTGACAGCCAGACTCTAAACTCTGTGAGAAAGGCCTACCACACAGCTCAAGATTACAGGGAAGACCAGAACTTGAGCCTCTTAAAAGGGATGCTGGGCCAGTGATACAGGTAGACTGTGTGAGTAATGCCTACAAGCCAAGCTGGCCACAACTACTGTCAGATGCAGTGGGGCTTCCAAGGGGGGTTACAGGAAATTATCCTACAGTGGAAACTACCATCCCAACTAAAAATTATCACTAATTAAACAAACACTGTAGTGAATAAATATGGTAAACCTTGTCAATTTGAATTTTTCAAAGAAAAAGAAATACCTGAATTGATACACTGAAGTCCATGAGTTCTGCATAAATACATATGTATCTACCCAGAATATTCATATCCTTCCTTTTAACTGCCAACAGTGAAAATATCACCAAATAGTAAGAAACTTCAGGATGCTGTTCATTTGCAAGCTTTGTTGGCCTAAGTTTACCTGGCAGGGAGGGCAGCAGGTGAAAAGGCTCCACTCTCTGGCCACAGCTTTGGAACCAGTTCATTGCTCATGCCATGGGGTATCATTAAGGAGGCTCTAAGAAGTGTCTGCAGAGCAGACATGGGGAAGAATGGATGCTCTTAGATTCCACCTTATGGTGGTTCATCTCAACTGTCAACTTGACTGGATTTAGAATCAGCCTTGAAGACATAGAGCTGTGTCTGTGAGGACCTTTCCAGAGAGACTTGCCCTCAATGTGGGCAGCACCTTCCAATTGATGTTTGAACCATTAATCTTGACTGTCACCTTGGTGGGATCTAGAATCACCACGGAAACAAGTCTCTGGGCACACCTGTGAGGGATTTTCTAGATTAGGCTCAGTGAGGTGGGACAACCCATCATAAGTGTGGGTGACACCATCCTTTTGTCTGGGGTCCTGGACCAAATAAAACAGAGACTGTGAGCTGACCACCAGCATTCCTCTCTCTCTGTTTCTTGGCGACAGATGCAAGATGACCAGATCCCTCATACCCTGCCGCCATGCCTTCCCTGCAAAGACAGATGTAATGTCAAACTATGGGCCAATTATCCCATCCTTAAGTTGCTCTTCACAGGGATTTTGTCACAGCAATGAGAAAAGTGACTATTTATGGTCCAAAGAAAAAGCAGGGACCACTGGTCTGCTCTAGTGAGTACATCTGTCGGGGCTGCTACCAGCTCCCTCTGATGTCCAACTTCAGCTTCATCAGCTTCCCAGTGGAGATTAAATGTCAGTGGTTTTCTAGCTTCTGGGCTTGCAGCACCTGATTGGGACTTCTGAGGCATGTAGATAATCATGGTTGGACTATCCAACCTGCAACAGGTAGGCCAATCTAATAAGACCCCTTTTATGAAATACATACTTTCTACCGATTCTGCAGTGTGGCTGTGCCATGGGATGCTGCTGGATCCTACTCCTTCAGGTGAATCCCTAAGGTGACAGATGAGTCACTTGGGTCCTCCCATTGCAGGGGCCACACTGCCCAGAAAGCCATGGAAGTGGCTGCACACAGATGAGTCCCAGAGATCTTTATGCACACGTTCATCTTGGCTTCACTCTGTCTTCCATTTCTGTTTCCCTAGAGGACAAAGTCTAGTCATTTGCATATTCATTATTCAAACTCCATGTTTCTTATTTCTTTCACTTCACACTATCAATCACCATGAACTACGTTTTGAAACAACACTTTTCTGGAAGCCACATTTTTTGCATCGCCACTAACCAAAGAAAAACCACATTTTATCTAGGAAAGTTCACTGTCATAGTTTAAGTTGTCCCTGGAGCCATTAAACCCCTGGTCCTAGAAGCTGTATATATTTTATGACCCACTTCCTGTTAACAGGCCCTAAATCCTCTGTGAAGAAGTGGTCATTAACCAGAGGAATGCTTTCCAGTCACTGGGCCTTTTTCTCAAAGTCTTGCGGAGCACATGTCCCTTTTGGGACTGACACATTCAGCTCTCTGTTCCAGCTGTCAACAGGAGTTTCCAGGTGAGGCCAGGAGAACTGTCCTCAACTTCATTTCCTCCCTGCGGCCACGTCTTTCTGCTTCTTCGATGTGAGTTTATTCTGTAATTTAGATATCACATATAATAGCACTTGTCTCTCACTCAAAACACATGTTGGAAACCAAAGGACAGCTTCCTAGAACATGTTCGTTTCTACCTGCATGAGATATGAACAAAGTTTTGTACCCAGAAATCCTTCTGCTGGGAGAAGCTAGATAGACAGACAGACAGACAGATGATAGACAGATGGTAGGTAGATAGATAGATAGATAGATAGATAGATAGATAGATGATAGACAGATGGTAGATAGATAGATAGATAGATAGATAGATAGATAGATAGATAGATAGATAGATGATAGACCGAGGGTAGATAGATAGGTGACAGATGATGATGATAATGATGATGACAGATAGACAGATAGATGATAGATAAATAATATGTAGTGATAGGTATGTAGCTAGATAGATGATAGATAAGACAGATAACAGATAAATGATAGATAATAGATGATTGATAAATGATAGATAAAAACATAGATGATAGATTGTCTTCATAGCTGTGTAACAGAGTATCATCCAATCTTTACAAAAGAGACCCTCATCCATCATAGATGAAAACAAACAGCAGGCAGTATATTAAGCAAACTAAGCCAGAAAAAAGAAAATATCACATATTCTCACCTATGTGTGGAAGTGAGAAACTCTAATGACTTAAAGAGTAAGACTGTGGTTATCAGGGCTCAGTGCGAGGGAATTTGTCACTGAGTCTGAGTCTGATCCCTGGATCCCATATGATGGAAGGAGAGACTCCCACCAGGAGTCTCTGGCCTCCACCCACAAAAATAAAGAAATAAACAAACAAACAATAGATATTTAAAATGTGACCACCAGGGGCAAGGAGAGGGAAGGATAGAAGAGAGAGATACGGGCACGGGCAGAGCTGCCTGTAGAGCAGGAATTAGTATCGACGTCACAGGTTCAGCACAAGGACCATTGTAGCATGAATCTTAAAAGGTCTTATTAATAAAAACAAACCCAGAGCCAGATATTGGGGTGAATGCTGGAAGATCAGAGAGACAGAACATGCCACAGCTTCCTCACCTCGCCAATTCCTCAGCTGATCCTGTTTCCTCAGACTGGATGCCTCTCAGCTGAACTGCTTCTTGAAAGTCTGAAAACTTAACCAGCTAGTTCCTGGTTTTCATGCCTTATATACCTTTCTGCTTTCTGCCATCACTCCCTGGGATTAAAGGTGTGAGTCACTGCTGTGGGATGTTCTGTATGGCAAATGTGTTGCTGATTAGTCAATAAATAAAACACTGATTGGCCATTGGCTAGGCAGGAAGTGTAGGTGGGACAAGGAGGAGAATAAAGCTGGGAAGTGGAAGGCTGAGTCAGAGAGACACTGCCAGCCGCCACAATGAGAAACAGAATGTGAAGATACCGGTAAGCCACGAGTCACGTGGCAAGGTATAGATTAATGGAAATGGATTAATTTAAGCTGTAAGAACAGTTAGCAAGAAGCCTGCCTTGGCCATACAGTTTGTAACCAATACAAGTCTCTGTGTTTACTTGGTTGGGTCTGAGTGGCTGTGGGACTGGCAGGTGAGAGAGATTTGTCCTGACTGTGGGCCAGGCAGGAAAACTCTAGCTACAAGTCACCATGCCTGGCTGTTTCCAGTGTGGCTTTGAACTCATAGAGATCTGGATGGATCTCTGCCTTTGGAATGTTAGGATTAAATTGTGCCACCATTTTCTGGCCTCTGTATCTAGTGGCTGTTCTGTTCTCTGACCCCAGATAAGTTTATTAGGGGAACACAACACCACCACAGACCCTCTTACAATATTGCATGGATACTGGAAATTCACTGGGAGAGCTGAATTTAAATGCTCTCACAACACACGTGAGCAAGGTCATTACACATGGAGAAGACCTGTTAACCTGCCTGGCAACAGTAACCACTCTCTGAATATAGCCAGCAGGTGTTATTTGCTTTGTAAGCATCAACCCAGATAAAGAGGAAAACACTTTGCTTTTAAGAACTGTAAGTGGCAAAGCTTTTCACTTTTAAGAGCCCTGGAGGATGAATGGTTCGGATGGTGTCGCTCTGGAAGAAAAGTATAAGCACAGTAGTGCTCCACTGAGCTCACAGTAGGGCGTCACTGAACTTTCTGCAAGAGAGCAAGCCTCCTCCCACACTCCCTGTCCCCAGCCGCATCTGGGAATTCCCCAGGGAAGCCTGAGACCACGCACACTTTCCAGTTTCCTGTGGTGATTTGGGACTTAGTGTCAAGACAGGATGGACAAAGCTCAGATCCCAGCTGGGGCTCCATGCTTGCCCTCTCCCAAGTAAAACTGTGACGGTTTCGTGTACTTCTTTTTCCTCTAGATCTCGGCTCTAGAAGCAAAGACACTCAATCTTGCTGTGTCATATCCTAGGGTCCAGTAGGTCTAAGCCTCCCTGAAAGGGGACTAAGACTCAGGAAAACTGGGCGAGTCGGCCCTCCATCTGCGTCTGTACACAGTGTGGCCAGTCCTGATTTGTCTGTGGTGTGTCTAAGAACTTAGACCTGAGAGGACTAGCACATTGGTTACCTTCCTGGGCTGGGCACCCTGTATTTTCTGTGGCCTTTGTTCTCGGCCCTAGAGAACTCTGAGTTGAGGGTGAGAGACGTCACTACCTCTTCTCCCAAGGACATCTGAGCAGTGCAGGGAGGGAATATTTCCTTGTACATCCCCAAAAATGGTGACATAGCTCAGTGGTAGAGAATGCACACAGCATGAATGAGACCCTGGGTTCGACTCCCAGCAACAAAATACAAAAAAAAAAATTTATATCAGCATGGACATGCCTACCACCATGAGTTGTCTTTAACCAGCGGCCAGATCTTCCTTCTTCAGACAGTGTTTTGAGAGTCTACAGTAACCAAGTCATGCTTGACTTTAGTGGGAGAACTAGTTGAGTATAGCCCTGAACTCCATCTCCAAATACAGCCCAAATGGAACAAGACAACACCTGTCCAAGCATTATAAGACATGGTAAAATCAGAGTTACTTCCTGGTCCTTCCATCTGAGTAGGCTTCATTTTTATATTTCTGCCCCCCCCCCAAAAAAAATGAAAGCTCCCTTAGAGAGAGCATCCTCAATGGATGTGTTGAAAGGACAGACACTTCTCCACTTGCTCCCCACCCCCTATTCTGCTTCATTTGTTGCAGTAATTTTAGCTTTATTATTATTATTATTATCTGTACTTCACATGATGGGGAGAGAGGGGTCTTTTTAACATGTTAATAGATGCTCCACAAAAGAGCATGAACAAAAAATGCATAAAATGTTGCTCAGAGTCATGAGCTACCACTCTACACCTATTACAAAGAGTGGGGATAGCAGTGTTGGGGAGGCCATGGGGCCCTGGCAGAATTGTGAGGCCATCTTAACTTCCTTGGCAAGTTGTTTAGGAGTTTCTTACAAACCAAACACATATCTACCCTTTGCCCCACAGGTCTGTGTAAGTCTACTCACAGTAAGTAAATAGAAGCATCATATTCACAAAAGAACACACAGAAAAGTGTTCATATCACCTTAGTCATAACAGCCCAAATGAGAAAATAGAAAATAACTCAAATATCCATTACACGGAGAATTGAAAGGAAAAAAATTCAGCAACATCACAGTGCAGTGACTGCCACACTCAACCACAAGGAAAGACAAAGACCTGATTCATACAGCAACACAGGTGACTCTTGAAGACATATTTACCCAGACACAAGAGTAAGTATCTATGGGCTAGGGGAGTATCTTGGTGGTAGAATGTTTCCCTAACCTGCATGTGGATCTGGGTTCAAATGAGAAACACTCCCCTTAGGCACAGGGGTTTGAACACGTGATTTCCCCTCTACTATTGGTGGTGCTACGGAAGACTTAGGAAGTTTGGCCTTGCTGGAGGAAGTAGGTCATTGGGGGTGGGTTTAAGAGTATACAACCTTACTCTACTTCCTGTTTTCTCTCTCTGCTTCCTGCTTATGGTTGAGGATGTGAGCTCTCAACTTCCTGCTCCCATTGCCATGCCTCCCTCATGTTGCTATGCCTCTGGGACATGATGGACTCTCACTCTCTGGAACCATAAGCACAAAAAAACTCTTCCTTCAGTTGCCTTAGCCATGGTGTTTTATCACAACAGAAAAGTAACTAAGACCACACTGTGGCCAGGTGGTGGGGATACAGACCTTTGAGAGTGACAGGAAATTTCTTGGCCTAGATGTAAGTAACCCCAGAGACTTAAAGCACTGGAAAGTCATTGGTCACCAAAAGGCCAAGTGATCCATGGCTCCTGGGTTTGTTGTCTCACACTGATAATGATTAAAATCATGCACACATTGGAATAAGTGATGGGAAAACAGGCTTAATAAGAGAAATTAAGGAAATATAAAAGAAACTCTGGTGAACAGGAGGGTCCAAAGAGTAGAAAAATAGTTAAGCTGCTAGCCGAGGTTGTAGTTGGAGTTTTCCTGTGTCCACCCAGCTTCTGTAGCCACTCAGACCCAAGTAAACACACAAAGACTTATACTACTTATAAACTGTATGGCTGTGGCAGGCTTCTTGCTATCTAGTCCTTATATCTTAAATTAACCCATTTCTATAAATCTATATCTTGCCACATGGCTTGTGTCTTACCGGTATCTTTATATCTCACCTCTCTTGTGATGGCAGTGGCTGACAGCATCTCCTGACTCAGCCTTCTGCTTTCCAGAATTCTCCTCTCTGTTTATCCTGCCTATACTATACTTTCTGCCTGGCTACTGGCCAATCAGCATTTTATTTATCAATCATTCATAGCAACACATTCACAGCATACAGAAAAACATCCCCAGCACTAGGTCTTATTAATGGAATTATGACCAAAACTGGAAAAGTGTTGAGGTAATTCCTATTGAGATTGCCTAAATCTTGGAGTTCAGGGATGGAGAAATAACTCAAAGGTTAAGAGCAATTGTGCGTGTAGAGGACCTTGCCTCTATTCGAAGCAACCACATAGTAGTTCACAACTATCCATAACTTCAATTCCAGAGGTTCCAAGAACCTCATCTGACTCTATAGGCACCAGGCACACATGTGGTGCACAGACATACATGCAAGCAAAACACCCATATACACATAAACATAAAAATAGAATAAATTGAAAATTTAAAAAAATCTCTGAGCATATCACAAGTCGAGCCAGTTAGGGGTTCTATGCTGTACACTTCCTTCTGACCCAACCAGGGAGATGATCACGTGATGTTCACATGCTGCTCACCCATTTAGGGCATGGCTGTCTATCTCTAACTTCTGTTTCAGTAGCTGCTGACCTTGACTATTTGCTGGCCACTAACCCTGACCAGCATCTGCTCTCCAACCTTGCAACTAAGTGTTGCTGGCTCCAACCTGCTCTAGTGGGTGTCTTTCTGGCTGTTAACTAAGCTAGGCTCTCTGTGTGGCCAGCCTGTAGTCTCTGATGTGGGTCTGTCCCATTACCACACACAAGAAGCTAACTCCCAGCTCTGCAACAGTCCACCATTGCTGTGCCTCCTCAGGTATCAGAAGAGTCATTGCAAGATTAATCCACATGCAGTTAGACAATGACAGACAGACTGCACAGTTAAGAAAGTCAGAGTTATGTTAATGTCCATCCTATGGAGACTGACCAAAGGCGGGCAAGAAGGAACATTCTGGAGTGACTGAGATATTTTACATAGTCATAGGGTGCTGGGTTTCCATTTGTCAAAACTCACCAAACTGAATGCTAATTATTTGAGCTTTATATATGCAAAAATATTTCCAGGGCCAGTGAGAGGGCTCAGCAGGTCAAGTCCCTTGCCACCCAGCATGATGACCTGAATTTGATGCTCCGGACAACGTGGAAGGAGAGAAGTGACTCCTGTAAGTTGTCCTCTGACCTCCACAAGTGCACTGTGGTTCACACTCCCCGGGTCTTAAATAAATAACGTAAAGGACAGGAGAGACAGATAAGTGGTCAAGAGCACTTGCAGCTCTTGCAGAGGACCTGGGCTAGTTCCCGGCACCCACACCAAATGGCTCACAGCGCTTGTAACTCCAGTTCTAAGGGATCCAATACCTTGTTCCGGCCTCCAGAGGCACCAGGACACACATGGTGCACACAGTCAAGCCCACACAGACACACAGAAAATAAAATAAAAATAGTTAAAGAAAAAAAAGAATCTTTGCCTTAAAAACTCTCTATAAGATTCTATACTACAGTTTTGATAAGTAAAAGTCAAAACGACCAAAATAATTTCTATAAAATGAGGATGATGTTATATTAGAAAACAGGCAGATCTGTAACAGGAAATGACACATTTGTGCTTTGGAGCCCTGGAATGTTCTCATTCTCAGCCTTGAGCAAGACTATTGGTTCATAATCATTTGTTAAAACATGCATTCACTCTTTTATGCACGTTAATTTCAACACATAAAAATATTTTATAAGAGCCAGGCATTGATAGCACACACCTTTAATCCCAGCACTCAGGAGGCAGAGGCAGATCTCTGTGAGTTTGAGGCCAGACTGGTCTACAAAGTGAGTTCCAGGATAGCCAGGGCTACACAGAGAAACCCTGTCTTGAAAAACCAAAAAACAAAGTAATAATAATAATAATTTTAAGATATAATAGCAGCAGTCCTGCCCTAAAAAGTCCATCTGCTTGGCTCCAGAACAGGGTTTCACACCCCATTCAGATTAGCTGTCTTTCGGGGTTCTTTTTGTATTCCCCTCCAATAACCTTAAGGTTTTAGGTTTTATCAAATAACTTATCACAGTGTTTTTAATGTATACTTTCTTATTTATATAGAAGATAAGCCGATAGTAGATAATAGGTAGAAAGACAGACAGGTAGATAGATGATTGGTAGACAGATGATGGGTAAGTGATTGATAGATGACTGAGGAATAAATACGTGAGTTACAGATAATAGATAGATAGATAGATAGATAGATAGATAGATAGATAGATAGATAGATAGATAGACAGACAGACAGACAGACAGACAGATAGATAGATAGATAGATAGATAGATAGATAGATAGATAGATAGATAGATAGATTCCTATGAACACTGCATTTTCAGAATTCTGGGATAATAGGATCCTAATTATTTTACTTTCTGTGACTCAAAAGCTTGCAGTTTCTATGGTAATGTATTACCTCCAGCCAGACTCAATGTTCTGAGATCTCTCATAATTGGACTGTGACATTTGATTTCAAATCCCCAGTATGAAACTGAGTGAACTGCTCATCATTTTGACAGTGTGTTTTACAGTGAAACGCAAATAGCTATGCATTCAGACTGCACATCAAACACGTTTGGAGTATGGTAAGTATTCTGGAAGGAGTGGCAGTACTTTCATTTGGTAGGGGTGGATGTGAGTGGGTATAGTCAGCACAGAAGGCAGATCCCTGGAAATACCAGAGGGACTCATATTTAAAACTTGCTTTTAAACATGATCGCTGATCATCATACAGAACAGCAAGACTCCAATGAGCGTAGTTACATATTCAGCCTGTGTTAGGAATCAGGGAATGAGGAATCACAAGTACTATGTAATTGTTCCTGATTTGCCTTCTGTGTCTCTAGTGAATGTGCTTGTCTGCAGGATTTTTTTCTTTGTCACCAGAAAACTGAAAAGAAGAAAAAGAAATGCAGATTGCCCCACCTGTCTCAGGCATCACCAAGAAGCCTCTCCAGTTCCCAGGCCAGCCCTCTAGGGATTGAAGAGATTGAAGAATGTGGTCAGAAGCCCCAGCCAGGCCAGGGAGGCCAATGGCATAAAGACCTGCACAGCGTTATCTGCTATTCTCGGCAAAATTACTCTGTAGCTATTTCCCATGGCAGCATTTCCTCCTGGACACTCACAAGAAACTCACAAGACCCACCAGGCCCCTACCTGAGGTGTGTAGCAGTGAACGATTACTGGGGAAGAAGAGACTCTTCTCAGGGGTGTGCCTGCAGGGACCTCCATGGTGTGGTTTGCAGGAGTTCTCAAGCGTGCTGGGGTGGGCTTCTTTCAGAGCTGCGACTGCCTCAGTGAACCCTGCTCCTGGAAGCAACCCCCGAAAAGGCTCCTTGCGTCATCAAGCTGGACTTGTTGGGAATCTCTCCTTAGACTGGGTGAAGAGGAGTTTTTTGTGCAATTCCCAAGGATAAGAAACGCAGCAAAAATAAGAACCAGCTTCAGAGACGCCAGCTTTCCCACTGGTGTGTGTATAACTCGCGTCTGCCCGGTGCGCCGGGCTAGTCCATTTCAAGTCCTAGATACACAGTGTATCTGCTGCTTTTCTGTTGTGACCAAGGCAACTTATAGAAGGAAGAGTTTACTTTGGTTTACAGTTCCCCAGGGATAGGATAAGGGTCCATTGTAGCAGGTATGACAGCAGGATCGGGGGATGAGAAGTTCCCGTCATCAAGTGCAAGCACAAAGCAAGAGAGTGAACGAAGCCGGGCGGTGGTGGCACACGCCTTTAATCCCAGCACTCGGGAGGCAGAGCCAGGCGAATCTCTGTGAGTTCGAGGCCAGCCTGGGCTACCAAGTGAGTTCCAGGAAAGGCGCAAAGCTACACAAAGAAACCCTGTCTCGAAAAACCAAAAAAAAAAAAAAAAAAAAAAAAAGAGAGTGAACGAACAAACTGGAGGTAGATCAGGGTTTAAGCTCTCAGGGCCTGATTCTAGGGACATACCTCCAAGAAGGCCACCCTCCTAACCTGCCCCCAACAGTGCTACCAACTGGGAGCTAAGTGTTCAAATCCTAGAGCCTATGGAGAAACACTTCTCATTCAAACCACACACACACACACACACACACACACACACACACACAGCCATCGTTTCAGTAACACATTGGATATGAACATTCGACAGTGCCACATGTTCAGCCACAGCTCCTCAGAGAAGGCTGTGCTACCTTACCTCACTCTCCGTGACAAGCCAATGAGGAGCCAAGCTTAAGGACAAAGACAAGGAGGGCAGGATGCTTCTGTCCAGCCTTCCGCTATGGGTGAGACTCGGCCCACTAATGTGGTTCTGTAACGTCATCAAGGTGACAAAGGACGACCACAACAACCCATTCCCACCACCCAGGCACAGCCCTGCAGCCATGATAACACACACGGAAGAGGCTTCCCACAGCCCTTGCCCAGGAATGAGTCTCACCTATAGAAGGAGTGGCGACAATGTTTGAAGTTGACCAGAGGCTTCAGCGTCTCAGATACTGCACGTGCTCTCCATCTGTCATGACATTCGCTACAGACAAAATTTTTGTCCCCTGAAAATTCCTAACTGCAGTTCTTTAGAATAGCAAAACTGCATTTGGAGACGGGGGGCCTTTGCAATTGTCAACGAGTCAAAACGAAGTCCTCTAACTCTAAACCAGTAGAACCAAGGACCTGGCCAGACGAGATTAGGGGAAGGACACTGGGAGGGGGAGGGGGAGACACCGTGGGGGGAAGAACACCCAAAAGCCCTGCAGAAATGCCTCATAATAAACCGGGCCTGCCAACATCTTGATTTCAGATCCCCAGCCTCAAAAACTGACAATACAAATTTCTGTTATATAATCCACCCACTTTGTGGTTATTTGTTAAGACATTCCAAATAAATAAACAAATACAAGGTATAATTATTTAACAAATTGATCTAGTTAATGGAAATTTCTACAAAGCCAGGACCACCCTGTGATGTCATTTTCCAGAAAGGCAGCTGATAGCTGAGGTCACATGGGTGAAGAACCAGGAGATGAGACATCTCAAAATCTGAGGAGCCCCCAAATCAAGCTTCAAAGCAGAACGCCTGCCCAGGCACTATGCTGTGTATAACCAGCCAGATTCTTGGCCACTGGCAACAGAAGCTTTAAGCAGAATAGACATTTGAGATGCGGTGTGCAGGACCACTGAGAGAGCTGCAGAGGCAGGGCTGGTGGCCATACACCCTCGATGGATGGGACAGGCTGCCACCACCCCTTATCCCAGGTCCCTCGTACCTGCGATGATCTCTAGTCTCCCTGCCGGGAGGAGCATCCTGCTGGTCCTGAGATGGAACTCAATTCAGCTCCCAGACTGGTCCAGCTGGGCTGGTGAAGGAGCCATCACCATGTGCCCAGGCACTGTTACAGGAAGGAGAGAAGGTGGAGTAGAGTGTAAACAGCTGCTTAGACAGTTGGAAGCTACGCCATTTGCCTGGATTCGGCTTCTGTAGTGGCACATGGGCTCATTCTCCCAACACACTCAGAAAATGGAATAGTCCCAAAATACTAGGAAGAGATTCCAGTGCCGAGCGACCAAGAGGAATCCATCTTTGGAAATTCTCCTGCGTGGTGCAGCCATAGGACACATGGGCCTCAGATTGATGCAGGAGTTTTGGGTGTTATGGGATCTTTCACTGCCCAGTTATTCATGACCCGAGGACCCAGGGTGCCAGACACTTGCAGGCCTTGTCCTAGTTTGCTATCTATTTCTGAAATAAAGACCATGACTGAAAGCAACTTGGAGAAAAAAGGTTTATTTCATCTTATAACTTAGAATCCATCATAAAGGGAACTCAGGGCAGGAACTCAAGGTAGGAACCTGGAGGCAGAAATTGAAGTTGAGGCCATGAAGAAGAGAGGGCTGCTTGTTGGCTTGTTCTCCATGGCTCACTTAGCCCGTTTTCTTATGAAACCCAGCACCAATCACCTAGGGGTGGCAATGCCCACCTATATCAATTATTAATGAAGAAAATGTTCCCCAGTCTTGCCTACAGGGCATTCTGATGGAGGCATTCTCTCAATTCAAGTTCCTTGTTCCCAGATGACGCTCGCTTATGTCAAGTTGACAAACACTTAACCAGCACAGCACCAAAGGTCATCCGAGAACAGTGGCTTGGAGTTGTCATCTCATGCCAGTAAACTAAGAGCATAGACTCTCATGGGAGCGAGCAAAGCAAAATCAGGCTTTATTGAGGATAATTAGAGAAAAGCGAGAAATTAGGGGGACGTATGAGAAACTCTGGAGTGTGGGAGGGGCTCCCAAGCCATCATCAGTCTCGTCTATAGGGGTATGGCAGGACCTGGACAAAGGACGAGGTCATTGCTGTGGGACTGGCTGGTTCTCTGGAGCTACCACAGGAGAGTGAACTGTAGTAACTCACCAGCTGATGGAGGGACCACATATTCTTTGTCTTTCCCCTGACTTAACCAAGGAAATGATCACAGACTGTTCGTATGCTCCCCACCCTTTTAGGGGGTCGTTGAAGTCCCCATTCTGCCCATCTCTGACCTGTGTTTTGCTAGTTGCTGACCTTGACTGTCTGTTACTCTTAGGGCTGACTGGTATTACCATTATCTACCTTACAGGTGTCTTGCTATCTGGTAATTAGGCCACATCCTCTTTGTTCTCACATGTACATGATCAGCTTATAGTTGTATCATGGCAGAGGGCTAACTCTATCCCAGCCACCAAGATGTAGCTGTGGTCTTTCTTGGTTACCTTGTTTAGCTCTTTGTCTGGGAGGTGATCTGGGGTGGCATCCTAGATTGATTTGTCATAGCAGCAGAAGAGTAACTCATACACTCTGAATCTCCCTTTTGAATCCTAGCTTCTGTTCTCACTGCAACAAATGAGCAACTTGTAGTTTTTGCCATGCCCCCCGCCCCCCCAATTTTTGCTACCTACCAAGAACTTGCTTCAGGATGATCTTAAACAGGGTGGTCTTTGGTGAGCCCAGGACACAGATGACTTGGAGGGGAATGACTACTCCATTTGAACCTAAAATGTCCTCTCTTCAAGGCAGCAGAGAGCAAAAGCCTCCTCCACTATACCAAGGACCCCATGCACCTTCAGGGAAGAAGAATCAGCTGGTCTAAGAGGTAGAAAACGAGACTCTGTGTCAGATGACATTGACCCTAGGATAACCTTGAAATTTCTGTGAACATGTGACCCTAAAATCTATTTTGTGGCTCTTTTGGAAAGAAAAGCAGTGAATCAAGCTCTACTCTGTGTATTCCACTTTTGGCACCCAAAAAAATTCTAGCAGTGAAAGTCTTGTCCTTATAATTGAAAATATGTGTGCCAAAATGTGAATAATTAAACTTCTCAATAACTGTTTAAAGGTGACAATTGGGTAGGTGGATACCAGATGGCCACTTAAGAATAATTGCTGGGTGAGTTTTAAAGGTGCAAATTGCTATTCAAAGAACCCTGGACTTTAGACAAACTCCCACAGACATCTTGAGAACATAGCCTCCAGCTGGATGAGTAACAAGGACCAATTCATCAGGGGTCAGTCCCGTGCGGTAGGGAGTATCCCTCATTATTAGCAGCTTAATGAATGATGACTTTTGTGTGCGCAGTGACGGTGTTGGTTCTTTGCTTTTCATTCTTGACCAGCACTTAACAAAGGGCATGTAGATTATCCAAGTCAGGGCTTTCAACAATAAATATCAAGTGCCAGGTTTTCTTCTTAGGAATTTGGGAACGCATCCAATGATGGGCTGAGGCTTGCTAGCCATACACAAGCCATGTGTGCTTGCTGTAATTACACTAAGTATCGAGTACTGGGCAGGGCAAGTGTTTGGGGACACAGAGATACACTCTATGGCTTAGAGCAAAGGCCATGGGGTTTGATCCATTAGCAAAAATCCTTCGGTTTTATGAACTGCGTTGAGAATATTACATCTACAGGAGTCACGTAAGAAATAACTCTTCTTTAGCTCTGCCACGTTCACCACACATTCAGGCCTTGCCCAGCACGGCCTCTCTAGTCTTACAGAGAAGAAAAGAGCAGAGAGCTTTTCTGGAAAACAAGTGACGTAAGGCAGGTATAGTTGAGTTGGACTCCCTAGAGTCACTCGTGACCAGAGGACATCCGCAAGTGTGCCAGTCCCTGGGGGCTCACCAGGGCCCAGGAGCAAGCCTTGCCTGCTGGGTGTCTCTCCGCCCCCAAACTGCTTTCTGCACTATGTATTGCAACTGAGAATAATTGACCTGTAGCATCAAAGAAAATAACCACACGACTTTTAAGTAATAGGCTTACCTAAAATATTAATAATAATAATAATAATAATAATAATAATAAATGGCATTTATTTTGCTCACCAAAAGTATACCCAAAACTTAAGTCCTAATTCTCCAAAGAGATTTGTGTGTAGCTCCCTCGAGCAAATCCATTTTCCCTTGGCAAAGAAAGTGCTGGGTGATGCCCAGTTACATTGAATCAGTTTTTCAGTCGATAACTGGTTTAAGTTAGCTATCTGAAGCCAAAAAACTGCCAGCATATTTAAATTCTAGACGGCCCTGTGGGAGTAAGAGGGTGTGGCTGCACTTGCAGTACACGGGCTGTATGTTCTTCAGCCAAAATGGGAACCAGAGTAGACAATGGGAATAAAATCTCTCAAACACCAGAAAGGCACCCACAGGGTTGTCTGATGAAGCCTGCATGCATGGATGTGTATCCTGGTGTCAGTTATATGGGTACTGGGTGTGCCCATCATCTCTCACTTGCTATGAACCAAAAAATAAGACATCTCACTCCATATCTTCGAGTCTCAAACGTCTGCCTTGGGCTCTTGTAGCTGGATCCCCTCTTGCAGATAATCTGTATGCGTCTATTCTTAGATAACCATTGTAAGCATCAGAACAGCACAAGACACAACAGAACCCAATCCATCATTTCATAGCAAAACCCAAACCCAAATAATCTTGCGCCACTGCTGTTAAAATCGCTTCAGTCCTGTGAGGTCAGGAGTAGCTCTCATTTTCTCTGAGCGGTTTTATAAACAAAACTCACAAGAGGATGTCTATGAAGTAAATGTTTAAAGGCCTATCTGGCTATAAAAATAGTCCATTAATAAATATTTAGGGAAAGTAAAGTGTTTCTGAATATAGCATCACAATGAGCAAGGCCTAGAGTAAGGGAGAAAAGGAGGGTGCGGGTTGGGGCTCAGCTGTGGGGTGCTTGCTTGGCAGGTGTGAGGTCTGGGACAATACCCCAAACTTCCAAACAAACAAAACCTCTCTAATTATAAATGTTGAATAAATACTTATTAATAGACATAGTAATAAGCTGTTAACTGCTGAATCTATTTTAATTTGTTGTCTCAATGTGATGGCTAATCATGGTTGTCAACTTGACTGCATCTGGAATCAACTAAAACCCAAGCTGCTGGGCACTCCTGTGAGGGATTTTCTTGATCAGATTATTTGAAGCAGGAAGACCCACCTTAAATGTGTGTGGCACTTTCTGGTGACAGTCCACATAAAGAACATGGAAAAAAGAAATGTTTCTGCCTGATTGCCCTCACTCTTGCTGGCAAGTTCATCTGTCCTGCGGCCACAGCATCCCAGGTATCAGAATCAGCTTCAAGATTCCAATGCAGACTGAAGATCAGCAGCTCTCCAGGAATTCTTCCAGTCTTCAGGGCCACATTGGGCCTGCTGAGACATCCAGCCTTGTGGACTGAACAATTAGATCCTCAGCCTATCCAGTGGGAGACAGCCATTGCTGGACTATCCAGACCACATCCTGTGAGCCAATCTAAAACACATCTGCTTTATGTATGTATGTATATATATATATATATATATATATATATATATATATATATATATATATATTCATTCTATCAGTTCTGTTCTTTTAGAGAACCCTGCCTCTAACACATCTGCTTTTAATATATATTCATTCTATCAGTTCTGTTCTTCTAAAGAACCCTGCCTAGTACATTTAGGAATCTAAACTTATTCAAGGAAGGTAAAGGAATCCTAAACTCTTAACAAACTCCAGGGTACTGAAAGTGAAACAAATGGAAATAGACAATTAAAGGCGATGGGAGGGGTGTGAGGAAGGTGAAGGTATTTTTGAGTCAGGGTAGAAAGACAGAAATTACAGACACCTAGGAAGGAGAAACAGCCCCTCAGCCTGGAGTCTAACTGAAGCCTCTTGCCAGCTGATTGGCAATCCCAACACTCAACATTTGCTGTGAAGTTTGCAAGTATAGAGTTATTACTCCTCTCATACAAGATACAACAACAGCAACAAAATAGTGACCTGTAAATGGACGTTTCTATCCTGACTGCCTGTTCCCAAATACTCAGCAGCCGCTTCCTAAATTACCACACAGAGGCTTATATTAATTGTAAATGCTTGGCTGATAGCTCAGGCTTGTTACTAGCTAACTCTTACACTTAAATTAACCCATAATTCTTATCTATGTTTAGCCACATGGCTTAGTACCTTTTCTCAATACAACATTCTCATCTTGCTTCTCTGCATTTGCTGGCATCTCTCTGACTCTGCCCCCGCCTCTTCCCAGAATTCTCCTAGTCTGGCTCTCATGCTCAGTCTCTTCCTGCCCAGCTATTGGCCAATCAGCATTTTATTAACAAATGAAAGTAATACATATCCACAATGTACAGAAGGATTATCCCACAGCAGTGACCCAGGCTTAAAGCTTGGATATATAGAACCTTGGATGATGTCTCATTCCTTTCCCAAGACATCTGAAAATCTCAAACACAACTGTTACAGTGAAAATAGCCTTATTTGCTGTGCCCCTGCCCACTAATCCCATCGGGTGCCCCTTAGGTACCATCAGGTGATTTCATTAGCTTTCTTAGCAACCTTTTGATGGCAGTTGCTACAAACCCCACCAAAACACTAAACATGGCTATTGCAAAAAACAAACAAACAAACAAACAACAGCAGCATGCTATGAGCTGTGACTCTCCCTGGAGAGCTTGTACCCACACTGGAGAATGACTCACTCTCTGGGACTCTTCTTCAAGAAGTCCACAGCCACACTCCCGGGTGTGTCCTCTGAGTGCCTCCTCTCTAACCTCATGCTTAAGCCCATCCAATATCTTCCTCAAATCCCAAATCTACTTCATTCTGCCTAGTCCTGAAATTCCTTTCTGCATCCAAGTCACAAATAGGGGTTGGCCTGAGCTGAGGCTCCCTAAAATTCTAAGGGCAGCTGGGGGTGACAGGAGGGAGCTGTGCCTGTACCCCAATAAGCTGATGCTCCCTTCCAACTGACTGCTGTAGAAAGGATAACCAAATTGAAACACACACACAGACACAATGCACTTGTGTGTTTTTATTTTAAGTTGCTTTTGAAAAAATATGTTGAAACCAGCCAAATACTGGGAAGTTGCTTTACATATACCAGGCCATGGGCAGGGACTTGGCTGCTACATCATCATGCATTTGCACACCACTGTTACTGTGTGCCAGTCACACCATGGAGGAAGTGCAGAGGTAGATGTCGTCCCCCCCCACCAGGCTTGCTCTCCCTGTGCTCTGAGAAAGAGATCACTGAAGTGGGGTGACATTCCCATCTGTGCTGTGTATCATGCCTTGAAACTCCTCAGTCTTGGGCCAACAGCAAGAGCTGGTCACTGGCAGACAGGACTGGCCAAACAAGGAGGAGTGGCTCACACACAACTGTAACCAGGGTCTGGAGATGGCTGACCATAACTGGCCTGACACACAAAGCGGAGCTCTTTAGCACACAGATGATAAGGATGAGCAGGGAGCTCCCCACTGAGAAGGTGCCCTTAGCCGTGGTGTCAGTCAGAGTGGGCGGGGCCTCCTTTCCAGGTGGTATTTCAGCTTCCTCTCTGAGGCTCAGGTGGCCTCCCCCAGGTATCCACACCCAATAAGGTTTGCTGTGACCTTTCCCTTGCTGTCTCCTGGGAGGTCTGACTCATGGGCCACCTGCTTTTGATTTTGTTAACTCAACCTTGCTCCTTTGTCTTGGAGAATGGCCCCCTGCACCCCCATCCCCTTGTTCATCTGCTGGTTGTTTATTCTCTGTTCTGTTTTCTGTTTGCTCAGCATCTTCATCCCCCCCTTTTTTTCTTTCCTTGTCTGGACTTCAGTCTCCTAATGCTAATAGTGGCTACAGGAAAGATTTAAAGGGCCATTCTTAAAGGAGATTCACCGTCTAAGTCAACAAGAAATATGCTTTGTGATTAATCGCCTTCTGTAAGGGAAGGAGTGTGTGTGTGGAGCCTTCCTCCGCCCCACATGTGCTCAAGATAATCTAATCGACAGCCACCAGCGTGCATGTGTTGCCATGAGATTGCTCCTTCCAGTGCTACTTTCTCTTTATTTAATCCAGCACCCCAGTCCATGGGACGGAGCTCTCTACAGTTAGCATAGGCCTTCCTACCTCCATTACCCCAAACTAGACATTCCCTTACAGCCGTGCCCAGGGGATTAAACAATTGATAGAGCATGCACACCAAGCATGAGACAGAGCAAGGCGGAGCTGGCAGCCTGTAGCAGAGGGAGAGAGCCTAAGGAGCTTCAGTGAGAACAGGAGATGGTTTTCAGAGTGGAAATGTAGGATAGCAAACCTGCATGCACCAGGGAGTGAAACAAGAACAGTGGGTCCAGAGGCACCAAGGCAGGTGGGGACATACAGGGCAGGGTGAAAGCCAAGGTACTCAGGGACAAATGACAGTTTTCTCCTGTCCTGACTGACCCAAGCCTACAAATTCAACCCAGGCCACTCTTTTTTATAAGAATCAGACTCTGAACTCATCACGGTGGCCTTTCATTACAGCATGAAGAGGCAGGTGGATCTCTCTGAGTTCCAGGCCAGTGTGGTGAACAGAGCAAGTTCCAGACCAGCAAGGGTTACATGTGACCCCATCTTGGAAAGACTCAGTAGAAAATACACTGGCTCTGGCTAGTGTCATAGTTGGGACTCTGTTGCTGTGAAGAGACACCATGACTATGGCAACTCTGATAAAGGAAAGCATTTCATTGGGGCTGGCTTACATGGTGGCAAGCATGGCGGCATGCAGACAAACATGGTGCTGGAGAGGTGGCTGAGAGTCCTACATCTGGATCCTCAGGCAGCAGGAAGTAACGGTCACACCGGGCCTGGCTTGAGCATTTGAGACCTCAAAGCCCACCCCCTAGTGGTACACTTCCTCCAACAAAGCCCCACTACTTCAACAAGGCCACATCTCCTGATAATGCCACCCCCCCATGAGCCTATGGGGGCCATTATCTTTCAAACCACCACAGTTAGATGTCACATAAATATTTCAGACTCAAGTGTCTAGAACTGACCTCATTGTTTCCTATTGTGTGACAAAACTTTTCCTGGGGAGACTCTACTCACTCCAGATAAGGATCCTACAACAGATCAAAATATGGATACCACCGAAGTCCAACTTGATAAACCAATTAGGTTTATTGGGGTGACTTACAGGAGCAGAAATGACTCAAAGACAGCTGAATCACCAAAGCCCACCCCAGCATGGGTGACAGCTCACAAAGCTGGGGACCTGGAGCACACTGCACAGCCTGCCGGCAGCTCAACAGGTTGGAGACAATCCTTTCCAAGTGCCTCACTTGGTCTAATTCTTTTCCAGGCAGCTGGTCGTCTTTGCAACTTGGTTTTTCTGAGTCTTCTTTGCAGCTTTTATTGCTTATTCTGGTGGGGAGAGGCCAGAGAATCTGGTCAGTTTCAGGGACTTCCTGAAGCTATTTCCGATTGTCCTTCCTGTTTAAGGAGCTCCCTTGCTGGATGGAATGTTTCAATCTTGGAGGAAACTGTGGCACAGCATTTTCTCAGTGCTGGTCCCCTCCTGAGAAAGAGCCATCACCCTTTAGGTCATCTATCTGCAAGCTGGAGACCTTGTTCTAGACTTCTCACTTATCCCCTCACAGACTCTGAAATGAGCAATTTCTGCCTCAGTGACATTACCATTGCTGAGGGCGTCCTTTGCTTGATCCCACGGCCATAGGTCTCATCTTGCTTCCGTGTCAGCAAGAAGTACCTCAATGTCTCCTGGAACATCTTGGCTCCTTCTGGTCTGTCTTCCTTATTCTGGATAAAGGGACTTTTGAATGATAGATCTTGCCATATTTTGTTTTGTGTCTGTGCTTTAAGTCTAGAGAATCAAGGCCACAAACATAGGAACAGAGAGAAATTTCTAAGAACAAGAAGAGAAAGGTATTATCTCCACGAGATGGACTTTGTCCTCTGGATGAAGTGATAAATTCACATCCCTGCACAGGACACTTATTCACAGTCCGCCAAGCTTCTTTTTATCTGGAATTACCCGTGATCTCAGGGTAAAAAAGAGGGTGTGTTCTTCTTAGTGAGATATTGTTGGGCTAGAAAAAAATCTTACTTTATTATTTCAAGGTTTTTAAACATTTGAGCTCTTTGAAAAGACTTTATGACCTAGTGTCAATAATCAATAGCCAAACCCCTCTTGGAGACACAGGTGCCTAAATTGAGCTAAAGGAACATTTTTATTTCTTTTCTTTTTAAAAAAGGCTCAGTGAGTAACAGCACCTGGTACCTTGACTGCGGACCAGGGTTCTACGTCTGGTTTCCACATGGTGGAAGGAGGGAACAGATTCCTGTAAGCCGTCCTCTGACCCCCACCCCAGTGCTGCGACACCCACACCCACACTCGTGTGTTTGCACACACAGATAAGCAGACTAATGTAATAAAAAATATAACGCGCTAAAAGAAGAGCCTCCCTTCAGTCTATCCTCACTTCCAGATGTGTGCGTTACTGAGCCCCGTGCACCCTCACTTCCAGATGTGGGCGTCACTGAGCCCCGTGCACCTCACTTCCAGGTGTGGGCGTCACTGAGCCCCGTGCACCCTCACTTCCAGATGTGGACGTCATTGAGCCCCGTGCACCCTCACTTCCAGGTGTGGGCGTCACTGAGCCCCGTGCACCTCACTTCCAGGTGTGGGCGTCACTGAGCCCCGTGCAGTGAGTGTCACAGGCAGGGCAGTTACACCCGGGGTAGTCTCTGGAAAGTTGAGAATGATGTGATCAACGCATGCGCATGACTCCCGCTCATTAGAAGCCCCGTGGAGATGTGAGTGAGACTAGCCACAGTGTTTGCAGAGAGTGTGCTGTTATGTGGTACTGGTGCCTCATGCCACTTTCAATTCTCCAGGGATTTGTTCCTGGTGAGAAAACACTTTTGCCCAAGATCACAATAGTGAGGAAGCGCTATTCTGAAAAGTATATATGTCCCCTAAGACAATGGGGTGGGGGCTGGAGAGATCTCTGGGATTAAGAGCATATACTGCTCTTGCAGAGAATTGGAGTTTGATTCCCAGTTCCCACATCAGGCAGCCCATAGTCATCTGTAACTCCAGCTCCAGGGGATCTGAGGCCTCCAGCCTCCCCAGGCACCAGCACTCAAGTACACATACTCACACAGACACACACAGATACATCTAATAAAAATAATAAAATAAATAAATAATTCTTTAAGTCATTTTAAAAAAAAGGGGGGGGGGGAGCCTGCACATAATGACTTTGTCCGCAGGGGCCTGAGAAGCTGGATCCAGCGAGGACAAACAACCACATAGTCAGACTGAGTGGTCCAGCCTCAAGGTACTGGTACAGTGTCAGAAAGAGGTTTCTGTGGGAACTCCTGAGGAAGACTTGGAGTGCAGAGGCACCAAGCATTTAAAACAAGTGTCTCAACAGAGCACTCGTCAACGGGGCCCTGGGAGCCCTCAGCTGAGAGGTGCAGGTTACCGGGAGAAGAAGACACCCAGAAACTAGCTTCCTACAGTTCCTCTCCACTGACTACCACGGGGAACTGCAAACCAACAGCAGACACCTTCTGCCAGGCACAACGATGCACGTTTAATCTCAGCACTCAAACGCCAAGGCAGGAACATGGCGAGTTTGAGGCAAGCCTGCACTTCGTAGCATGTTCGACGCCAGCTTGTGCTACATTGAAACTGCCGAAAACTGCCTTTAAAAACATGCAGTATGTAATTACATGCTTTTGACACAGTTGTTGTTCATACTTTGGGAATATAGATTTCTGTTGGTGACTAAAAGATCCTCTCACATGTTAGCTGCACCCCTACTCTATAAGAGTCTAAATTCTGGAATGTCCATCCTGTTTGCCTGGAGTTGGGTGTTGCCAGTCCCTCAGAAACACACTTACTAGAGTACTTTCTTAGTGAGTAATGAGAATAATAACATGAAAAAAGGTTTCTATCAAGAGTGAGACACAGACACCCACCAGAGCCCAGGAGTGCACAGCACCCTTAACTTTTTAGATGTTAAAAACCACTGGAGGAGCCGTGTGTGGTAGCTATAATCCTGACACTTGGGAAATGGAGGCAGGAGGATCATTAATTCAAGGTCATCTTTGGATGCAGAGAGTGGAGGCCAGTCTCAAATACACAGACTTCTAAACACACACACACACACACACACACACACACACACACACACACACACACACACACACACACCAAACCGAAGCAACAACAACAAAAACCACATGTGCTCCAGAATCACCCACAAAATCGGTCCATTTAACACTAATCTCACATCTGTCTCCCCGAGACTCCACCCAGAATGGGAAATGAAAATACAAACGTGGTTTAGGTGGCTGAAAGGCAGAGAAACCTCTTATCACATGAGAGAAAAAGAGGAAGGGAGGCAGGAAAGAGGACCAGTGGGAAGGAGAGAGGGAGCCAGGGATTATGAATATGCCCTTTACAGCGTCATGGGCAGCCAAAAGCGTGGAGGGAAGAGCTCCGCCCACCAGTAGGTGGAACAGAGAAACAGAAGAAAACCTTGCAGATGGTGTTGTGCAGCTATTTCCTCTGAATTGAAACATTCTCTCCCGGGGGAGGAGAGAGGTTTGCAGGACTGGGGAAGTAACTCCGAAGTCTCAAGATTCCCAGGCTCCTCTGGGAAGGTGAGCAATGAACCGTGGCTTCAGGGAGACGTCTTCAGTGCAGCTGCCTGAAGCTGGTCAGGGAGCTCCAGAGACAAGCTTTTGGGAGTGGTCACTCATACGGGGGAGCTTTTCAGAGATGAGCTGCCTTTGAGACACCCGTGCTCCTGGACATAGTTTCACTAAGTTCTTTGGCTCACCAAGCTAGACCTCGTTGAATCGCTTCTTTGGCCTGTAATTGGTGCTCTATCTAGGGTGAAAACATGTTTATTTCTCCCCGGGAAAAGTAAATCAACAAGAGGGGGCTGGAGAGATCGCTCAGTGATTTTGCTCACACACGGCTCCTGCAGAAGACTCAAGTTTAGTTCCCAGTACTCACAATGGAAAGTTCACACCTACATGTAACTCCAGCTGCAGGAGATCTAACGCCGTCCTCTGGTCTCTGCAGGTACTGCATCCACATGCATAAAACCACACATAGACACACACATAGACACACACATACACACACTTTTTTTAATTTTCAGGGGAAAAAAAGTAATGCACCAAGTGAGTTTCTTAAAGAAATTGCATCCAGAGAAGTCTGTAGTACTTAAAAATGCAAATTGTCTTCCAGTCACAGACAACTACCATTTTAATATAAACTGACAAATTATAATTATATGTATTTATGAGTTACAGATGGATTGCTGGTGTGATATATGGATACATATGCAATTAAATCAAACTAGCTATCTTCCATCCCAAATTCCCAAATGCTCCTCTTTGTGTGTGTGTGTGTGTGTGTGTGTGTGTGTGTGTGTGTGTGTGTGTGTGTGTGTGTTTGTGTGTGGTGAGAATATTTGAAATGTACTCAGTGATTTTGAAATATATTAGACAGTGTTATTTACCATCTCTTAGTTACTTTTCCTCTGACAATGATGAAACACTTGGCAAAACCAACTCAAGGGAAGAAGGATTATTACTGGCTCATACTTAGAGGTACAGTCCATCATGGCGGGAAAATCCTGGTGGCAGGAACTTGAGGAGGCGGCTGATCTGTAGTGGGTAGCCATTCCAGCTTTGATGGGGAAGTTCCAACCCCCATTGAGGCTTCGGTAACTGTCACGCCTACATGGCGGGGCCAAGAGAGGACCCCTGAAGACCCGAGATCCAGATGCGCCAGCTCTCTTGATTCCTGGATCCTGGACGCTGGAGGTAGACCAAGCAGAGTTCTCCAGAGAACACTGCTGGACTGCGCCACACCTTTCCCAGACCCTGTTACCTGTCCCTTCACTTGTAAGTTACCCCACAGAATAAACCTCCCTTTTAACTACGTGGAGTGGCCTTAATAATTTCGCCAATGCTGGTCCCCATCAAATCTGCACTAAGGATTTAGTGAGAGAAGTGAACACTTTCTGTTCAGCTAGTTTTCTCCTCTTTCCACAGAACAAAATCCCAGGCCAGGGAATAGTGCTGTCTACTTTTAGAGTGGGTCTTCTCACCTCTAACCTAATCAAGAGAAATCCAATGGGACATGAGCAAAGGCTAACCTAATCAAGAGGTTAGTTAATTACTTACTTAATCACGGGAGGGTTATCTCCTGGGTGATTTGAGATCAGTCCAAGTTGACAATCAGCACTAACCATCAACAGGGCTATATTTGCCACACTGTGCAACAGAGCTTGGAAAAGAAAAGCAGCTCGGTGTATTTCTCCAGAATGAGGTGAGGCTCGCTATCCCTGGATCCACATCTCCCTACCCCCACTCCGGTTCCCTAACTGCCATTTTAATCTCTGCGTCTGTTGTTTGGAATTCCCTAAATGAGTGAACACATGTGGTATTTGTCTTTCTGGGCCTGCTTTACTTCACTTAGCATAATCGTGCTCCAGTTTCATCCAGATTGCCAGAAATGACAGAATTTCCTTCTCTGCTAGACCTGGGTAGCGTTCGAGCTGCGCATGCGCCCCTCTCTCCTGCACTTCTTTTACCTGCCAATGAGAACTTGGGCTCCATAGCTCTTAGCACACTGCTTGGCACATGGTAAGCACTCCAGATACAGCCATTGATTGCTAACGGAATAAAGGAGAGATGTAATAAATATTTAGTTATTTCTAGAAGTTTCCTTAAAGCCTGCATCTTTTCTGGATTCTGTATGGACCTTCGGAATTCTGCATTGAGAGTCTGGTGCTTCCATACCCCCCCCTCCCCACTCTCTCTCTGTGGTGTGTGTGTGCGTGTGTGTGTGTGTGTGTGTGTGTGTGTGTGTGTGTGTGTGTAAGGACAGCCACCAGGACAGATGGACCCTCTATTTTAGAGTTTGAAGAATAAACATTTCCCAGAATGGGAAGCAGGTAAGCCATTGTCTTCTGACTAAATCAGATGTTCTTTCCTATAGGAGTGTCCTATGACCGTCTTGGTAAAGTGGTGTTCTCTGAGCTGGTGAGGAAGTGGTAAAGAATAAAGAAGTGTCTGGAGGCCCCGTGACTCTTGGTCCCTTTGGAGCCTCTCCAACTTCACCTCATCCTCTCCCAACGCGCTGATTTCTTTTCGGTTCTATAACGGTGCACAGTTCTTTCCGGCCTCAGGGTCTCTGCATTTGCTGCCCCTGCCCCCACCCCCTTCCCCTTCCCCACTGTATCTGACCTCACTTCTCTAGGACCTGCTGCAGCCCCACTGCCCAGAGCAACCTCTTTGTTCTTCGCAGGTCCTTGGCTTTTCTTTAAAGCATCCATCACAGGCTCGTTCCTTCTCCATCCTAAAATCCCAGTGATATGAGCAGATCTGCCTGCCTCTCTGGGACTCGTCCCCTCTCAGGGTCTTGCCCAGGGGTCAGCACATGGTAGGGGGTAAATAAATACTTCCTCAATAGCCCTTGCTGCTCTTTAGAGGGTAGTATTCGGCAGCCCAAGTAAGACATTTTTTTTTTTCTGGTTTTGTGGAATTTTTTTTTTAGAAAGGAGGATATATTTACTTGATTCTGAAATATGCATTTTCCCTTGCATCCCTGGAGTGTAAAGAAAATGAGGAAATGTTAAAAGCTAAATTACGGATCAGTGTCTCACTGTTTAATCTGAGATGAACATACAAAGGAGGGTTCTGGAAGTAGCTCAGGGGTGGAAGGGTTTCTTAGCATGTTGGAGGTCCTGGGTTCGATTCCCAGCACACACACAATGTGAGAGCAAGAGATTTAAGAAATGAACATATGGTCATAGCAACTTGTTACAAACAGTATGTCTTAGTCTTTCATCCCATGACGATAAAGTATGTAACGTTTTAGCCCGAATTTCATATTGGATTCATGTTTAAAATATTTATAGAATTTGTTTCCAAAGCAAGAAAAGTTAAGTAGTGTGGGGTATTGCAGTCTCAATTCTGAAGTCTGAGAATTCAGCTGTTTTCCTTGGAGTCGCATATACGGTTGACCTCACTGCCGTGGCTATTACTTTTTTAGAATCACAGCTGACTTTCATTGTTTTATTTTTGGAAGTGAAGTAGAAGTTTATTAAGAAAAAGTTTAACACAGATTTAAGCGTGGGTGTTGAGAGAGAGAGAGAGAGAACTGCTTTTTAAAATACTCTTTTTTTTTGAGATAAGGTTTTTCTGTGTAGCCCTGTATGCTCATATGGATGTGCATGTTTGTGGGGGTGCCCATGGAGGCCATATATGTTGGATCCCCTTGGAGCTGGAGTTACAGAGGTTGTGAACTGTGTGTGTGTGTGTGTGTGTGTGTGCGCGCGCGCACATTTGTGGGGGTACCTGTGGAGGAGTTGTAGGGGTTGCAACTGCCTGCTGTGGGTACTTGGAACTGAACTATCGTCCTCTGGGAGAGCAGTACATGCTCATGATTGTTGAGCCATCTCTCCATGCCCGAATTTGAAGTTCTTTTCATTCATTCAGGTGAATCAATTTCTTTTATATGATGGATAACAACTGTAGGCTGTTGTACATATAACTCTCTCCCCAGATATTATTCTACTATTCATATTTTCCACTGAAAAAGTATCAGAAGTATCTGATACTGATGTGCCTTCAGCCCATCTTTAATTAGGTTATATATGCATATTTTTATTTATTCTTTGAGAATTTCATACATGTATACAAGGAAATATGATCATATCCATCTCCCATTCCCGTTAACTCTCCTCAGATCTCCCTCCCAACTTCATGCCCTCTGCTTCTGTATTTTCACAAACTCATTAAGTCCAGTGAGCATTGCCTCCCTGTTTACGGGTACGGGGTCATCCAATGAGAAAGGGGCAACCTACCAGCGGTTAGGCAACACCCCCAAAGCAGAATGACTCTTCCTTCCCTAGCAGCTCTCAGCTTACCCTGTTTTCCCCTCCCCAGCACTGCTTTGGTCCTTATCGATTTCAGTCCTCTAAGGAAATATTATCCTTTTTATTTCATGGCTGGGCACGTCTCCTAGTAGATGGAGAGATGCTTTATTGATGGACCTGCTTCTGATTCCTGAGCAGTCGTTCCCTGGTGTGAAGTGTGTTTTACAGGTGACCAGAGTGTGATGGCACACTACAGAGTGTCTGCAGAGTTCAGGGCAGCAAGAGCCACTTAGCGCTGCCCTTGTCTGAACCGGCGTTCCTGGGAGTGCATTAGTTGCTTTGCCGATTGCTGAGTACTTAGCATGGAGCACGGGCAGCCGAGTCTGGAGCAGATGGGACACTGCTGGGCTAGTAATAAGCATTCTATGTCGAGTGTCTTTTCTCTGCATCTCACTTTCCTGGACCCAGAAGTCAGAAGCCAGTTACTTGCTAATCCAAAAACACCTAACGGGGAGAATGAGTGATTAGGGGAAAGGTTAAGTTTGACTCACTGTTTCAGAGGGTTTCAGTTCAGAAAGGGGGTGCAGCTTAGCTCCTGGTGGAGGGGCTATGGGAGAGGCTTGTTAACATCATGGATGGTCAGGAACCAGAACAGAAGATGAGAACCTGGGGCCAGGCTCTCACAGGGAAAGCCCCATCCTTAATGACCTACTTCTACCAGCTAGACCATTGTTCTTAAAGATTCCATAGCTTTCCAAAAATAGTACCACTAAGCCTGAGAACAAGGGTTCAAAATGTGATTCTGTGGGGTAAATTTCAGACTCAAAACTTAACGACATATGAGACATCCCTGAAAGGCAGTTTTCACAGCACACCGAGTACATGTCTGCAGGAACCTCAAGTCACTCAAGTCACTGTCTTGGGCAGTGGCACTGACTTGTTTCCTGAAAGCAACAAGGACATCCCTTTGAAAAGGACATTTCTATCTGGAGTTTATTTAAGAACTGGACTCATTCACTTGGATTTAATGTGAACCAAAGAATCATTTGTCAGAATACGTGTATGCAAATAATAGGCTGTATCTGTAAGTGATGTACTGTGTGTCTGCACTGTGCTAAGCAATATCCACACATTATCTCAATTAGTCCTTTCAAGCATCATTATCTACATTCTGTCATGTGTCAAGCATCATCTATCTCTATTTTTCTTATTTATTTATTTATTTATTTATTTATGGGAAGAGGGCCATGGAGGTGTCAGAGCATAAGTATAGAGGTCAGAGGTCAGCTCCTTCCACCACGCGGGTTCCTGGGATTGAACTCAGACTGTCAGGCATAACAAGTGTTTCTCTCTGCTGAGCCATCTCCCCTGCCCAATGGCGCCTTTCCTAAGACGAGAAAATGGGCACAGGATGGCACGGCTTCATGTTACCAAGCCATGAGGTGGTCAAGTTGGCGTTCGAGCCCAGACAATCAGATTTTTCAGCCCACCACTCTGTCATTCAGTGCATGTTTTATGAATACATCTGTGTAATATTCCTTTACACTGTGTGAATATATGTCACTGACTGGCCAATAACTGGGCAGGATAAGGTTAGGCGGGAGAACCAGACTAAAGACACTGGGAAGAAGATGAGCAGAGACAGAGGAGTTGCCAGCGAGGAGGCACAGGGAGGAAACAGGAGGTGCTAGATGAAAGAGAGGTAATGCCACATGACAGAATGAAGATTAATAAGGATGGGTTAATTTCAGTTGTAAGAGCTAGTTAATAAGTCTATGTGCATTTATTTTGGAGTCAGTGGTCCCAACAAAACTCTGCCTACATACATCTATAAATATAAGTAAATATATCAAATTCATACATATGTATGTATATGCATGTACGAAGTCTTAATCCACATCCAAAGCTTACTATGAGCTTCTACAGACAAGCAATCCACCTTCATCATGAGACTTTAAGAGATTTAGGATCAAGGTTTACATTTATGCCACACTGCTCTCTAATGCTTTTTGCTTTTGTTTGTGTTTTGAGACAAGGTCTCATGGAGTCCAAGCTGGCCCGGAACCCACCCTTTAAGAGAAGCTGACCTTGAACTCTTCTTGATCCTCCCGGCTCTATCTTCCAACTGATGGGACTATAGGTGTTTGGCATTGTGCCCAGCTCTTGAAATTCTTTAATTCAGGAGACAAACAATCACTATTCTTGTACTGAGACACTCGAGTTACCGACTTGTGCCGTCCCATTTGCACCAGTAACGTTAGCTCGACGAATACTTGAACGTGGTGACTGCTCAGGGTAGCTCATTCTCCCTTCCATTTGTCTTAGAGATCTTTAAAATAAGGGCAAGTCACAAAAACTGGTGGAAACACAAAGCATCAGTCCAGCAGGGAGCATATCTTGAGGCCTCGTTCCTTCCAGAACACACAATGCTTCACAGATGACTTGACCGAAACACAGTGTTCCCTCCCCCTGGTATAGTTCTCCCAAAGTCAAATCTAATTTATGGCAGGAAGAAGCGTGCTTCTCTCTCTCTTCCTTATTTTGCCTCAAGACCCTGGATTCGGTCCACTCCTCACCCAGGAGGCCAGCAGGCTGGAAGTCTGTCCACATACTCTGTCTGGCCGGGCGGACACACGCGCTCTGCAGTGTTCAGTTCATTCATGTTGCCGTGTGAATTTCCGCCCAGCTCCATCCTCTGGCAGTGTATCTCCGACCTTCGTTCCCAGCGGCCAGAGCATTGCCCGGGTCACACTGGGGCTTCCTCACCTCACTGCCCCTTCGTACCCACTGAGCTTTTACATCACAAAGCTGAGGAGCTTTTCACATGTTGGACCATTTGCAGTGATTCAGGACTCATCTTTTTATACCTTTGATCATTTACAGCTCCCCTGTTTCTCAATGTTTTATAAGCATTTCTTCTTTGGAGACAGAGTCCGTCTTGCTATGGATCCTAAGCTGTCTTTGAATTCACAATCCTCCTGCCTCACCTTTTCAAATACTGGGATACCAGTTAGGTATGTGATACCTACCCCAAAAGATCTCTCCCCTCCAAGACAGGATCTTTTTTTAAGATTTATTTATTTTCATTTTATGTAAATGATGTTTTACCTGAATATATGTCTGTGTACCACTCCTGTGCCTGGTGCCCATGGAAACCAGAAGAGGGCATCAGAGCCTCTGGAACTCCAGTTACATATGGTTCTAAGCTGCCACGAGGGGGCCGGGAATTGAAGCTTACCCCTCTGGAGGAGCAGCTAGTGTTCTTAACCTCTGATCCATCTTTCCAGCCCACAAGACGGGGTCTGATGCGCCACAGAGTGACCTTGAATTTACTACATTGTGGAGTATGACCTTCAACTTTTGATCCTTCTGCCTCCACCTTCCTTGAACTTCAATCCTTGAGTGCAGCCTTGATCCACCACACCATCCCCCATTATTTAGTACCGAGGATGAACTCAGGGCTTTGCGCATGTTGGGCAAGCACTCTAACTGAGCTTTATCCCCAGCCCATATTCATTCATATTCTCCCTCCAATAGACGTTAGGCATTTGGAGTAGCAGTAATACAAGTGACTAACATTTAGTGACTGCTACTTTGTGCTAGGCAGTCTGCTGAGATTTGTGCTCTGTATTTAATTTTCATACTCATATAGGTAAGTGAGTCACAGAGAAGCCTAGCCTTCCCAGCACAGCAGGCTGGTTCCTGACATGCCCTCCACAGTCTAGAGGCTTTTGTCCCCTCCCCCTCCATCCAGGCTAAGCTGGGCTTTATCTGAACCTTCAGGAGACTGCTTCCTTTTAAGGTCTATGGCTACATTTCAGGAGTAATTGTAATCATTTCCATGTTCTAAGAGAATACTAAATTCCACCCTGAGCCCTAGATTGACCCGTCTGTCTACCCGAATCCACCAGGACTGTACCTGGAGTGGGAAAAGACCTAATTCCTCTCAAGGGAGGCTCCCAGATCTGAGTGCAAGGGCTGAGAGTAAGGGGAGCATAAAGAACATGGATGAGATGCAAAACTCCTGCCTGGAATTCCCGACTCCGATGCACCCCATGTGATCTTGACAGATACGACAATCTGCGTTAACATCTGAAGTGGCTAGCCTGGTCTACAGAGCGAGATCCAGGACAGGCACCAAAACTACACAGAGAAACCCTATCTTGAAAAAACAAAACAAACAAAAAACCCGGTATCTGTCGCCAGCGATGACAGTGAGGATGGATTCAGTGGGTTACTGAATTTGGATTTGTGACATTTAAGACGTGCTTGCTCAAGGCCTCCAGTTGCAGCTTCCATTCCCTGGCACTCATCACTGCGGCCAAAGGCTGGTTCGACCTCACTGAAGCAACCAATTCTACAAGCCACTGTCCACTCTCGTGAGATGACTCATGAGAGCAGCCAAGCGTTGCCTTTTGCTCCGTTGCCTCACAGTGCGTTCATTCACTGAGCTCGCATCGTGCGTCTACTTCTGCGCCAGGGGAGCCTGGGCAGAGGAAGTGTAAATATGCTGACACGTATTGAGTTTGCAGTCGGCCTAGCGGGCAGCTCTCCTCCCTTTGTGGTTGTTCCCTAAGCCGAGTTTTTTCTCCGTCTAACTGCTTAACCACTGCCTTCAATAAGCGTGATTCCGGGCGGGAGGACTGGAGGCTCCCCCAAAACCGAGCACCGGAGGTCTCCATCAGACAGTCGTTTGCGCATCCTCTGGGTCCAGGGGCAAAGCCCCCTGAAGCCCCAACCCCGTTTCCTTAGCTGGCGTTGTTAGGAAGGAAGACAAGGAAGAGCGTTGGCGGGAATCGCACCCGGGCGGTGGAGGCGCCAAGCCGCCTCTCTCAGAGACCAGCCGCTCGGTTGGCCCCGCCCCTCCACGATGCCCCGCCCCCTGCAGCCCCGCCCCGCCTTTGCGAAACACTGCCCTCCCCCAGGTCCAGGCTCAGCCCCTACTCGCTCCAGCCTCGCATTGGCCGCGCCCCTTCCAGCACGCCCCGCCCGCGTTAGCTCCAGCTTCACCTAGGCCCCGCCTCTCCGCCCGAGACTCGCCCCTAGCGTGAAGTTCCGCCCCGGGTCTTCTACGCCCCAGCCTGGGCTTGATCCCGCCTCTCGCTCCCGCTCCGCCCCCAGCCTTGGCCCCAACCCTCCCGCGGTCTCTGCTTGCGCTCCGCCCTCCTCGCGCCCGCTGTCTGCGACCAGGACCCGCCCGCACTCGCGCCCCGCCCCGGCCCAGACCACCTCGGCGCCCGCGGGCGGGGTCCAAGCGCTCTGAGCTGTCGCGGCGTCCGGGCACCTCACCACCTCCGCCCCTGGATCTCCACCGCCGTGGTTCCCGGAGCCGCGTGCGCCCCCGGCCGGGCGAGCCCCACACGACGAGGGAGCCGCAGGACCCGCCGGGCGCCATGCGAGCCAGGTAGGCGCGGCGAGAAGCCCGGAGCCGGACGGAGCACCCTACCCCAGCGCGCGGGGTGGCTTCGGGCTGCATCCCAGGCGCAGGGGCGCGGCCAGCCCTGAGCAGCTCCGAACCCCTAGAGCTCCGTGGGTCCTGCCTTCTGTGGTCACGGCCCGGCCCGGGCTGCCGATTGTGGTCGCTAGGGCCTGGGGCACAGGGAGGGCTGAGAGGGGTCGCGGCGCCACCCGCGCAGTTCTGGGGAGGAGCGAAGGGCGCGCGGCTCCCGGTTAAACTTGGTGACAATGCACATTTCAACTTCTTCGGAGAGTCCTCCCGGAGGATGAAATTGAAAACTCCGATTTCTGTCTTGGAGATCGAGTGACCGAGCACCCTCGAGGTGACAGCGCCAGGGTGTACGGGTGGGAGCGGCTCGGATAGAGGAGCGTTGTTCTGCAAGTACTGTTTACCGGGAAGCCGCCCTGCGCCCCCGAGTGTTTCTTTTTAGAGGGTCCCAGTTTAGGTGCCAGGAGGCTCCTAGCTGGGATTGGAAGTGCAGTGTACAGGTTTCGGGGGCTTCGCGCTGTGGACTGGGGGGCTGACTGGTGCTGGCCCTTTTCGGGTGTGTGGGGCGCCGGCAGATGCCGCACGGGAGGAGCCGTGGAGAGCTGGCTGGCTGGCCGCTCTGTGTGCGCAGAAGGTTGTGGAGCCTCGTGGATCAATGAGATTTGAAAGGGAATACCGTGCTGGGTTTGATTCATGTTTATTCTTCCCTTGCTAGCGCAGCTGATTGGTGTTCTGTGATTTAGCAGCAGAAATAAAGTTCGCATAACTTTTGCTCTGATTATAAAAGCAATGAGTGTCCAGAGCAGAAATAAACAGGAGACCCACGCTGATCCCATGTTCGTGTGGGGGGGGGGGGGGCGGTCACAGTCTTGTAGATTTAATCATTGAGTTATACCTGGCACCTTCTTGCATAATCCCGAAAAAACCCTTGTAGGAAATCATCCCCTTCCCACTCTTCTGATTGTCTCTCCAGTGTCCAAAGTTTAGATTTTTTTTGGCGTGCCTCACCACAGAGGTTGTTTGTGATAGTCACGAGTCCCCTTTTGATGTGCTGGGGTTTTCCATGAGATGGTGGGTCCAGATGGAGAGAAGGGGAGACCCGGTACCTCAGCCCTGTCCGTGGTTTTGGTGCCGAGCCTTGTAAAAATGATAGTAATGATTCTCAATCTGCTTCCTAGGCCACCATAAAAAATAATGGGTGGTTTGCGGAGCGTTTTGGCATCCTTAGATGGACAGCGGCTGTATTTCAATGTGCTGGGGAGCGTTTAGCTGTTCTACGGTGTCATCCAGTAAAACAGGCTACCTAGAGCTTGGCTACCCTGCCCTGGAAGCAAGATCCAGGCAGGCCCCAGGGATCCCAGAACACACTCCTTCCTATTTCCCTGTTGGTGCAGGCCAAGTCCTTCAAAGTGGGAAGCTCGGGAGTAGCTGGGGTTCTCCAGGCTGCTTCCCTGCAGCTCCTTCTGGACTTGTGAAGATGGGTGGGTGTCCTGAAGTCAGGGGTGCCTGGTGCATGCCCAGGCCATCCTCCTAGAGAGAACAGTTGGTTCTGGGAGGACGCATGAAGTGAACAACCTGGTTTCCCAGCGATTTGTTTCATGTCTCACGTGTTTACCAACCGAACAATGACCAGCGCCGAGGCTGGCTGCAGAAATGCCAGCGAGGTCTCTGTGGACTTTCTTTTCTTTCCTGTTGTCCCCAGGTCCTGGCACCAGGCTTTAATGTTCTTAAAGAACAATTAGTAGGGACCCAGACAGAGAGGTGAGGCACAGGCTGCCTTTTGTCCTCACCCTGTCTCCCCGCCAAGAGCGGGGCTGGAAGCTTCTCTTCATGTTACTGGTGACCCTCTGATAGTTTCGTTTTTAATGGTTGCTCCCCCAGCACTTTGATGTAGCCTGGGTCTGGTTGCAGATGGGAGCTCAGGCGGGGGCTTGGAAGGGTCCAGAAACCTGGCTGGATTAAATTGTTGATAAGACATCCTCCATTCCTGCCGTAGTTAATAGAAGTTGTGCTGTTAATTTTCTGGGCAGAGGTAGAAGGGGGGGCGGCGAAGGGGGGGTCCTCCTGGAATTTCTCCTTTGCTGTTTGCTAATCCAGCAGCAGGCTGGAATTATTCCCCTCCAGGCTGTTTGCATAGACTTCCTTTTTATTCTCGTGTTGGTTTCTAGTCTGATAATGAGATAGGAGAATGAATGATGAATGGGGTTTACGCCCTCGATTCCTGGGAGGCCTCCTGGGTTTGAGTCCTCTGTTCCCAGCCAATTAAGAGCCCTTGGCTCTCTGAAACCATGTGGGAGGGTGTGTGTGTGTGTGTGTGTGTGTGTGTGTGTGTGTGTGTGCACGCGCGCGTGCGCACCTCCTGGGGGAGAAGGCCATTGGTGTTTCTCTGAGATCCCTTGACCGGAAGGAGGCCAGAGCCACCGTGTTCCTGACTTGCAGTCGTGGCTCAGGGCACAGCACTGTAACTTGCTGTTGGAACCAGCAAGCGGACAGCCTCCCCCCCCCCCCCTGCTCTGTTATCTGCAGGCTTGACACCTGCATGGGTTTGTGTCACCGGCTTTCTCCTGAGACTTGGAACCAGATCTCTGGGACGTTTCCCAGGGCCCTAGAGATAAGCCCCAAAGTTTCCTTGCCCCAAGGTTACAATCCGACAACCAGGGATGAGGATAACCAGCAGATAGCCGTGTTCACCACAAGTGGACTGGCTCCCACAGCCCTGGGCCACCCCATTTCCAACACAGCTTCTAGTGGCTTCAGATAGGTCCTGGCTCCACAAAGATTTGTACAACACAAGCTGCTCCTCTCTGAGAAGTGACAGGAAAATTATTGACCAAACCCCAAGACACCCAGGGAACAATGCATATACGTTCAGTGTCCTCCAAGAAGCCTTGGCCAGCTACTCAGCAGGCCCCAGGACATCTGTGTTGCATAACTCCACACCCCAGGCATGGAGGCCAGCTCCTGGGAGAAGAAGTGAGCCTCTAGAGGACGGAGATTGCACAGTGTTTCAGAAGTGAAGCGTTTGGGGTTGAGTTTTAAGGAGGGAGAGGTGACATCCTGTAGACCATCTAGTCTCTTGGCCACCGACCAGGTACTCAGCCCTTTCAACTGTCTCTGAGCTATGATGCCACTCAAGAGAACTAGACATCTGTTGTGTTAACAGTTTCCTCCATTGCATCCTGCAGGGAAGCTCCTTAAACAGGAAGGTAAGCAACTCCAAATAGCTTCAGGAAGTCCCTGAAACTGATCAGATTTACTAGGCCCCTTTCCAGAGTAAACAATAAAAGGTGAGAGTCACAAAGGAGATCAGACCAGCCACTTGGAAGAAATAGAAACCACCCTAGCTGCCTGAAAGAGGTTTAGACCAACTGAATTACTTAGAAAGGACACTCACCAGCCTGTTGAGCTGCCTGCAGGCTGTGCAGTGTGCTCCAGGTTCCCAGCTTTTGTAAGCTTCACCCATGCTAGGACGGTCTTTGGTGATGCATCTGTCTTTGAATCATTTCTTCTCTTGCAAGTAACCCTACACCCACACTCCTGTAAGTAGCCCCAATAAAACTCATTGGTTTGCCAATGACTTTGGTGGTATTTGTACTTTGGTCTCTTGTGGGCTTCCTGTCTGGGGTGAGTGGACGTGTGTAGTATCTCCCCAGGAAAAGTCTTGTCACATAACAACATCACACTGAGAACTCCAGTGACACTTCCTGTGTCTTTTTGGAGTCTTCCTGTATGCACTTCAGGGAGCCTGCACAAATAACCTTTGTTGACTGGAAGGCTGGCCACCAGAATTTTGCTAACTCTTCCACATACATGCCTGATGCGTGATTGAGCTGGGATTTGAACCTGGATCTGTGTATCCCAGAGGCTTCCATCACCCCCACAGAGTCCTGAAATTAAAGAAGCAAACACTCCCAGTCATGCATTCAGGGAGTGTTAAGAAACAGGCATGGAAATAGCTGGATGCTGTTTTTCTTGCACAGTTATAAACTAGCTCACACTCTGAAGGTGGTGAAACCTCAGCCTCATGGAAGGCAGCCAGTGTGCACCTTCACTCCTGCGGCGGATGTCCTCACTCTGCCTGTCTGCAGGGCAGAGCTTGATGTATCTGGAAGATCTGGGTTCTGCAGTTGGGCTAAGTCAGGCAGAGTCGACCAGAAGCCTGCCCTTGTACCACTGAGAGAGGTGTTCTGGGCTGATGGTGTCACAAGAATTAAATTTATAGGAAGGCTGTTAAGCAAATGTAAGATAAGGATTCCACCTTCCTTTTTACAGCCAAGCAAATGACACACTAATGAGATTATTCTTATCTGCTCAGTGGATACTTGTCCCAGGAGAACTTTGTGGATGTCGGTTAGCCCAACTCTTCTGAACTGATTGAACAAAAAAAGAAAGAAAAAAGGAAGGAAGGAAGGAAGGAAGGAAGGAAGGAAGGAAGGAAGGAAGGAAAAAGAAAAAATCCTTTCTTTGAGAGAATTTTTTTTTTCCAGCACAGAGTTTCTCTGTGTAGCAGCTCTGACTGTCCTGGAACTCACTTTGTAGATCCACCTGCCTCTGCCTCCCAAGTGCTGAGATTAAAGGCATTCACCACCACAAGAGAATTTTATGATTCCAAATTCTTTCAGTCTTCTCCTGGCCACCCTGAAGATGTCAGCTCTCAGGACCCTCCTGAAATCTGAGGGCCTGTTTACCCAGCCTCCGGTGTAGGAGGCTAGGAGCCAGGTGTGTGCTGGGAACCTGCTCCAGGGGAGAAAACAAAGAACTTGGATGGCACCATCTGCCAATTTGTGTGGTGTAAACACTCCCACCCTGGCTGATTTTAAGCTCCCAGCGTGGGCTGGCAAAATTCCTACACATTTAACCATATGTAGGAGCCGGCAAAAAAAAAAAGAAAGAAAGAAAGAAAGAAAGAAAGAAAGAAAGAAAGAAAGAAAGAAAGAAAAACCTGGCTCCAGCTCACCTTGCATGTGCCGAACCCCTCCACCAACCCTTTTAGTGAGGTGACATAGTTGCCTAGCTTGGGCAGGGTCTGCCTAGAAGCAAATGTTGCAAAGGGTTTTGGGGGACACTGTGCAACCTAATTTGACCAGCAAGGGGGCTTCAAAACCCAGACTGCTTTAAAGTCGCTTGGGAGCTTAAAAATTTGCTTTCCACTCCCACCGCTAAACCCAGTAGTTATCTCTCTGGGTGTGGGTCTCCATCCAGGCCTCCAGAGTTTGGTGTGTGTGTGTGTATGTGCATGTGTGTGCATGTTTGTGTGTGTGCACATGTGAGAATTATACAAGTGGAGGCCAGACAGAGATCAACCTTGCTGTAATTCGAAGGAGTTACCCGCTTTTTACAAATTTTAAATTATTAATTTTGCCTGCATGTATGTATGTGCACCACATGTGTGCCTGGTTCCCAAGGATGTCAGAAGAGAGGGCGTCTGATCCTCTCAAGAGTGAAGCTACAGGTGGTAGCACCACGTGGGTGCTGGGAAATGAACCCAGGTCCTCTGCAAGAGCAACAAGTGCTCTTACTGCTGATCCATCTCTCCAGTTCTCCTCCTTACATCTTAAGACAGGATCTCTTGCTGGCCTCAGATTCACCAAGTAGGCTGGCCTGGTTGGCCAGTGGGCCTCCCTGGCCCTGGGATTGTAAATGTGCACCACCGTGATGATCTTTTTTTTGTGGGTCCTCCTGCTTTCCAAGGCAAGCACTTTACCTCCTAAGCCGTCTCCCCCACCCATCTGTAGCCTTCAAAAGCTCCCAGGTAATGCTCACATGAACCCAGGCTTCGGCACCACTGATATAATACAATGAGGAATTTGTGGGAGAAGAGAATTGAGCAGGAAGCTTAGGGTGAGGCATGGCCAAAATCCTGAATTTGCGTTGTGTATGTGCTTGGGGGTGGGGCAAGTTGATGTTTCCCCTGGTATAGAAGATAATTCAGGGGAGGGCTGTGGTCTTGGGGGAGGCAGGCAGAGGCCAGTTTCCCCAGATGCCTCTTGATGTCTCAAGTGACTGTTCATCACCGGGCAATGGTAGACCTTCTTGTGTGGGCTTGGAAGAAGACTGAAGATTGGGTCTTTGGGTGTGTGTGATGAGGGGATCTTGCATGTGAAAGCAGAGGTAGAGAGACTCAGCAGCCTTCCCTGGGCCATGTCGGTAAAGGAGAAAGTCCAAGGCTCAATCAAGGGTCTTTTTTTAATTGTTGCGCTTAACACATATATAAGGGGCCTATATTTTCTCTACCATGATTAGCAGTATAATTATTGTAAAACCTAATAGCTTTCTTTAGTAACATTATGTACACGGGAGAGAAGTGTCCTTCAACCTCGGCTAGCTATGGTTAGCAAGACATCTTCAGCCCCAGCCAGCTAAGGTTAGCAGGTCTGGTTGGGAAGAAGCATTGGAGTCCCCAGGGTGTAGTAGTGAAGGAGACACCAGGTCACAATCAGGGGAGAGAAGAACAGGCCTGGGCTCTTCTCTGATTTGTAGGAAGAAGGGCTCAGGAGACTTACTATAAAACTGCTGCCTTGGGTCGCTGGTGAAGGTGGACGGGTAGGCTAAGGGTGTGCCTATGCAGAAGCAGGTGGAGATCAGGTGCTATGTGGGAAAAGGGGACTGAGAGTCCCAGGATGAAGGCTTGGAAGTGTCTGGGTTAGGCCTGAAGGAGCTGTGCTCGTGAGAGAGCTGTGTTAGCTGGGGAGACCTCAGGCACAAAGGAGAGTGATAGCTAGTCCTAAGAGAAGCAGGTCCATCGCTTCAGCGTGAGCTGATGGACAGAACAGCAGGAGCCAGAGGTGGGCCAAAGGGCTCTCAGATGTTCAGGGGCTGGCATCGCAGGGGTGGTAGGATTGAGGGTCCCAGGGAAGGAGTGAGAGAGGCTCTTTGGGACCAGCGGGCTAAGAACAACCCCCCAGTACCGGCCCAGGTATTACACCTGCAGCTTTTTGCATAACCTTTGTGGGGAGCTGGCAGGGAGCTCCTGTTCTAAAGACATCATTCATGGGATACCTCCATCCCCAAGGTCCAATCAAGCTTCCTTGAACAGAGCTCCCCTGGCTTCCCGAGGTCAAGAGCTGCCCTGTACTGTTTATCTGTCTCTGTCCAGTGTCCTTTTGCCTTTATGCGTATGTGCCTTCGGGGGGCGGGGGGGGGGGAGGTAACATACCTATGTGTGGGAGCACATCTCTGTACAAGTAACCATGCATGTGTATGTGGAAGCCAGAAGACAGTCTTGGGTATTATTCCTTGGTTTTAGTTTTCTGAGACATTACCTCTCACCAGCCTGGAACTCAGCAGTAAGCTCACTCAGTCTCTGGCTGCCCAGTACTGCCATTACGAGTGTGTCCTTCTTCCCTGCCCTCCTTACCTCTTCCATGTACAGTAGGTTTTCAGTCACAGCATGTGTGTGTGTGTATACCGGCCAAGTGAAACACAGTGGTGATTTTGTCCCACCATGCAGTGACAAGCCTAATTTTCTCTTCTTAGGCATCTTGGCACTCTAAAACTTAGAATATATGACCAGAGTAATTTCTGGCTCTAGTATTCTGGCTTATGAATAATAATCAGCTTACTTATAAATGCTGTCGAGTAGCGGTCCCAAAGTTGTATGCAATTTAATTTTTAATCCAGACAGGCGTACCTTGCCTTTGTTTACCCGTGTTACATTGTTGCTCTTTTGTAAAGTGATCTGACTGTTCAGTCGCTTTTCGGTGGAATACCCTAAAAAAAAAATCCAAGTGCATTTGATCATTTGAAATTCACCGAGAATTATGTCCCGAGAGGCAGCAGCGTCAAGAGTTAACATGTGGCCCGTGCATAACTGGAAAGTCAAGGTACTATGTAACGATCTAGCAGAAAACAATTCATGAGTGCCAATGTAGTGCATATAAAAAATTCATGCAGCGTGCTGGCCCACAGCGTCCCTGTGCAGTCCAGTGGTGCTTAGAGGGTGAGCAGGACACTGCCCTGGAGTCCTGGCTGCTACAGTTTGCCCTTAGCCTCATTTCTCTCTGGGCATCCTCTCACAAAACTGGTGTTTTCTTGTTGCTGTGTTTCATTTCAGAAATCTGTCCGTAAGGCCTTTGCAAGAACAGCTCTATTCCTGGCAGGTACTGGGGAGCCATACCTTTAAGGGGGTGGTGCCAGGAAATGCCATTTGAATGTGTTACCTCTCTAAGCCCGTAGTGGAGGTAAGGCTGTGGAGGACATCAGGACCCAACCCCGACAGCCATCAGCCACTGCAGATCCTTGCTGTTCACGCCTGCACACCTAGTTTCTCTCATGTTTTTATCAGAGTTGTTCGGATAGAAGCAAAGGATATGTCACTGTTTGGAGACACCCCTTACACCCACTTGAAATAACTGCGTGTTTTAACATAAGAGTTTTTCTGTGGTTTCAGGTTCTTGTGAATTTATTGGACTTTTCCCTCTCCTGGGCATTGCAACGTGTCCGTCAGTAGCCGTTTCTTTGTGGTCAGTCAAACCTGAAACAGGCTAGTTTGCATCACCCAAAGTCATCCAGGAAGATCCCGAAGATCCCGGCTGGGAATTCAGTAACTGACTACCTATCAGGTTCCCCTCGCAGGCTGCACTTGCACCTGGCCATTGTGGCAAACAATAGCTGAAGCGAGACGTTGGTGAGCTAGAATTTGAGAAGTTCCTTTTCCCGAGGGGCCTCTCCAGTGGCCTTTCGCGGGGCCTGTTTCATTTTGAGGAGAGGAGTGTCACAGCGCAGAAGAACCTGGGCTTCGGGCCCGTCACAAACCTGCAGGCTTCCTTTTGTCTGTAAGTGGTGACCTCAAGTACTGACCTCCTGCTGTTGGGATTTTCGAATGAGATCATGAGGAATGTCCACACACTGTCTGAGGTGGATTTGGGGTTCCTTCTGGCTTGGAGGAGGGGATCTCTTGTGAGTCTTGTGTGCACACTGGGGTTGGTTCATAAATATGAGTGAATAGAGTGTTTTTCGGCCAGGGAAGTGACCTGGTCCGGGGTGACTTGGTCAGGGATGTCTGTCATCAGAACAGAGTGCTGGGTTTTGATTCTTTGGGCATTCCATCTGACCTTTAAAGAGCAAGCATGTTTGCCTTACCCTTTGTTCAATGTTCCAGGAGGAGGAGGAGAAGGAGCGGGGTAGAGGTAGAGGAGGGGATAGGAAGAGGAAGAAGAGAGATGAGATACTGCAGCTTGCTCTCCTGACCCTAGACATAGGTGGGTCTGCTCTGTATAGTACAAGCCTAGGGAAGCATCTTGCTAGAGGCGTCTGCGCTTTGTTTGGTGGGGGGTTGGGAAGCATCCTGTGGCCACTGTGAATACATTATGAGTTGTTGACAAAATAGATGTTTTGCTTTTCTGAAGATTATCACAGAAAACCAAAACCTGTTTCTGCATTGAATTCTCACTATTAGTCAACAATTGCATGCTGCCTTTAGAATAAAGTGTTCAAGGGAAGAAGTTCAGGTCAGCAGTTGTCCACACGGCCGATGATGGAGTCATTCACACTTTTATGTGAGTGATGGGCTGGGGGGGGGGGGCACTCCATGTGCTTCTGGCACACAGGGATTTAAAAAAAAAAACAAGCACTGTTTAAAAAAAACTGTTTGTCTGAAGTTGATGTTTTCAGGTTAATAAACAGGATTTGTATTCCTGCTTTTGACATTAGGTCTGTATTGGGGTTTACCGTATACATTTTGTTTTATTTTATTGAGACAGCCCTGTCTCTAGCCTAAAATTTGCTGGATAGACCAAGTTGGTCTTGAACTCATGGGAGATCGTCTTGCCACTGTCTCCAGAGTACTGAGTGCTGGTATTAAAGGCATGCTTACCATGTGACCACATAGTTCATAGTTGCCCTGGTTATAAGCTACATTTCAGGGAACATCTCATAAACATAATGTAAGCATGTGTCTCTCAGTATAAACCTCTCTTAGGATGACTTTTATTTTGTCCAAAGTCTACAAAGTACTTCTCAACCATATTGATTATTGGTGACTGTCATCCCTGTACAGTAAAGCCCCTCAGCAGGCAATGCCACTGGGGGCAGTTTCTGCTTGCTCTAAAAGCAGCCTCCCTCGCTTTTGGGGGTTAATTCCCATGGTGCATTGCTCTTGGAACCTAGGGGGAGGGTTGAGGGGGGACACTGCACTGAGGAAGGGGCCAGGTAGTGACTTCCATGCCTTCAGCTTCGAGAGCCGAGGCCCTGAGCTCTCCAGGTCATGCCCTCGTGTCTGGGGGCGTTTATGGGCTTCTGATTGGAGACTGCATTGTGAATCGTGCTGACTTGACTTTGGGAGCCTCTGAGTTCATTGAGAGAAGTTCCTGGTCCAGGCTGCTGAAGGCCAGCCTCCAGACTGCGGTCTGGTGTCACAGGACTGCTCCAGTCTGGCAAGACAGGAAAACCAATTTATAGGTGGAATATTTTTTTGGCCTGTCTCCTGAGAGTGGTTTTGGCACTGCCTGTCTGTGTGACTCATCTACCTATTGGTAACATGAAGCAGCATTTTGGGGGCCTTGGAAAACCCTAAGGAGGGTCACGGACTGACTTGGCTGGCAGTCCGGAATGCTCAGGGCTCATTAGCTTTGTTATTTGGTTCTGAGTGCCAGGTGCTCCCTCCACTGCTGGGTTTGACATTAACTCACTCACTGCCTGACTAGGTAGGTGGAGGAGGTGTCCGGACCCCAGAGACAGCTCTAACTGGGTGTCTACCCATGACTGGAGAGTGTGTTAAAGTACACAGTGGGGCTCACAGTTTAAAGTTGGGGCAGGAAATGATTCCCAAAGAACGTTTGTGACAAGAAGGATTGAGTAGGCAGGATAGGTACGGTAGGAGTCTGGGGGGCAGTAGATAGGCAGGTTCCAGGCTTGGAGAATCCAAAGAACCGAAAGGGATACAGCAGTGACGGGGTTTCCAGAATACCTGGGAAGGATGCCGGAGGAAGGTGCCTGGCCAGAGAGTCCCTTCTGGGCTTCCATCCCCTTTGAATTTTATTTGAGGACACTGGGGAAATTTGATTAGATGTGTGAGCGTGATTTGAAAGGCCAGAGGGCAAGCTGCCCAGGGGGTAAGCAGTCCAGGGGGTGACATAGTGTGGGCGGTGACCTGGCAAAGGACGGAGCCCATGGGTCCCTTCTCACCTTGGTTCCCTTCACCACAGTCTGTGTTATGGAGGAGTTTGGCTCCCTGCCTGCAACCTCACATGGATGCCACACAAGTGGTACATTTCCCTCCAGTCTCCTTGTGAGATGTTCATAAAATGACCCTCTGTTGAAGAAGAGCCTTTCCCGACAGTTCTTCTACATTTTATAGCCCGATTGCCTCTGCTGATGGGAATAGCTTCGTTGAGTCTGTGTGTGAACTGGCCTATGTGAAGTTGATCAGGCAGGTCGCCGGTCTGCTAGAAAGACCATCTCTTCTGCGCCCAACTTTACCGTTCACTGGTAGTTCACGGACCACCAGAGTAATGTCTGTTTAATACACATACACCTAGATAGTCTTGAGTCTTGTTTGGGAATCTCGAATACAGTACAGCCTGCTCCAAGAAGAAAGCCGTGGTCTTACACATCCCTGGGGTAAAATTGTAATGTTTCTAGGGTTCGGGGGATGCTGCCATGAAACCGGAGAAGGATGTCATAAACGCCTTTTTAAAAACTCATCTGGAAATTGACTGCTTGCTGAGCGTGAGTTTGATTCTTACAATGGAGAGAAGGAATGATTTCCTCTGAGCAGGAAGAGAATGAGAATGGCAACGATTAGTTCTACAGTCAATGCTATGCCTGGAGGCTGAGTAGCAAACAGGTGACTGACACAGACGAGCAAAATACCGATTGACTGCTTGGCAGATAATGGGAAGCTGGGCATCATGGGAAAATCTTGGGCGCCTGGGACTTTGAGATTGTTCATTTGTCTGCACTTGTCTTTTGCCTCAGTTGGTGCTGCTGGCAGGCATTCCACAGAGCTCGCAAACATGGCCTGGAAAGGAACATGCAAAAAATGGGTTTGGGGTGAGCTTTGACATGGAGGCATTGGGCCTCTCCTCCTGCTATTTAAGGAAACAAAGCAAAGCGTGCCTTTGAAATGGGAGCAGAGAGGGTCAGAGAAGCGCTGGCTGGTATTTGCGAGGTCTTGCCAGGCCGTTACTACAGCCGGATCTTTGATTTATTCGGTCTCCGGGGACACTCACAGGGCTAACTGATCCTGACCCTGGTTTACTGAGAAAGAACTGAAGCCAGATGATGATGCAGGAACCTAGAGTATTGTGGCTGAAAACACCAGGCAGTCAGGGCTAACCTAGGCATCTGCGTCTTGTGCCTAACTCCCTGCTGGTCTCTGCCTCTCACAACCGGTTTCGGAGGTTCCCTGAGCTGTGGCTACTGTTTGAATGTCTTGTCTTCCATTGGATTTCAAGGTTCAGCGGAAACTTCAGGAATTAAGTCGTTTTCGTGGATGGCAGGTTCTTTGATACCGACCAATGTGAGCACTGCCCGTCTATCAGAGAATACGAAGCTTTGCTTCATTGAGCTAGCTTTCTACTTGAGAGTAGAACCGTTGGAAACCGTGGTCCCACTGTGCTGAGAGGCCAAGCTTGTGTGTCTTCTCCTCCTCATTCTTGGGTGTTCGTGCCCTTCCCATCTCTAATGTGCCGGGATAACTGTAGTGATAGACAGGGCCTCTGACATTTCTGACAGGCTGTCCAGTGTCTTCAGTGTTTTGCTTGGAAACTATTTTTCTGACCCAGTTGGGGGAGTGGAGGCTCTTAACTGCATTTGTGTAACAGAGAAAGTAAGTCTCAGGGTCGAGGGAGCCGTTAGAGCTGAGGTGTGCAGAAGCCAGCAGTGAAGGCCAGGCTGTCTTCATCCCATTTTTCTGCCCGGTCTGGGCACCACCCCTCCAGATTCCAGGGTGAACAGGCCATTACTGGAACCAGTCTGAGGAGCCCTGTCTCAGTGAGGGTTACTATTGCTGTGAAGACACACTATGGCCATGGCAACTCTTATATGGGGAAACATTTAATTGTGGTGGCTTGCTTACAGTTCAGAGGTTGAGTCCATTGTCATCAGTGTGGGTGACCTGAGCCACCCGGTTCTCTTCACCGGTCTTTAATGGAAGGAGTGAAGAGTGGGGCTGTTTGGACTGTAGCCTACCAGAGACTCGCTCTCAAGTTAGCCAAAGGATAATAGTGATGCCTGACAGAATGTTCTAGAATGGCCTTTCTGCTTCTAACCCAATGGTGATGGCTGGTGGAATGTTCTGGATATTTTTTAAAACTCTGCTCAGAGAGGGTATTTGGGGTTGAAAATGTTTGTGGTAACTCTCGGGCACATGTAAAGCGGTTGTGATGGGTAACTTAGCGTAGAGCGGATGAATTGGTGTTGTGCTGCATGCTGTGTGCTGAGCATCCCTGTCAGGCACCCCCCCCCCCAGTATTGACAGAGGGGTCTGTGTGGCTGGTGACTGTATTTCACACCTTGGCGACAGTTTCCTCCCTCTGTTCTTTTGGAAGGTAGACCAGCTGCCCTGGTGCTAGTCCGTGTAGTCCAGGGATAGAGTTCCAGTCTCCTTTGTGTTGCTGTGATAAACAGTGTGACCAAAGGCAGCACAGGGGAGGGAAGGGCTGTTTCTTTTTATACTTTCAGATCCCAGTCCATTGTCGAGGGAAGCCAGGACAGGAGCTCAAAGCAGGAACCGGGAAGCAGAGACTGGAGGATGCTGTTTGTTGGCTTGCTCTCTGACTTACTCTCAGCTAGTTTTCTCAGATAGCCCAGACCTCCTCTTCGTAGGGATTGTGATGCCCCCGGTGGACTGGGCCTTACTACATCAATCAAGACGGTCTCTCCCAGACAGGGCCACAGGCCGATCTGATCTGGGTAATTAGCTAGGTTGTGTCAGACTGACAATGAAAAACGAACCAGGATAGGAGTGATGCTTGCTGCAGCCTAGGGTTACACCCCAGACCCCTTCCCCTCTTCCCAGTGGCCCTTGCGGGTAGTTTTCATTTGATTGTGTTGTGTCTGCTAGTGTTGGGAGGTGTTTTCTTGTTTCTAACATCTAGTTTGTAGGTGTTTGCCGTGTTTTGCATGTGGTTTTCATTTTGTGTGTTCACTCTTGATCCATGAGTGGCTCTGGAGTATGACAGTCTTCCTACCTCCATGCACCTCTGTATTCACTGAAGCTTGGAGATGGTGTGTTAGCACAATTGCTGATGGGTTTGCTAGGGCCTTGCAGTCCTGCTCCAACCTCCAGTGAGCTGCAGTGTGACCAACGAGAGAGTTGGGTGTCTCTGAGCTGCAGCTTCAAATGTTCTTCCTGCTTTTACTTCCTGGATTCACCCAGCAGACACTCTCAGTACCCTCCCCATGTGGACATTTCAAGGCCATCTTAGCCCTTTTTTCCAAGAGCCAAGAATCTGGATCCGGTAGTGCCTCCTCCTGACCTGCAGGTGGCTGAGGGCCTCTTAGTGTCACAAGGGAGCCCAGACTTCTAGGATGGCATGCAGAGTCTGCAGCTGGCTTTCCAGCTCTAGCCTGCCTTCCCTGCAGCCTCCATCTAGACACAGCGTTCCATGGAAGGTTGGAACAAACTTCCTTCCAGACCACCTGGAACCCTTGTACATTGGGGTTTTGTTGTTGTTTGTTTGTTGATACAGGATCTCATGTAGCTGAAGATGACTTTGAACTCCTGATCCTTCAGCATCTCCCTCCCAAGTGCTGGAATTTCAGGCCTGAGCCATTGTTTAGGGCCAACGTGAATGGTGTGGCAGTGGACAGCACGTCGGACATATAGACATGGAGGCTCAGACCCAAGATCTGAGAACATGAGGCTCTGGTGGTGTGAAGCACAGTGAGACACTGTGTTTGTTTGAGTGATCTAAACTCACTGTAGAAGATTTAGAAAACACAAGTTGGCAGAAGGAATTGAAAATCTATAACTATTGCCGAGAGATAAATCACATAGGCATTATTTTCAAAATGGAGTCCTTTGTGATCAGTTTTACAACCTGCTATTTTTTCTGGCCAGGGTACAAGGACAGTATCCACTAGGGACACTGAGGTCACCTGCAGGCCATCCAGCTGTGCAGCTGTTCTGGGGGAGTCATCTTCTGAGCACCACCAAGGCTCTTCATTGGCTTAGAACACCAGGTTGCCTTGCCCCTGTGCACTCTGGGTATTGACAGTTTCAGCCCATCCTTCCTCTTCAAGGTTGGAATAGGCACAGAGCTGCACCACTCACTCTGCCTGGCCACTTTCACAGAGGCAGAATTGTGACCAAAGCCTCTGCATTTCTGGGAAGATGGACAGACAGAGCTCCTTGATTGGACAGCAGAGCTCTTCACGCCTTCTCACTGCCCTACCCACCTTTCTCCAGCCTAGGGTCTGGGGACCACACTGCGGACAGGGACTGCATCCCTGAATGGTTTCCCAGGTCGGCTGGGGCTTCAGATTTCAGCAGCTTCTCACTAGCATAGGGGACACAGCCCTAGAATAAAGAAGAACATTCAAGGTCCCATCCCCTGTTGTGTGGGACCCTTATAGAAACCCAGGGAACTATGTGGGATTTTAGCTTCTGACTTAGGGATGGGCTCGTGCAGCCCCACAGGGACTTACTTTATGATTTGGTGATCTGGGGTGGCGATAGGGGCTCTATTCCTTGCTGTATTTTACAGTGTCACTTAGCTGCTGCCCACAGTCCATGGCAAGCTTCATAACGTGGGGAAAGCATGGGGGTCAGTCCTCAGACTGTTCCCTGGCTAGTACCGAGGAGAAGGAGGAATCTGAGCCCGTGTGCCTCTCACACTGAGGTTGAGTTTTATGACAACAGGCCCTGCCTGCTCATGACATAGGGCAGTTTGTAACGGGGATGGTGATTTGTAATGGGGATCATAAGAAAGCACCCGGATTAGAAGTGGTGTGGGGTGTGCCTAGCACGAGCCCTAGTCCTGCCCCTGGGAGCCCGCTGTGGCTAATCACTCAAGCAGCTGCCTCTTTTCAGGGGGTTCAGGAACTGGCAGAGAAGGTAGTGGCCAGGGAGTCTCAGCAGTCAGTGTGCGCGGGAATGGAGTATTCCTGGGGGTGGGTGTGTGCATTAGAGAGCTCCTTAGAAGGCAGGTGTTACTGTGGGTTGGATTGTTATCATGAAATGGAATTGGTTCCCTGCCTCTAAAACCCCCGCGGCAGCTGCCAGGCGACTTGAAGGCCTCTGGACTCTGCCTCACTGCTGCTACCCCCTTCTGCAAGGCCCAGCGCTTTTCAGCCCCCACTGAAGTCACAGCAGCAGGACATGAGCCCAGAACCCTGACTGCACCTGAGTGCGGTGTCCTTTACCTCCCCCACCTGGAACCCACTGTCACTGGTCTCTCGTTGACTGCCCGGGGACTCTCCTAATTCTAAAGTCTGACGTGCAAGGCATCTGCATCACGCAGCATGGGGAGAAACTGAGACACTAGGCAGTTTGCCCACGCCTTGAGAGTCAGCAGCTGGATGCAGGTCGTTTGCCCTGGAGCCGGGAGATCCTGCTACCCGAGTCTTCCTAGCTGCAGTGTGTGAGAGAGTGTGCAGTCTCTTCTGCTCCTCACTCCGTCGTCTTCATCCTCAGCACAGTCCATCCCCAGAGGAGCTGCTCTCTGAACCCTGAACCTTGTTCCCAAAGCCCAGGGGTCTTCAGCAGAGTCCAGGGCCCCAGAGGGTCTGTGGTTGGCAGTGTCTTCTAGTGGTTAGGGTCCCGGTTTACCCCTGTAAAGGATACCTGCAGATTTAAAGCTCCACTAATGACCGTCTCAGGCTGAGCATGTGTCAGGGAATGGCCAGTTTAATTGTCAGTGGCTACACAAGCATCAGAGAAGAGAATCTCAGTGAGGACTCCTCTAGATCTCTTGGCCTGTGGGCATGGCTGTGGGTGATGCCTCGATTGCCTTAGCCGATAGGGGAAGGCCAGCCTGGTTTGGAACTCTAGACTGTAAGAGAGTAGGGAAAGCTAGGTGAACCCTAAGCGTGCGTGTGTCGATTGCTCTCTGCTCTCGATGGTGGAGGTGATAATGATGTGACTCGCTGCTTCAAGTCCCTGCTGCTTCGACCTCACTGCTAGGATGGACTGTAACCTGGAACTGGGAGCTAAAATAGACCCCTTCTACCCTAAGTGACGTGTTATCAGGGCATTTTTATCAGCAGCAGGAATGAAGTGAGAACACCCCCATATTACCCACTTGGTTAGGTTGATGTGAACGGGTCTGGTGGAGGCAGGTTGTATTCAAGCCCCTCTTCCAGAAGTTGTCTTGTGATCAGCACAGGCCAGATCATCACCTTTGGCCGTTTTTTCCACCACTTCCACTGAGGTGACAGTGAACTTGCAGCCCGCTCCAGTGGTACCGAGTAGCTACCTCAAGAGCATCCAGTCTCTACCAAGACTGGTGTGCTGCAATGGGGAGCACCCTCTATAGGGAGCACCCAGCATCTGGAATTATCCTTGCAGCCCCCTGAAAGGAATCTGTCTTTTATGGTGTGATATCTATTATGGCATGGTGTCTCTTGTAGCGTGAGCTTTTGTAAGGCTTTTTTTCTAATCCCTGAGGGTTACAAGAAAGGGAAGTGTATTAGTCAGGATTCTCCTGCAAAGTTGATCGGCTAAACTTTGCCCAGATACTGAGTCACATCAAGGCACCTGTTGAGTTAAATGGGGTTAGTCAATGTACAGAGTGAGCCCAGGTCTTGGGAGTGTTTGTGAGCTGTGTGTGTGCATGTGCGTGCTTGCGTGTGTGTATGCGTGCATGCGTGTATGAGACAGGACCTTGCACTCCAGGTCTTAGTCTCAGGAAGACTGCTTCCTTTAGGACCCAACTCACACATGCTGGAATCCTTTAGCCCAGCACTTCTCTCTTGCCTGCCCAGAAATGACCTAGGTGATATTGTCAAAATGCAGCATCTAGCCCAGCAGGTCTTGGATGGGGGACAGCAAAAAACACTTACATGCCCTGACTGTGAACTGTGCAAGTTCTGGGTACCTCTCAGGTGTTCTCCATCCATAGTAACCTTGTAAGGTGAGATAGTGTCTGCGCTTTTAGGAGCTGAAGAATTGATGGGCAGGCCTGTGGCCTGTGGGAGGTTCCCTAGGGAGGGAGAGGTGGTACTGGGTTCTGATCCCGGACAGGTCTGTTCTGACCTCCACATCTGAAGCTTCTTAGGTGGGACAGACAGCAGACAGCCCATAGCTTCCATGTTCACGCTGACATCTTTGCTGGGTGAGAACAAGTCAGGGTGGTTAGCCACCTGTCTTGGGCCTCTCAGATGTTGCAGTTGGGGGCGGGGATCAGTAGATAGACACCCCAGTGGCCTTCCTGTGACTCCTCGGTGCATACTGGACTCTGGCCTTGCTAGAGGAGAGCCACAGAATAGAATGTCACACAAAGGGGAGCTGACTGCAGTTCCGTCCTTGTGTTCCTCAGAGGCACTGTGACAGATAAGCATCTGGACTTATCAACCCCTGGTCTACCTTCTTTTCCAGGCAGGAGCCCCAGGCATTGTTGTCCTGGGACCACTCTGTTGTGCTGGCTGCACCCCAACTTCTCATTCACCCACACCCCTGCAGGCTTCTCTCAGAGCCCTCACATCACATTTCATTTCTCCTGCCGACATGCTGCTCTCTGAGCTTACATTTACATTTGAGGTCCCGTCAGTTCGATACACCTCCTGTTCCCACCCCACTTACCTGCTGTGCCCTTCAGGAAGAGCCTGGAGGTTTGTGGAGCACGTTTTTAGAGAAGGATGGAGTGTGGGGTGGGGACTCCCGAGGATTTCCACTCCCTGGGCTGCCATGCACCGTGGTCACAGAGGTCTGGTGTTCCAGCTCCCCGCAGCACGTCCTCCTCTGATCTGTGTGTACCCCCCCCCCCCCCGCTTCTTCAACGACCCAGAGAAGGACCACATTCATCTGCTTGTTGGCTCAGCTAGTATCTGATGATGCTGAGGTGTGAGGGGCAGGCAGGCACAAATGACCCTCAGTGCAGGGACCAAACCCTCTGTCCTTTCACAATAGAGTCTCCCAAGCCCATCACCTGGTTCATAGGGCACTCACTGGTGAACCCTGCTGCTCTCCTTCACCGATGCCGACTGGTGTCTCTCCTCAAGCCTGTTTTGGGAGGCAATACTGGCATGATTGACTCCATACTCTTCCAAACAGATGCAACTTTGTGTGACTCCAGCTTCCGACAGTTGCCAGAGAGGTACATACACTCCAGCAGTAGAGTGCTTCAGGGTCTCAGGGTAGCCCTGAACCAATGAAAAGCTGAGTTTTATAGCTATGACACCTATATTTAATAGACAGTCAAACGCCTAGGGTGATCTTTGAGTACCCTAATCCTGCCTGGGAGGAGCAACCTCACCTCAGAGTAGAATCTGAGGCCACTGTTGAGGGTGCAAAGAGGATTTCCAGGCAGTGCCATGGGCTAGAGCTGACTTGATTCTTTTCTGAGCAATATGAACAGGAATCAGGGATGCCCAGCAGGAACAAGCTGAGTTTTTTGAGGCTCTCAGTGTGCTCAGTACCTGTTGACACTTCCATGGGGTTCAAGGGACCAAGACAAGTGATTCCTTAAACTTTGGGGATATATATATATATATATATATATATATATATATATATATATATATATATATATATATATATAGTCATTGAAGAATCACAACAAAGAACTCCTGTGGCCACTGCCAGGCCAGACCGAGAACTTCAAGCCTAACTTTGACAGGCCTCATTGTCTTCTCTGTCTCAGCTGTTTTATTTGTATATTTTCAAAACAGTTTAAAATTTTTTAATTTTTTTATGCCTATGAGTGTTTTTGCCCGCATGTATGTATGCCTGTTGTCCATGGAGGCCAAAAGGGGGTGTCAGATTACCTGAAGTGAGAATTACAGATGGTTGTGGGCTGCCATGTAGGTCCCGGGAGTTGAACCCTGGTCCCCTGGAACAGCATCAAGTGCTCTTAACCACTGAGCCATCTCCCCAGCTTCAGTCAGTTTCTAACCTGGTGGATCTTAAGTTAGCGTCAAGAGCTGTCCCTGTCCTGGGCTGTGTGAGCCTCCTCTGTTTGCAGTTGTACCACATGGAGTTCAGTCTGCTGCTCCGTCCTGTCTCTGGCTGGCCTCCATTCTGCCTCTAATAAAACTCATCAGACTGATAATGCTCCACACTGGAGCTCTGCTGATGGAGTGCTCGCCCAGCACGGACAAGTCCTGGGTTCCATCTTGAGCACCATTAGGCCGAGCATGGTGATGCATGTCCATAATCTCAGCACGCTGGGAAAAAGTGGGAAGAGTAGTTCAAGGTCATCCTAAGCTATATAGGGAGTTCGAGGCCAGCCTGGGCTATATGAATCTGTCTCAATCAAAACAAAGGACAAAAGGTCTATGTCCCTTCTGTGATTAGGTGAGTAAGCTTGCTTGATAACTTGTTGGCTTTGTTCACAAACTGCCATGTGTTTGGGATGAGGGTGGCCTCACCCTCTCAACCAGCAGGAAAGCCACAAGCCACTGTCTGCTCCAACCAGGTGATCTGGGAAGTTAACTCCTCCCTGTTGATCCTTGATGAGACCTTGGCCTTGATTGAGAGGCTGAGACCCCAAAAGAAGAGGGTCTCTTCACTCAGCTGAACCAGCCCTGATTCCCGAGCCGTTGAAATAGAGAGATGATCAGCCTGTTGTCTGTGGTCCTTTGCTGTGTTGGGTTCCTTTAGGCCCACCAGCCTGCCCGTGGGTTCACCTGCGCATAACTGAGTTTCCACCTTCACTGTGGGTTCTTTTGTGACGCGCCTGGTCCCTGATTGACTTCTCCTAAAGGATGGGGGGCTTTGTCCCGTCTTCCACTGCAGCATGCAGACTGCCAGTGGAAATCGGATCCTCTGCCCCCCACCCCCAACCCCCAGCCGTTCCTCTGCACAGAGCTGCACACAGACCACCTTGTGATACTCGAGCTGGTCTGCCCAGGGCGATGTGTATCCGATAGGCTTTCAATGCAGGTACACCTGCCACCCCTCCCCCAAACTCATGTTATTATTCTGGCTTGTTCCAACCAGAAGGTTCTTTGCGTGGTTTTTTTGGTCCACTTTTCTCATTGAACCCTACAAAGTCTTAGAATTTTCTAGAACATGGCAAATACTGGCTCTTCATCTGTCTTTCACTGGAGGGATCCCCACCCCCCTATGGAGGGCTTTAAAACTGACTGACGCTCACTGGACTCCTCTCCCAGGGGACCATTGGTAGGATTGTTTTTCCCGACTTTCTGAGCTACGACCTGAGTGCTCAGGTCATGGACTCCGCTTTCTGAGCATAGCTCTGTCGAGGTGGAGTGGGGTTTGTGGCACACCCCCGCCCCTCAGGAGCTCTGCTTGAGAGCTGCTTTTTCTCTGGGCTCTCTGGAGGTGGCTGCAAAGGAATGTGGGCCCCTGGCTGAGTGTTCAGAACACACACATTCCTGGAGCGAGTTAAAATTAGAAAAAAAACTGCCACATTTCCTGCCATTCAGGCACGTCTCTGGTGTTTGTTTGCACAAAGGTTCTTCGGTAACAATCTGGAGTGGCTTTGGGAGGAATGGGAGCTGAAGTCATGATTTTCAGGAGGGAGGTGAGCCGTTTCCATGGCGACTTTTGTTGTGGGCGTCTCCCGCTTTGAGCCCTTGCAGAATGATACTGGAATGGAAAAATGCTGTCAAACAACTCCTTTTGATAGGTCCCAAGAAAAATTTAATTTTGCTCATTTTTTTTTCTAGAGGGTAGCTATAAAGGTGTAGCAGCAGAGCACCTCTCTTTTCAAATGACTCTTTAAGTTTGACTACTGACCTCCACTTTCTGCCTATTCTAGGAGGGGATCACCGCTAACACACTCATCAGCCAGAATTCTCAGGTACCAGGTGGAGTGGAGGACTTCTCAGTCTGTGTCCATACATGTGCATTGTGAATAGTCTAGAATCATCCATTCAACACAGAGTTACTGAGTGCCTTGTGTGCCTGCCAGGACCCAGGAGGTTCCCAGTGCTCAAGTGAACAGGACAAAGGTCTTGTCTTCATAGAGCATTTATTCTGGAGATGGGGGAGGGGGCAAGGGAAGATGTGTGTACCAGGAGAGGCAGACGAAGCTGGGTGGGGGTTGGGCAGGTAAAGTATACAGTGTTTGATAGAATGTGTGTCCCGAAAGATACCCAAACCCTGGTATACATGATTGTAACCTGAAAGGGCAAAGAGGCCTCTGCAGATCAAAGGAACCTGAGGTTTCAGGATTTCTTGGTGTTTTACTTGGTAAAGAAGAGATTCAAGAGCCCCCCACTAGCATCTACGGCACAGTTTGGAGCATGGCACCATGATAGGACCTTGTGAGGTGGTGAGATCACCGGGAGAGACAGGAAACTAGGGAGTCTAGGATAGGATGAGGCTTATTCTTTTTAGGGGTGCCCCCACCACTCCATTGCCTTCTATTAGGCCCTGTCTCTTAATGCTTTTACCGTTTCTCAGCATCTCCAGTCTGGGAGACTAGGGTTTCAGGACTCAAACTGTACCCAAACCATAGCATGTGGGGTTCCTACCTCCGTCTTAAATTCAAGCACACACGTCTTTGTAAGAGGTGGTGCAGAGAGGTGTGACCACAGGCGCTGATGACAGACGCAGGCTGAACTGGGATGCTTTGGATACGGAGGCAGCGACACCGGCGAGTACTAGAAACTGAAAAGGGGTTTCTAGCTCCAGCCTGCTGACCCCAGCTCCTTGGCTTTAACCCAGGGCCTGGGTTTCTAGCCCCTGGAACGGCATCAAATCCATCTGTGTCTTAAGCTGTGATCTGTAGAACAGTGTTGCAGCAGAAAGAGGAGAGATGGCATCTGGGAATCCAAGGAAGTGACCTCTGAACAGAGCCCTGCTTTCTTTCAACCCAGGGCGGGCTTCCCTGCTGACTGGCCTGGGACCAGGGCACCTGCATTAGTACCCAGACCCAGCTGAGAGCCCCAATCCCATGACCTGTGTTCAGCCTGGGAGCAATCCATGGTGATTTTATGAAGTACTGATGGAAAACCCTCTACTGGAATGCAGATGTCCTTTGCCCTCCTCTTCAGACGTAGCTGGGTGTGAATTCATCATAGTGACGGGACGAAGTGTCTGCTCGGCTTTCTGAACTGGAATTTTCTGTGCCAGCAATGCCAAGTCGCCCTCCAGCTCTGACCAGAACCAACCAGGAGTCGAGGGCCCCTTTCTGTCCTTCAGCCTCGTGTTTGCGTCTTGGCAAAAAGCCAAGCCAGTGACCGCGAGCCAGCTGTACATGTCCCATCTGTTCTGGACTGTGACCCCCAAAGGCAGAGCCTTTATTTTAGATGGTGACTGCTCTCAGGAGCAGGATTTGGGGTACCAGGAGGAGAGATGAGGAGAGAGAAAAACAGCAATGGGTGAACTGTAGAAGGAACAGCGTTGTGGACTACTGAGGCTGCACGGTACTGGGGCCTTCTTGAGGAGCTATGAGAACATGCCTTGGAATTGCCCTGGGGGCAAAGAGCATGGGTCCTAGGGTTGCCTTGGGGTATCTACCAAGACTGGTGTGCTACAATGGGGAGCACCCTCTATAGGGAGCACCCAGCATCTGGAATTATCCCTGCAGCCCCCTGAAAGGAATCTGTCTTTTGTGGTGTGATATCTATTATGGCATGGTGTCTCTTGCAGTGTGGGCTTCTGTAAGGCTTTTTTCTAATCCCTGAGGGTTACAAGAAAGGGAAGTGTATTAGTCAGGGTTCTCTAGAGAAACAGAACTGATAGAATGAATATATATGGGATTTATTAGAGGTTATAGGTTATAGTCTGACTCTTCCAACAATGGCTGTCTTCCAATGGAAAGTCCAAGAACCCAGTAATTTTTCATTCCATGAGGCTGGATGTCTCATCTGGTCTTCAGTATACTCTGGAATCCCGAAGAAGTAGGCTCTAATGCCACTGAAGGGATAGACTTGCTGTCGAGAGTGAGGGCAAGCAGGTAGAGAGTGCACCTTCCATGTTCCATGATAGGCTGCCAGCAGAAGGTGTGGTCCAGATTGAAGGGAGAGCTTCCCACCTCAAAGGAGCCAGATTTAGGGTGGGTCTTCCCACTTCAAACAATTCAATCCAGAAGAATCCCTCACAGGTGTGCCCAGGTACATGGGTTGTAGTTAAGTCCAGATGTAGTCAAGTTGACAACCAAGAATAATAGCCAGCACAGGACATGTTTCTGCTCCATCCAATAAGCTTGGAGACAGGTGACTCAAAACGACTGCTGTGACAATATTGAGAAGAACATGGGGAGAGTTCAAGTGTGCCAAGGCTCACAGGAGCCTCCTTCCTGCTGGTCCCACGGCCCTTGTCATGCCAGGCTGGGGTGCCATTCTGTCTTGTGCTAAAGCATGCAGGCAACTCTCATCTTCTGTATTCAACCTCATCTCTCTCTCTGATTTCTAGCTCGCTTCTTAATCTTGCCAAATTGCTGCTTCACGGAGGCAAGGAGGAAAGCGAGCTGATGGGGATGGCGAGGTGACACAGAGAGCTGATGGCATCCCGTAACTTCACATCCCTGGGAGCCAAATGAGCCCGAGCCATGGAGGGCGGGAACCGGGTTGACGGCTTGCTTGCTAACCTTCCTTTCATGCCGAATTAATGGGGCTTGAGAGGGAGGAAGGCGGGAATGAACAGATATGCACAACAGTAGAACATGGGATGGAGACTAAGGCAGAGCCCATCTTCATAGCTACACTGCCTCTCTGGGCCGGTGTGTGCTGGATCGAGACCCTGTCTGTGTTTGCTTCAACGTGACCGAAGCCAGGAGGCCGTGAGATCAAGGCAGTGGAGCCAGCCGGCAGGTTGGGTGGTCGCTCAGCCCTGTATCACAGATTGAAAGACCTCCCAAAATGCGTTACAGTCCGACAGAGTGGCAGTCATATTGACTGTGTTTTCAAGTTTGTGTTATTTTTTTTATTTAAACTATGTGTGCTTAAAAATAAGACATTGCCCGGTATGTTGGCACACACCTCTAATCCCAACACCCCAGAGGGTGGAGATAAGGAAGATTTCAAATATGAGGTTAAAAAAAAAATACCAGTGAAAACAAGGTATTTCCTACAGACTTGGAGGGACAGTTTAGTCTTTAAAATACTTAGACTATAAGTCCGGGAACCTGAGTTCAGTCCACAGCACCCATGTTTAAAAGGTGGGTATGGTGTGTGGGGAGGTGGAGATCTGCAGATATCTGGGGCTCACTGGCCAGTCAGCCTGGCCTCATTGATGGGCCTCAGGTCCCCGTAAGAAACCCTACCTCAAAAGCCAAGGGCAGCTCCTGAGGGATGATACCCGAGGTTGACCTCCGGCCTCCACATGCGCAGGCACACACACATGATAAACAAGTAAATGAAAGGTGTTTCTTGCGATGGGGGCGTGGCTTCATGTTCTGGATAACGCTGTGGTCATCTCTGAGGGATTTAGACACTGAAGTTTCATTTGGGAGAAATATTGAGCACACAGACTGGTGCTATATAAGTCGATGCAGGTTTGGGGTTCCAGCGAACATCCCCCACTGGCTTTCCTTTCTCGGTTTCCGTATCTGTTCGGGGGCGTGGTGGATTTGAAAGGTGGTCTGAGATAACCCTTTGGATTAGTGAACCACAAGTCCCTAGGAAGTGGACACCTCCCCCTACCCACTTTGCTCTGCTGTCTGTCTGGGCTTTCTCAACTGTGACTGTCACCCCAGCCCTCTACCCACCCCCACCCCACATGCACACACAAAGCGGAAGAGGGAAGAGGGTTCTTGGTCCACAGTGAGTCAGGCATGGAAAGAATTTGGGTCTTGTTGAAAGGCTCGGGCCTCTGGCTGCATTTCTCTCTCCTTCGCCTCTTAGACTGTTGCCAAGGTGAGAGGTTGCCAAGGAGTAGATTTGACCTGTAGGAAGGAGCGCTCCAGAGGTCAGCTGGCAGCCCCAGGCTGGTGGTCCTTGGTCAGCAGGGGACAGCTCTCCCTGCTGCCCCGGCTGTGCTGCTGGAGGGAGAGTCGGCTGGTAGGAGCTGTGAAAGGTGGGGCCAGGACTCTGATGTTATCTTACTGCCCCGCCCAGCATCCGGGAGGGAGGATTTCTCTGTATCCCATGGCAGAGCTGGGATTTGAGTCCCTGTTCGTGGAAAAGCCAAGTCTTCAGCACCTTCACCTTTTCTCGGTCTCTGCAGCCCCCTCCATGTTTTGTGGAGGCAGGAATTCTCTCAAGACCCCGCCACGGCTGCCTTCATCTGCAGGATGTTTAACTTTATCCAACTTTTAGACTTGGGGGCTTTTGTCACCTGTAAGGGACAGAGAAGGAAGGAAGTACAGCATGGGACTTCATTATGTCCCTGCTTGCAGACATCCGGTCTCTGCAGCCTGCCTTGTCTAGGGCTGTTGCCTTTACGTTTCGCTCCTCTAATTATCGAGGTTACAGATGCTTGCTTTGTACAGCACGCTACACCATCCCGGCTCTGCTCTTGCCCGTCCTGCTCAAGGGGATGAGGTCATCGAAGCCCTCCCTGGTCCTGCCTCCAGTCCTTTTCTGCCCCGTGTGCTGGGGACACCTGTCAGGCTGCCTCTCAGGCTTGCCAAGGACAGTAACTGAGATGACGGATGGAAAAACACAGTTCGGGTTCACTATACCAATGACTTCCAAAGCGTTGGCTGGGACCCTGTGAGTAGTGTTCATTCTCAGGCTTGCCCTCGACTGCAGAACCAGGAACCTGGGCAGGCTGGGAATAGGCACTGGTCTGTGGTAATCAGTTCTCTGAGAGACACCAGTGTTTGGGAACCCCAGCCTTACTCAGATGTAAGAAATGAAGTTCTCAACACTTGGGGAGGTTTCTGCTGTGTACTTGGTGCTGTGCTGAGTATTTTCTGTTTCAAAGGAATAAAAGACAAGGTCCGTTCTCCCAAATGGTCTGTATGGGCTTGTTGAAAAGCCGGGAGGAAACAGCTCACATAGGAAGGAGTTTTTCACATGCGACGGAGAGTCTTGTTTTAACAGGCAGGGAAATGGAGGTCCAGAGAAACGAGGTGATGCTAACTAAACCCATCAGGCTTACCTGAATGCACACATGCATGTGCGACTGACAGCCGCCAGTCCTCTGTTCCAGGTTGTTTACACATGCACACATCAAGTCCTGCAGATGAACTGCTCATTCCCATGGTCCTCATGGGTGGTCCTTCATTGGCTCCCCAGGAAGGTTTCCAGCTCATAGTCAGGGCACAGGCTGCACCCTGCCTGAGGAAGTGGCTTCCTCCGTAGCTTTTAGATGGTGGTCACAGATAAAGCAGGTTAAAGACTTCAGTCCCAGGGGAAGGCAGGAAGATCGGGGGTTCAAGACCACCCTTGGCTACATAACAAACATAAGACCACCCTGGGCTACATGAGACCCTGTCTCAAGAAACCAAAGATAAATAAGAAGTCTTCTGCTGGCCGGGCGGTGGTGGCGCACGCCTTTAATCCCAGCACTCGGGAGGCAGAGCCAGGCGGATCTCTGTGAGTTCGAGGCCAGCCTGGGCTACCAAGTGAGTTCCAGGAAAAGGCGCAAAGCTACACAGAGAAACCCTGTCTCGAAAAACCAAAAAAAAAAAAAAAAAGAAGTCTTCTGCTAGTAGCATCCAGAGTGGTCCAGGGCTTAAGTGCACAGCCAGGCCCTGAGATCTCAAGTCACTCCTGGATGCCACAGGGGCTGGTGGCACTGACCTGCCTGCCCTTGGAGACTTTGGGAGGCACCATGCCACTGAAGGAGCCAGGACTGCCCGTCTGCTTTGTGAAGGAACCCTGGGGTGCTTTTCCTCTTTCCAGGGTGGAACCAGCTCTTAATAATAACTTTGAAGTTGGATTGGGTCGGCTCCTGTTTCCCTCTGTGGCCACATCCTCATCTTTGCGCCTCTCCTGCCCTCGCTGCGCTGGCTGCCCTTGGCACCGCTTCTGGCCTCCAGCCCACACCTGTGGGTGGGGGCCCACTTGCCTCTGGCTTGAGCCTGCAGCCGCCTGGCCCTGTGCCCGTTGCGCAAGTAGCCTGGCATGGAACAGGGGCTTGTAAACATCTCTGAAAAGCCAGGAAACAGGTCTTTCAGCTTTGTGGACCAGAAGGTCTCTGAAGTTGCCTCGTGGTTTAGCCCAGAAGCCCTAGAGGAGACATTAGCTGACATGTTGGCTTATTCAGTAAGACGTCAGTGTAAGGACACGGAGATTTAAATTTCATGTAATGCCCACCTCATGAGATACTGGTCTTTCGATTTATTCCACTCCATCCCCCAACTATTTAAACACACCTAAACTCTGCTTTTGTGGGTCCTACAGAGGCAGATGACCACACTGGTTCAGCCCACAGGCTAATCGCTTGCTTCTGGTGTAGGGCAAGGATTCACCCGTTTCTGTCTTGTGTGTTCACTCTGGAATCTCAGCACTTGCCCATGGGAGGGCCGGATGCGCAGGTATGAGACTTACTTGGATCCATAGCTCTCTGCTGGAGCCCTATCTCAGGGTGTTGAGACAGAGTACAGACTTTGGGGTATTGGCTGGAATAGAGAGCCCTGTGGGGCCTTTTCTGAAGACTTGTAATAGGTGAGGTGGGTGAGGACGTTAGCCATCTCAAGTCTGTCTCCCTCAGCAGCATCCAGAATGGCAAGGCCCTGAGACTCACTCTCCTTGTTTGGTAGATTAGAATGTGAGATGTGGATTATTTGATGGGCAGTTCTAACACAGAAACACAATTATGTTTCTTGCAGTTCTGGTACCTGGAGTCCAGCATGGATGTGGAGTGGAGGCAGAGGAGGTTCCCTCAGGGGTCACTGTAGGGGGGCTGCCCCTGGCCCCGCCCCAGCCCTGGTGGCTACTGGAGGCCTTTGGCCATTGCCGTCATCACGTCCATCTGTTGTAATGGTCGCAGGGCCTCTCCCTATTTTCCATTTTAGCAAATCACCTGCTTTTACTGGATTTGAGCCTTAATCTCATTTTACCTCCTTAGAGGTTCTCCCTCCAGATGAAGTCATATTCTGAGATACTGCGGCCTATGAATTTGGTGGGGAGGTCATCTAAGAACGTTGGAAACAGAGGGACTTGCTAAGCGTCCTGGAATGGGGTGTGGACAGTCTGTCTCTCTGTAGTTTACTGTTTGAAATTGGTGGGATGGTGGACATGAGTCTTTACCCAGCTTTCTAGCACTCAGGTAGGGTCAAGCTGTGAGATTTCATGTCCTCCAGGACCATGAGAGATGACCAGGGTGGCCGGACACCCTCTTGTTCAGCAGCTTGAGAAAATACTGGTCCTTTGAGACTGCTGAAAACAAGGTAATGTTGTCCTCTCTGCACTGGATTTATAGGGAGTTCCCCAGATTCTTCCCGGGGATGACAATGGTGTTTCTTGAGTCTACTGGAGATGTAGAATCTTCTGGACTTTATGATGACTCCATCCACTCAGTATGGTTATCCTTGAGTCATGACTACTGATGGGCCCTTGTAGAGACCTTGGGTTTCCAGAGAGTTAGAGCAGGAAGATGGACAGGGGTCATCTGGTCCTGTCAGATGGGCGTCCAGCATAGCCACCTCTCCCTCCCGTTCCTCAGCACCGCAGTGGCAGGTGGCTAGTGGGGTACTCTGAGTCAGCCTGGTTTTGCTGTGCTTGGGGTCTTTCCCCTTTTGACATGATCTTCCTGATTGTGGAGTCCTGTAAGAGCTCTGACAGAGTTTGCCCAGTTCTGAGGACTTGTTTGACCTAAGAACAGTATGGCTGGCCGTTCTCCAGCAAGCCTGATGGCTGGACTGTGGTGCCTGCTCCGGGGCCTGCATGGCCCTCCCCGTTGGTCTCCTTTAGGATTGCGGTCTCTCTTGTTTATGAACACGTCTTCTTACACTGTCCTTTTTGAGTGATATTTTTCTGGTGCCCGTCATGTCAAACACTGCCTCTGTGTTTACACGGCCCATCTGTTTTCGCGCATGGCATTTTTCTGGGGTGCTTTAGCTTTCCTCTGCTTCCTACCTTTTGGTACATGTGAGGTTTGTATTTCTGTTGAAGCCCTCATGGGTGAGGTCTGTGCTCTGAAATCTCAGCATGCGCCCTGGCTACATAGGGAAGGGTTGTATGTCACATAGATGTGGGTCAGGGACACAGATGCTAGTCCGTGAAGGTATGGGGCATGGATATGAGTCTGTGTGCATGAGCACTGTTGCAGATGGAGTAGCTTTTGAAGTAGGAAGGTGTCCAGAATGGACTCCTCTCTTCCTGCCCTGCCCAGGACTGCATTCCTATAAATGCCCACAGCAGTACAACCACCTCCTCAGTTCTCGAACGTTGGCCTGGGGTGGATGGCTCCAGGGACTCGAGCCTTTAGCCCCACTACGTCTTACCTGGTGGTCAAGTCTAATCTTGCTGGTGGTCATTCTGTGGCTGTCTCACTGTGTCACCAAGATGGCCCCTCCTCTCCACTATGTCAGGAGGGACCACACGGCTCCATTGGGTTGGAATCTGCCTGGGTTTGGCTGCTGATAATAGCCAGTGGCTAGAGCAGAAGCAAGGGCAGGCTAGCCCAGAGGCAGGCTAGCCCAGAGGGGGCTGCTGTGATCCTTCCATCAGGGCAGCTCTGGAAGGCCCACAGTGAAGGATCTGCCGTCTAAGTGTCTATCTCCCCATTCCACCCCTGCAAAGACCCTTACAACAGAGCCCACCCTCAGAATCTTCTCACACAGCCCTTTCTGTCTTGCAGGGCATCCCTCTTCTCGGGAATGGAAGGTCAGGTCTCGGAGTTCCTCCTCTGACATCAGGAGGCCGACATCCCCCAGCAGGTAAGCAGGCCCTGGATGAAGTTGCTACCTTTCTCCCGCTGCCCAGCAGCAGCATTTGGTGCCTGAGATGCCCAGACCAGTGAGTGTATGTCAGGGGTAGAGAGGAGGGAAGGCTCCCAGCACACAAAGCCTCACCAGAGCAGGGAGCAATAACTTCCAGAAGTTACCGTCAGCTCACAGTGTGACCAGCTGGGAAAGGTCAGGTGTCTGAAGCTGGCACCTGTGTGTTTCCAGGATGGCCACGTTCCCGTTTACTTTCTGTGAATTCCCATTCATGTCCTGTGGACAGACCGGTGGAGCAGCTTATTCCCTGGTGACAGCAGAGGGCAGGGCCAGTCGCCTGTCCTGGGTTTTGCACAAAGGAGCCGTTATTCTGACATGTGTTTCCCAAGCCCAGTGCTGAGCAGTTGGTTCCATTGGCCCTCAGGTAATAGATGACCCCTCCACCCCCTTTCCAGGGGTGTCAGGAGGAAGAGGATTAGTGGGTGCTTGGATTAGTTCCTGTTTGTTCGAATCTTTCCCTTCTGGCTCTCAGTAGGACCGCTGTCCCCAGTAAAGTCAGTGGGGAGGAATTTCCATATGATACAGAGGTACCTTGTGTCTTTCCTTGCCCAGTGGGAAACATTGGCTACCACTGAGCACAAGACTGCTGCTCTGAAGGCTGAAAAGGGAGTTTGAGGAACAGCTGCTGGGTCATGTCATCTTCCATTCTGGAGCATGTATGGGTTTAAATAAAGCCTGCCGCTGACCACAGGGGTTGGTAGGGGGTTCTCTTTAAATCCACAGTGCCTTCTGTAATGAAGCCAAGTAAGCTGCTGGTTTTTTTTTTCTGTGTCTCTCCCCATCATTTTTGTCTTATCTCTGTTCAAGTCCGCAAGTGCACTAGAGTAGGGAGAATGCCTGGGCGTCCTGGGATACCACAAAGCATGCAGGCGCCGTCAGTCCCGGGGTCAGTGTTCAGGCTCCTGAGGCCTGAGGTTTTAATGCCCAGGAAGTGGCCGGCAGAAAGACTTTTCCTTATAAGTGCAGCTCCTTGCCCTGTAGGCGTTGATCTGTTTGGGTTGTGGAAACAAGCTGAGAGCCATCCACATTCCTCACGTTCTTTTGGCCTGGCATTGGCCAGAGGGGGGCCAGGGCTTGAAATTACTATCAGTCGCTGCCCGTGATTCTCTGTGGATGAACTTTGGGGATTCCAGAGGGTTGTGCAGCAGGAAATGGGGGAGGGGGCTGCTTCTCTCCTCCTCCACCTCAGACTTACTGGTCTTGGCTATGGGGAAGAGCTTGGCTGAGCAGGCCCCATCCTGATCTATATTAAAGGAGACTAAAGAGACTGCTCTTTGGTCGCCTTGTGAGAGGCCAACACCATAGCACCCAGCCCTGCCCTGGGTGGCATTTGTATGGTTTGCTTTTTCTGGCACTCTGCCAGATTCACTGGGTCAGTGAGATGTCAGGGAAGAGGAAATAGGAGGAGAGGTGCCCTAGGGTGGCTTTGCCATCTCAAATGAGCCACCGGGGACTTGGTGTCTCCCACCTGAGAACTCAGTGAGTTGAGGTAGGCTCTGTTTGCTCACCCTAAGGTCATCCATCTTTGGGTGAAGTTCAGGGACTAGATGCCAGTTGTCACATCACTCAAAGAACCCAGCACCCGGTGGCTGTGATACCTTGGGGTCAGTTCCCGTGATTTTTTTTTTCCAGGAAAACAAATGTCCCACGTTCTTGGTCTTTAAATTCACAACTTGATCAGCCTGGAGGTCGCTGTGATAGAGCTTCCCAGGATTTCTATGTCCAGAGCTCTGCTGGTGGCCATTTCTGTGGTTTGCTTGGAGCACCTAAAATACAGTTTCAAAAGCTTAGCCTGGAAATACTATGCCCTATTCCCATGCATGGACCGTGTGAGGGTGCGCAGGGGTCTGGTCATCTTTGAGACCAGTGTGACTGGCCCATGTACCTGTGATACGGTGTAGGGGTCTTGCTTGGTAAGTGCTCTACCAGTTAAAGAATTAAAAGGCAGGAAAAATCTTGAGCACCACAAGTTGCATGGGAGAAATCTCAAGCACCGCAAACAGGAGCAGACAGAATCAGCAGTTGAAAGGCATTTGTTGAGGGTTTGAACACACCCAGACACACAGGGAAGAGGGCCCTCTGCAAAGCGTAGGCAAAGGTGGGTCTTTTTAGGGCTGTTTTTTTTTTTTTAAGTCTTTGAAGTTTTTCCTCCCCTGATTTCGAGTTAGTCAGTTTGAAGAAAGCTAGCATGGTTTATGGGCCCACAGCTGTTGTGTAACATGTCCTGATCCAGCCTTGGACTTGTTGAGCCAGACCTTCAGCAGGGGGCCCAGGGAGATGAAAGCCCCCCCAGGCCTTTGTTTTAAGCTGCCAGGCCCTTGTCTCATGTCAGGAGGGTGAGGAAGAAGCCAGAGATACACCACCTTTATTACCTGCCATGGTCCCTCCCCCTGTCTGTCCACCAGGGCATCTGTTGGACTCCTAGTCTCTCACCTAAGACAGTTAAGAGTGCAGCCCAGCAGCTAAGTCGGGAGCCCGAGGTCGCAGCGGGGAGCCTGAGCTCTTTGTCCTGAGTGTCCTGCCCCCAGGCTCCAAGCCTGAGTGGGCTCGAGCACACAGCAGCGTCCATGGTCACCAACTCTTCTCACGTCTTAGGCCCCAGGAGCACTCTGTAGCCTCTGAGAGGACCTCATTCAGATTTAGCCCAGAGGCTTATTATGGGATAGCAAAGCCAAGGCCTAGAATTCCACCAGGTTTGTGTGCCCTCAAATCCACCTCCTGCCGACTCATTCCTTAGCTGGCACCTGGGAGGTATGAGCCATTGGGCATGTGCCATATCCCCGATCCCTTCACTGACCTCTAGGGAGAACCACAAATATGAGCCGCAAAGTAGAAATTAATAGGCAAACTTCATGTTAGGATGATAAGTTTCTTTAAAAATCAAATATACAATTAAGAAATTAAATGGTCTAAAAGGAAGGGTCTATCAATCTGTGGTGGTGGTGAGACATTTTCTTTAGGGGGCCAGGTGAAGCCATTCTGTGCAGCTACCGCCTGCCTGGATATTGTAGAGTGTCACTAACACATTTTGACTGTGTTACCTTAGAACTCGAATAACCTGAGAGGCCATCATCCTGGGGTGCCACTGGAAGGCGACAGAACCGTTAGGAGGTGTGGCTTTATGGGAGGAAGTTATAGGCCCACTATTGAGCGGTGAATTAGGATCAAGTCACACATAGGACCCCAGACACTGGCTTGCAGACTGAGTCATAGTAACTAATGCCCACAGCCTGACTAGCCTGGAACCCCTGCTGGCTAGGAGACATTCAAGTGCTGAGTCTCTCCCTGGGTGCCTGTGGGCCTGCCTGTCTGGGGTCATGTGTGATCTCATAGTTTCTGGCCAGTGATTAAGGAGGCTCATGGCCCACAGTGGCTACAGGAGGCTGTTCTTGGCATCTTCCAAAACCTCTGCCTTGAAATAGCCATGAAGTCTGTGCATCTTCATTCAAGAAAGGGCTTCAGCTGAAGGTGGGCAAGTTCAGCAGCAATGAAAGGGACCTGGGAAGCCAGGACAGAGAAAGGAGCCTGAACCTGATCATGGTTTTTAAGCGGCTCCTAATGGCCTCTTTATCTTCCTTCAAGCGGTGTGGCCCTGGGGACAGGTAAGACATTCTCATCATACTTGAGGCTTTGGGAGGGCGGGGGCAGGTTGTAAGGGAATTCCAGTGTTGTTTATATTGAGGGCTTTGGAATGTCTTGATGAAATACACTTGGCTTTGGAAGACCCTTCCAGTCCAGTCAGAAAAGCTCACTCACTCCCCAGCCCCGTGCCTCAAGTCCCCTCTAGCAGACTGACATTTGGGAAAAGCACATGGACAATATGCACAGCTCCCCTGGTAGTCACAGGGATGGGGAATGAGACCCAGGATCCCCTCAGGCTATCCAGTCCTGTACCTCAGTACCATATTTACTATATAACCTACCCACATCTGCCTACGTACTCCGCTGCAGCCGTGTGTGGCTCTTAGTACCTGATGCAGGCTGATGCTGTCTAGTTTACACAGTGTATTCTTGAGGGAGCAACAGTGAAGACAGACTCTGTACATGTTTGGTGCAGACATGATTTATAGAAGGATTTATTTTACTTTGAATTATATGTGTGTGTAGGTAGATACAAATGTGAGTGCCTTTGGAATCCAGAAGAGGATGCTGAGTTCCCCTGGAGCTGCAGCTGTAAGAGGTTATGAGCCATCTGGCCTGTGTGTTGGGAACTGAACTCAGGTTTTATGGGCTCCTAACCACTCTCTAGCCCCTGACATACTTTTAAAATATTTCGTTTGTCCTTTGAGAACTGCATGCGTGTGTATAGTGTATTTTGATCACATCTACTCCTTCCAGGTCCTCTTGGACCACCACTACTGTTGGTTATGCCGCCGAGCTGCCCCTCGTGGCTGGTCACCGCCCGCGGCGGCCATGCCCGCGGAGGAGCGTGCTGATTGAAAGAATCTTAGCCATGGTTACCTTTTTAGAGCTTTATTTGGGGGGGGGGGGGGGGAGACAGAGAAAGACAGAGAGAGAGGGAGAGAGAGAGAGAGACAAGGGGGGGAAGGGAGAGAGGGGGACCGAAGGGGGGAAGGAGCGCAAAGGAGAGGGGACAGAGAGAGCCCACAGAGGGCTCAACCACTTTTTAGGCTGGGAAGCCGGCGAAGGCTGATGACGTAATTAAAGGACGTAAATAAGGACCAAAACCTTACAACTACCACATCTTCTTTTGAACGTCAAGTCCTCTTCTTTTTTTTTATAACCTACTGAGCCCAGTCAGTGCTGCCTATAAACGCGTGAGTGTGAGGCCAGCCCCTGGGGCACGTCCAGCCTGTCAGTAGAGGTAACCGTAACTTCTGTGAACTGCTGGGTACACTGAGTGGTTTTGCAGCGTTTCACGGTACCCCACTCCATTCCCCTGCTCATACATTATTTCTGCCCCTCTCGTACGTGCTGTTCCCAGACCTTGGGGAAGACTGATCGAAATGGGTGTTTCTCATAGCCAGTTACTCTCAGCACATTGACCAGTTATGAGTCTCTGAATTAACCTCTGCCCCAGACATTATTTTTTGTCTAAATATTTTTATCTGTGGTTGTTTGGATTCATGGATGCAGGAGCTCTGGTAAGAAAGACAGACTGTATTTATTTGCGTAGATAGTGCCTCACATAGTCCAGGTTAGCCCTGAACTGGCTGTGTAGCCAAGGATGACTTCGAACTCCCCATTCTCCTGCCTCTACCTTCGGCATGCTGTGTTTATAGTCATGCGCACCACCACGACGGGTTTATGCAGAACTGGGGGTCCGTGATTGAACCCAGGGCTTTGTGCATGCTAGACAAACACACCACCAGCTGAGCTCATACTCAGCCCTGTATCTCATTCTTGAGTTCTTAAAATTATTGATGTAAAGAGTTTATGATTGATCTTCTCAAAGCTAGGTGTGATGGCACGTACCTATGATCTCAGCACTGAGTAGACTGAGGCAGGAGGATCACTATAAATTCAGGCCAGGGACGGTTACATAGTAAGACTCCGTCTCAAAAACAGAACAAAACAAACTATCCTCTAAGCACAGGCATTTTTTGGTTCTAGCCACAATAGTATTTGCATAAATTAGTATGGATTTACGTAGATTAATTTAGCATTTGCATAGACTAGTTTCTGAGAACATTTGTTTCCCCATTAGTAAACACGAAGCCAGGGTCTCAGAAGATTCTCAAGGACTTCAGGGGGATTGAATGTGCTCAGACTTGATGGAGAAGAAAGGGACTAGGCAATTGGTAAGATCCAGAGTCTTAACACAGCAGGGCCTGGGCACCAGACCTTGAGAAGTGAGGTTGCCCTTCAGGAATTGCAGAATCCTATGTCCACCCTTGCCTGTGCATCCTGCCTGTCCCCAGGTCTCTCTTCTCACTCAAGGAACGCCTGACCCAGGGATGGCCGCCAGCCCTTGCACAGCAATTCTTTGTGGGACGTGGCCCTGGCCACTGGGGATTTCTCAGTTCCCTGAGGAAGCTGCGGAGGCTTATAAGTAAGGGACAAACTTGGGCCTTTGGCCCCTGCAGTGTGGTCTGCTGTCCTGGTGTGCGGCCCCCAGTTGTGACTGGCATTTTCCCTTGGGCAGAGGCAGGTCCTGGAGCCCGCTGTGAGATGTGCTGAAAAGGCCACAGAGCCACGCTGCACTTGGCAGTAGAAGGAGCAGAGATTTGACAATTGGTGGCTTGTCCAGAGTCTCACTGAGGGGTCACCTCTCCTGTCCCTGTCCAGTGCCCTGCCAGTGTTGCCAGCAGCCCTGGATTGTACACTCAGTGAACACACCTTGGGTCTCTTCCTTCTCCCTTGACATTGCCCACACTCTGTCCACACAGAGAACATGTGGTGTGCCCTGGGCTCAGGACCCCCTAGGGTGGTTCACGGAGGGTTCGAAACATTGCTGTTCCTGCACACCTTCCCAGGCACAGTGATTTCCTACACACCTTTACAAGATTCTTTTTTAAAAAAAAAACTGTTTAAACTTGTATTTTATTATTTGTGTGTGTGTGGCTGTTTTGCCTGCATGTAAGTGCAGAACCCTGTGGCCAAATGAGGATGTCAAACAGATCTCCTTGGACTGGAGGAGTTACAGATGGTTGTGAGCTGCCGTGTGACGCTGGAAACTAACCCTGGGTCCTCTGGAAGAGCAGCCAGTGCTCTTAGCTACTGAGCCATCTCTCCAGCCCCCTTTACCAGATTCCTGAAGGATTGGCTGTATAAGTAGCTAAAAGCCTGGTCTTGGAAGGAGGCCTCCCAGGCAGGACTATGGAGCTTAGCTGAGCATGAATGATCCAGTCCCCTCGAAGGGATTGAATGTCTCCCAGAAGCCACCGACAGAAGCCCTCACCAAGCTTGTGTCCTTGATGGATTTTATTTCTTTGGCATTTTAAAGCGCACATGTTAATTTGCTCACTTTTGGAACCACCTGCCTTGAATCCCTGTGGAGAGCTGTTGAACTTGGTTGTACTCGAATGTGGAGGTGCTTGCCAGTGATGAATGCAGATCCAGGGAGCAGGTCCGGGAGCAGCTGCTTACCAGAAGGTGGCTCCTGGACAGGTGACAGGCAGAGGTTCCTGTCCTCTGAGCTGACTGAGCTCTTAGTGCTGAGGTGGTGGAGTGTCATTTGAGGAGTTGTGAGGGGACTTGCCAAGGAGGTGAGGTTTAAGTGATGCTCTCTACAGACTTGGCAAGCGGAACGTGGAAAGTCAGCCTGGGTTTTGTTCAGGGTTGGGAAACTCCTCTGCCGTTGGGTTATCATTAAGCTTGCCACTGTGCTTTCCAATAGATTATCTCCCTTGATCTTCTCAAGGCCGGGTGGCTTGGGCCTAGCATTCATTCAAACTGCATTTCACATAGGAGGAACTTGTTCCTTCAGGTTGAACAGCAAGCAGTTAAACCAAGGTCAGCGACTGGGAGAGATCCATCCAGACTGAGTCATCAGAGCTCAGCACCATTACCCAGGATCCCCCAAATATCCATGAGCTCAGATGTTACAAAGCCAAAGAAGGTTCTAGAATGGTCCAGCACAAGAAGAAATTGTCTGCCAATAGCAGAATGTAGAGAGGGTGTGCATGAGCCTCTGACCTTGGTGGGATGCTGAGCACCTCACTCCTGCGTGTCTTTGATCCTTGATCTCAGAAGAGCTTGGCATCCTCTGCAGGGCAATCTGCATACAAGTCACTGTGGAGTCCTTGACCCAACCTAGGCGCTAAGTTTCGGTGGATTGATTAACTTAGCCTTACTCCAGATAACACCTGGAAATTCTTCAGGTACTACACATGAGTGGGCTTCAAATTGAGCACCCCAAGGGTCTTTTGAACACCCACCTCCCTCTGGACAGCCCGGGGCTGCCCCGTGGGCTTGCTCTATCCTCAGTAGTGGTCCAGGAAGCACCCAGGGGCCAAGGATAGCTGACTAGCATAACTGTGCTCTGGCTGGGACCTTCAGAGCCTAGGATTCTAGGGGCTCAGGCCATAGAGGTCAGAGTATTACTTGATGGACGGGGCAGAATCCCCACTGAGCAGCTGGGTGTGTGGAACATGCCGTCTTTATCTGCTGAGAAAGACCCCTCCCCTCCAACCCCACTTCCCACAACTATTTCATGAGGACCTTTCTCCTACCCACCGAGTGGTTCTGGGGGTCAAGCCTAGGTCTGAATTCAGATCTTGGCCTCCGACACTGAGTGGGCCCACTGACTTGCTCTGCCTTCGTTTGCTCCTCTCGGACAGGAGCGAGAAGCTCAGCTCAGAGCCCAGGTGAGATGAACCTCGAGTAAAAAGACATTGAACCCACAGTGGGGTAACAAGATGCCCGAGGCTGCCACTCTTAAATGTCTGTATCCAGGTGACTCTGGGCCAGATTCTGGTCCTTCTCTTAGCTGGGTCAGGGTTTGCTCAGTCTTTGAATTGGTTTTATAGGATCCTGGAAAGCAGGTGCAGAAACTGCGGGACTCTGCCTCTCTTCATAGTGTGTTGTTCCGGGGACACCACTAGACACTGTGGCTCCTAGTCAGTGTCTCTAACCAGTTGCTGCTTGCTGGGGACACCCTAGGGACACTTGCCTTGACCTCCCGCATCCAGCATTTTCTCTTTGTAGGACCTGTTAGGATTCGCCACTCCAGCTATATGACCGCACATGCGCAGTTCAGTAGCTGAGCAAGGGGTCTTACGTCATCAGTGCGCTGCGTGATTGCGCAGTTGTGTGCTGCACGGTCATGCAATCAGTGCATGCGTGGCATAGCTCCGTAAGCCCACCTGCGCATGTGCAGGGGAATCCTAAAAAAGCCGGACACAGACTCCTCCTTCCTCTTCTGCTTGTCCTCCTCCCCTCCCCCACCACTCTCCCTCTCCTGCACGTGTCTCTGCCCAGGCCTGGCCATGCTCTCTTCTGTCCTTCCCCCACCCCCACCCCCGCCATAAAGCTCTGTTACTGGGTTTTGTCATGCTTTGTGCCTAGTGACCTTTCTCGAATGGTAACCAGTGCAGTGTATTTTTTAAGACCAACAGGGCCCACCTCTGTATCTGGCCACAGGTTTTCTTTCTGCCCATCGGTGCCTCAATCCTGATCTCTCACGGCACACGCTTCTCAGTCCCGGCGACTTTTCAGACCTTGTGTGTGCCGCGTGGACAGACAGTCGCTAACCCATCACAGTCCTGGTGGCACTGCACCTCCTGAGAGTCACTTCGTTAACCATCTAAAAGGGATGGTCAGTGTAGTCACAGAGTAGCCACTGCCTCAGTTTCCCCCCAGCACGTTTTCCATGCACTCCTGAAGGGGATGCCGTAGGCGCTCGCCCTCTTCAGGACCCTGCTTGGTGTGCTGAGCCCATCTTACCACGTTTGTGTCAGGACTTCTCGGCTCTGTGATGTGTTTATCGGACTCACCCCACTGTAAGCTGTTAAAGGTGTATAGATTTAGAATGGTTCACCCCTGTTTTCGGCCTACACTGGGTGTTTCAGGACAGCCTAGGTCCAAGAACATGTGAGAATATGTTCTGCCACAGCCTGCAACTTTGGTGAGTGGATTGTTCCACTTAGCGTGACTGTTCGGGATTCAGTTATATTGCAGTGTGCGTGAACGTTCCATTTCTTTCCGCGGCTGTATAATAGAGTTGTTGGTCTGTTCATTCTCCCGCGGTCAGCGGTCGTTTTCAGCTAATGGCAGTGGCGAATGATGCGGAATAAGTTGTTTTCATTTTATTTTTGAAGAGCTGACTTCTCACGTCCAAGTTCTCTGAGAACATCCTTAGCCGCTGACCCCTGCGTCCTCCCCCAGGCCTGAGCCTAGTCTGTCCTGTGACCCACATGGGTCAGTCACACATCCTTCACCGTTGTCCTCAGTGTACTGTGTGCGTCACAGTAGTGTCCAGCAGCCATCTCCAACTGAGCCTCGGGGTGTCAGGACAACCTGAGACCAGGTGTGCCGTCAAGGCAAATCACACAGGAAGCTGCAGGAAAACAACTTCCTGGACATCCTTTGAGCTGTGACATCTGAGTCTATCCTGCTCTAGCTGTGGGCCCATTCGAGAAGACTTCCCAGGCTGCTCAGTGGGTAGAGGGAGTGAGGGAGGAAGGAATCATGGTGGCCTCCCTTCAGGCACACCAGGGGCTCCCCAGGTTTCTCTCCTGGGGGTCCCCGTCTCCTGTAGCTAATTCCCCTTCTCCCTGTCCCTTCCATCGCCCCCCTCCCACATCTCCTTCCACCCCACCCACAGCTTGTAAATCATTCCTTTCCTGTTGGGCCTCGATGATGGCTGTTCTTGTCCTTACTGGATAAAGTCCTTTAAGGTGGCACTGAGAGTCTGTCTGCCACCCTGGGCTCCTCAACAGGCCAGGCCAGCCTTCTGCCTAAGTGTTGAGGCTTCAGAGGTTGACACACACTTTCTTGCAGGGAGGAAGAAGAGAGGGTGAGTGTGTTATGAGGGGAAAGATGAGCCCATCTCTGGCACTAGTCGGCATGGGACATCTAGGACCTCCCGGCAGGGTCCTCTCATGCAGACATCCCACTTCTTCGCAGCGTCTATTGTCGGAATCCCACTGTCTGTCCACCCTGGGCTCCTGGCCGTAGAGGCGCCTCCAGTGACGGAGAAACAGACTTCAGCCTTTGCAGCTGTTTAGCTCTGGAACTCCCGGCTCCATGGCTAATCCTGGCTGCAGCCACCTGTCCTGGCCCCGTGCTAGGCCGGCTGGTCCACAGGAAAGCCGAATGTGGTGCTGTTTCTGTGCCCAGAGCACGTGCTGGCCCCAGCCTATCCTGTTTATATTTATGGTGCAAAAGAGAAAAAGGACTCCGGGACCAGATAGGTGGGGACAGATAGGTGGGGAGCCGCCTGGTGTCCTGCCTGACCTCCAGGGCACGTGCCTGTGTTCGGGAAACCTTAGGGCTGCTTGCTTCCCAACTGTGATCCAGCTCCCAGTGAGGAGACAGACTGGACCAGGATGGACATGGGTTTGGAACTCTTGAAGGCAGGCAGGAGAGGGAAGTCACCAAAGGCAGATGAGGGGTCCTCAGGAAGGGCGCTGGGGAGACACTTGTGAGATGAACTCTCGAAACAACAGCGAGAGGGAGCAGAGGGAGGCCACTGTATGGCTTGGAGGTCATTTGGGCCCCAGGAAGCGCACCGGGAAGATGTCCTTGAACCTCCAAATGTCTCCAGTTTCATGAGGCCTGAGGTGGACACTTGGTTCAGAAAGGCAGGAAAGAGGATGTTTGTGAGCCCGGAGGAAGGAGATTTCCAGTCAGTGTGCTAGACTGCAGGGCCGGGCCGGCCAGCCGGTGAGAGGGAGGCCTGCAGGAGCTGGCAAGCTTCCAGCTACCCCGAGGGCCCAAGGGGAGGGTCCAAAGGACCTGAGAGACCACACGATCCTAAAGCTAAGGACCGAGGAGCAGCTGGCAGGGGTGGAGCCACCTTTAAGTGTTGCTCCTTTGGGGACTGCATCTCTGCTGGACCCATTGCCGCCCCTGTTTGGGATAGCCCTGTTCCTCAGGCACTGTAAAGCTATAAAGAAACTGCCCTGCGCCCTCTAGCTCTGGGTCACCCTGGCCCTAGTCCCGGGAACCTCTCCCCTTGTTCCTTTCCATAAGAGCTGTAAGAAAACAAGTCAGGATTCCCAGAAGGCCCCAGGCCTGGCTGGGCCCATTGTCCCGGGAAAACCTGTCGGATAGGTTGTCCATTGCTTACCTCTGCAGGGTTCCAGCCTGTGGCAGAGGTTCCCCTGAAAAGCAGGCGGGTTCCCACCGGGATCGCTTGGTGCCTTGACTCTAAGGAGAGAAGATAAGGCAGGAAGATATCTGTCTGTTTACCAAGTGTCCTGTTAGCGCCCCTGTACCAACACAGCCCTGGGGTCCCAGTCCTGGTCACAACAAAGCCCTTCCTCCAGTGAGGTAGGGACTGTTGGAAGGAGCAGCTTGAATTTATCCTCCAGGACTGGAAGCCATCCGATTTGCATGAGATTTTCGTTCCCATAGCTGAGAGAGCTCAAGTCTTCACAACTGACCTTTTGCTGTGTTCGTTTAAATAGCAGTGATTCCTTTAGAATCCACTGATCTCTAGAGTGTTTTAAGACCTGAGCCTGCTTGTGGGGAGAGGGGAGGGGTGGACAGACGGACCCCTAGAGGGTTGGTTGCCTGGCCCTTCAACCACAATGGCCCTTCAGCCACACAACATGGAATGCTTCCGCGGGCTGCCCTTCCTGTGCAGACAGCCACCAGGCCAGGCTCCCTGCTCGCTATTGCTCAGCTTGGCCTGCTTCTGTGCGTATGGGGTGGGGGAGCGAGGTCCCAATAGTGGGTCCTGCAGTGGCTTATCCATGCCTCACTGAGGCTGCCAGACCTTGGCCAGGTGGCCTGGTTCTTCTGCACCCCCATTTCCTCATCTGTGGATGTGGAGTGAGTCTGTGGTATAGGGTGGCTGTGGTGTTTATGCATATTAGCACACAGAAGCATGTGGGGGAGAGTCCAATGCACACCCACCCTGCAGGTGGTTGCTCTAGCAGTTAGTTGTAGTTGGAGTGTGGATCAGTTGTAGGATGCTTGAGCTAGTAGTAAATGCAAGGTGCTAGGTTCTGTCTCTAGTTCTGGAAAAAAAATTACTTTCCTGTTTTATTCTAGTCTGTAGATCCAGTTGACCTCAGAGTAAATATTCTGGGAAAAAAAATTATACTGTGCTGAGTTTTAGCCTGGTCATTATTCCCTGAATAATATAACATAACAACATTTAAAGGGTACTAGAAGGTATGTATAGCTTGTATGTAAACATTACGTTCTTTTATATGCCCTTTTATATAGGGGCCTTGAGTGTCTGACAGGTCCTGAGACTGGTATCCTAGGATGCCAAGGGAAGACTTAAACCATGGCAGAAATGCATTCTCTCATAATCTGGTGCCTAGACATTTACATTGGAGATGTTGACAGGGTCGCCCTCCCTCTCAGGAATCCTGGGGAGCCTCTCTACCTCTGCCTCTTCCTGGCTTCTGGTGGCGGCAGGTGATGGCCCCCAGTGGCCTCCAGGGCTTGTGGCTGCATCCCTCCAATTCCTGTCTCCACCCTCACATTGCGATCCCCTTTCTCTCTCGGCATCTCAGCCTCTTTTTCTTAAAGGGGTGTCCATGAGTGGATGGAGGTTCCACCCTAACTCAGTATGCACTTGCCTGAATTTGACCAAGACATGATTCCAAGTAGGTTCACATGCACAGCCCACAGAGGAGGACTTGGACCTATTGGTGAGAGGCACATTGCAGCTTATGAGCGTGACTCTGCACTTATATTGTGGCTTCCACCAAGAGGGGAAAAGTCATGCCTTTGCTTTTCTCTGTGTGTCTGGTGGATGCCCAGTCCAGCTGCTGTGACTTCAGTGAGCCCCCGCTTCCGACAGCCTTTGTGTCTTTAGATCTGGAGCCTGTACCACACAGGAGCCGGTCAGCTGGGCACACAAGCACTCCTGATCTGAGGAGGTGTTAGGATCACCCACGGCCCCAGACTTGCATGTGCTGTTCGCTGGCTGATTGGTGCTGAGTCCCGGGTGCTATGGTGGATGCTAGAGACTGGAGAGCAGACATATCCTGCTGTGGCCAGAGAGACCTGGAATGAAATCAGCAGTTCCAATGAGGTTCACAGTAAAGCACAGGGCCGGGGGTAGGTGACCACAACCTCAGTGTCAACCCATAGCAGCTTGAAAGATGTTCCATGCACCCTGGCACTTTCCTCTCCGCTGCAGTGAGAGTGTCACGGGATGCTGACTGCTACTCAGAGCACCCTGGGGACAGCTGGCCAAGAGGAGATATGAATGGCCCTGGACCTTCTTGGACAGGTTCCCAGGGTTCCTCTTATATTCATCATTGGTCAGTGGTAGGCAATCCCGCTGAGCAGGCTCTGCATGCCCCGTGTAGAACACCGGGGATAACTAGCTATTCCATAAAGTGCCGTGAGGGGGAGTAGAGCCACCTGCTACTCCCTTCCTCATGATTGTTTCCTCACGCACTCATGTCTACCAAAAGACAGCCTGGGAGAGTCCACACCTCAGTGTGTGAGAGGAGATCATATCCCTGAGCATGGTGACGGGGGACCTCTTACCAGTTTCCTCCACCCCTCTGGCTCACTGGGATGTGTTCACATGCAAGTGGACTCCAACTCCCACATTTTCTTTTTCTTGCCAAGCCACCTCTCCACCTTAGTCCCCACTAGAGTCTGAGGAGGACCCTAGTGGTAATTTATATTCCACTGGCAGTAAGGTGAAGAAGCCGAGGACCATGCAAAAAGACCGTGCTGGCCTTGGAACAGAATGGACCCTGATGGGTCTAGACCATGATGCTGGGGGCCGGGCTGAGTGTGTAGAGTCTTGCCTTTTTCATAGAGTGGTGGTGACATAATCTGCTTATCACACAGGAGGCTTCAGAGACAACCAGACAAGAGGCGTATGTTTGTAGCCAGCTCCCCAGTTCTCTGGTCTCCCCGAATTTCTGTCTCTCAAACAGTGGTGAGATTCAGTTTATGCCAGGAGGCATATGTTAAGACCCTGAGTGTCCACTGTAGGGCATGACTAGCCAGGCTGGGAAGGGATGAGTTTTTCCTGGTCCGTGTGGCTTCTTCTCCAGCCTGTGCCATTGGTTCCTTTTGTGGGTCTGTCTGTGCATGCTCTGGTGCAGTACCTATGTGGGAGTCCCTTTACAGGGCTTTGTTGGTCATTGACTGTCCTGCTACAGCTGGCTGAGCCCTATAGAACTTCTGATAAAAGAATACTCTCTAGCTATTCCTGCAGGGTATGGGGGACCTCATTCTCTGGTCCTGTTACTCCCCCTTCCATCCTAATTTCTAGTAGAGTGGTATGTTCCTAATGAATCACAGCATGCAGCCAATATCTTCCCATAGCCATCCTCAGAGGCCCAGTTAACTTGCTTTTACCATCACATGCCTTCTGTGACTCTTGAGGTAACATAGCAAGATATTTTAAATCCCACTCCAAGCCTAGAAGTGTAATTACTGGATCCCTTCCCGTGTGAGACTCATCCCTCAAGAATGTGCCAAGCAGGACGAGGCAGTGGCTGGTGGTTTTGGAAAATACACTCAGAAAGTATGGGCAAGGAGAAGTTTTACTCTCCATGTGGGGGTTATGTGTCTGGGAGACTCTGCTGAATTAATCGTGACTGACGGAGAGGAGCTTGCTGGGGAGCAGGGCCACCCAGGGTCCCAGAAATGGAATATGGAATGTAGTTCTGCAGACAAATTCTAGTTTTTAGCCCCTGCGCAGGCTGTGCTGGCTCCCTGAACTGCACAGGGAATAGCCAGGCACAGGCTGCTTAACGAGGAAGGTGGTTCTGCAAAGTGTGACAACTTGTGTGAACGTTGTAGCGTGTGTGTCCATAAATTAGGCCATCTATATATAGGTAATATGTTTTTTCTTTCTTTTTTTAAAATTTTTTTAATATATGAGTGCTCTGCCTGCATGTACATCTGCATACCAGAAGAATGTACCAGATCTCATTACAGATGGTCGTGAGCCACCATGTGGTTGCTGGGAATTGAACTCAGGACCTCTGGAAGAGCAGTCAGTGCTCTTCACCACCAAGCCATCTCACCAGCCCTTAGGAGATCACTATCACATGTGCAGTCCTTCATTGACCCCAAAATGTTGCATGACGTGTGGTCATAGCACATGATGGCTTTCAACCAGTACGAGAGTGTTCTCTGAATCCAGAGTCCTCAGAAGTTCAAAGCCCGGTGCCAGCAAAGTTGGTTGCCTGGCAACTGAGGAAGAGAGCCTTCCCACATCTCCAGCTCTAGTATCGGGGCATCATTGGCACGCGGAGGGAGGTTTCCTGACTCAACTGGATTTTTTTTTCTCTTCCTCCTTGTGTGGTTCCACATCTGCCTCTTTTTTATAACCAAGGATTGGCCACCATACTGGATTAGGGCCACCCTAATGACATCGTCACTTGGTTCTCACAAGGAAGGCTGTACTAGGCCTCAGAACAATGGGCGCTTGCTAGCCTCTCCACACTTGCTCTGGAGTTTAGATTTTGGCCAGAGCTGCTGTTCGAGCTGTGCTTCTGTTAAATCTGAAGCCCTCTCAGCCCGTTCTTAAACATCCCAAGCAGCTAAGAAGAGGGCGGGCACACTGAGTATCTTTAAACCCTCAGTGCACACAGCCCGCCCTGGCAGAAAGGCCACAGGAGGTCACACTTAGAAAGTGACTAATGCTTTATGAAGTCAGTCTGCCTGTTTAATGAAAGCATCCAGAAACCCTAGTCAGTTTAAATCCTTTTTTTCAAACCACAGTGGGGCGAGGCCGTTGGGAGGTAGCAGGTACCCTGTAAAGCAGTCTACAGCACCCAGGAGTACCCTGTAAATCAGTCTGCAGCACCTGGGAGTACCCTGTAAAGCAGTCTACAGCACCTGGGGGTACCCTGTAAAGCATTCCACAGCACTTGGGCATGGGGGAAAGCAGAAAGCCCATCCATAGTCTTTGTCCTACTGACGAGCACAACCCCTGCCCTCTGCAGAGGCTCACGGTCCTGGCCTGAGCTTAACACCAGGCTGCGTTTTCAGGCATTGAACCTGTCTTCTCTTGTTCCACCCATGGCTCATATGAGACCCTGGGGCACTGGGGTCTGCCTGCCTCTTGGGCCACGCAGCTAAGACTTAAAGAGCATGAACTTGGCCAGAGTTTGTAGTAAATGTGATGCATCCTGGGGGTCCTCTCTGGGGTACTCCAGGGGATGCAAGGGTGATTTGAAGCCCATCTCAAGCTGCAGAACTTCCTGTGAATCTCTCTGAGTCCCTGGGCCCAGGCAGACCTCCTGAATAGTGCTGCAAGGAGAGACCATGCCAGGGTACCTCATGGTGTCATTTTGTCACAGCTCAGGGCTGTGGGAGATGCAGGCGGGCAGCTTCATGGGCTTCTCACACTGGCAAGCATCAGTCATAGTTTGATTGAGGACACTTGTCAGGCTTGGAATTTACTTTTGCAACACTGGTGTCCTCACACCTAGAGGTGAGGGGGGAAGATTGCTGGCATCTGGAGGGTGGGGAGCAAAGGTGTGGCAGAACTCCCTAGCTGCTGAGGATAGCCCCTGGCAGAAGTCCTGAATGTGGGGGTAGTTTCAAGGCAGGGCAGCCTGGACCCTAGAGGTTGCAGGGCTGGGAGGAAGCCAGTAAGGAGGAATGCACATGCCCTGACATGTCTTGAGAGTTGGAAATAAGATTGCCCTGGATGTTGCTTTGTGTCTTAGAAGTCAAGGTCATTCCGTAAGGATAAGAGAGTTTTCCTGCTAAGAGTAGGAGCAGCTTGTTCTGACCCAAGGTTCCAGGAGGGCTGCAGACCTTGTGGGGCCAAGGCTGTGGCCTGTCCGCAGCCCCTCCAGCAGCCTTTGCCATTTCAGCATGACCACAAAAAGCACTTGTGATTCTGGGGAGCGGCACATGGAGCCTCTTCCTAGAGTAGAGCACAAGGATATGGACTTGGGGGACACAGAGAAATGACAATCACCCGGAACCCACTTCTGTGGTCTTCTCTATCTTCCTTTGGATAAAATGCACAAGAAAGAAATACAGACCATCTTAGAATAGTAAGATAGCCAACATCTAAATTCTTAACATATCTCACGTGGGAAAGGGGGAGAGAAAACTCAGGCCATCTGCATCAAGCTGTCTAGATGCTTTGGTACCAAACCCTAGGGGTAGAGATGGGAGTGGATAAAAGATAATTGTGTAGTGAGTGTGTTCCGCAAGAAGCCATGGGGGCTTTCATGCACAAGGCATGCGTCTAGGAGTAAGGGTGGGAATACAGAATCGACAACATGCAGTCCCACGCCCTCCTGATTTTGTCAGAAATGAGCTACAACCTCCCAGGTTCCTCCTCTGGACTGCTGGGTACACTTCCAGAGCCTGTTGCTCGCCCTGAACTGTCACTTGACAAGAATTTCCTCCTCCAACCTCATGGTCTTGGCAAGGAAAAGCTCCTGGGGTTTGTGAGCCATTCTTAATGGGAGTGGCTCGGGCACCTTTCAAAGTTTCTACCACAGAGTACCTCGAGGCCGCAGAGGCTCTGGCATCCCCAGGTTGGGGGTAGGGTGCTGTCTTCAGGTGGAGGAACCTGGGAGGTTATAGCTTGTTCTCGGGCACCGGACCGCACGTTGTCATTCCCCGCTCCCCACCCCACCTTCGTTAGCTTGTTCTCTTGAGTGGCGGGTAACTCTCAGCACCGTTCTGGGAGGCAGAGGCCTCAGGAGCAGGGTTTGCTCCAAGCACTCTGGGGGAGCTAGGAAACAAGCCAGACTGACGAAGGGGACAGAAAGGAAACACCAAAGTGGAGCGAGCCTTGGCGGGAGGGTACTTAGTCAGGATCAGGGACCAATAGAAACCAGGTCAGGTGGAGGTTCCAGCCTGACCAGGGCTGTATCTGAGGCCCCGGACAGGGAGGAAAGCGGGAAATTGTTGGAGCACGTGGCGCTGCCGGCAGGCAGGGCAGAACTTACTGTCACCCCTCCCAGACCTACTGTTGCCAGTAAGAAGAGGCTGGTCCCCAAGTGTGCCAGGAATCACATCCTGCAGTATTGTGTTCCAGGTGAGCAGTCTGAGGCCCGAGTTCCCAGGCTGCATCCCTTCTCCTTAGGGAAGAGGGGCTGCACTGAGTCAAAAGATTTAGTGTTAGGAGGAGGTCAGCCCTGCCCCACATCCACTTATCCAGTGTTCAACAATACATTACTCATGTGGGGGTCAGAGGACAAGGTGCCGGAGTTGCCTCTGTCCTTTACCCTATGAACCGGGATCAATCTCAGGTTGTCCACTGAGACATCTCACTGACCTAAGAATGAGAGCTTCAAAGTTTTTGGTTTTGCCTGTGTTTTAATGTGTAAGTATGGGCCTGTGTGTGTATATGAGTACATATGTGTGCAGTGTCCATGGAAGCCAGAGAAGGCAACACATCCTTTAAAACTAGAGTCACAGCTGATTGTGAGCTGCCATGTGGGCACTGGGAACCAAACCACACCCAAACCCACGTTCTCTGGAAGAGCAGTAAGCACTCTTCAACTCTAAGTCATTTTTGCAGCCCCAAGAGAATTTTTAAAAGAAAGAATGGCAAATTCAAATTTCTGTTTAGAAATGTGGAACATGATATCCATACATGCATATGTTTTGTTTGTTTGTGTTGGGCTTTGAGACAGGGAATCCAGAACTCCCTATGTAACCCCAGCTGATGTCAAACTTGTCCTACCTCATCTCCCAAGTGCTAGCATTACATTCGTGCGTCACCATCCCCAGCTTCAAATGTAACATTTTAAATCAGTTATTGGCTAGACTATGAGAGAGAAAGCTAGGGTGAATCAGTGTGCCTGGGAAGAGGCTGACTGTGATGGATGAGGAAATAAAGGGAGGGTGGCCATGCCATTCGGGACAGGCGGGCAGGCCAGGGCACCAAGCCTGGGTCCTCACAAGTTGTTACTGTACACCGGTTTCTCTAAAGCAGGGTTTTGGCTAATGCATTTAAAGTGGGTAGATATAGAAGTCAGTGACTTTCCAGAAACACCCCCCAGAATATACAAGAGAAAAAAACTGTACTCAACAGTGGCAAACACACTGGAACCCAGTTTAAACTGTTCCTGAGATGTTTTCTGGACAGAAGGTGAGTTGGCTCTTTGAGACAGGTCTCATGTAGCTCAGGCTAGCCCCAGACTTGCTGTTCAGGCAAGGCTGGCCTTGACTTCTGGATCCTTTAACACACCCAGCCAGGGACTGATGTTTGGTGAGTACCAGGCTCTGAAGCCTGACTTTAGCAGAGAACAAACTTTGGCCTGCCGTTTATGTATTAGTAATAAGACTTTATTGGAACATAGTCACAGATGTTTGCTTTGTATTGTTTGTGATCCTTTTTGGACCCAAAGAGCAGAATTGAGTCTTTGTAACAATATGTGGTCCCCAAAGTTCAATTTATTCTCTGCCCCTTTACAGAAAATTAAATAAATGGAGACCCACTGCACCTTTAGATGAAAAGATGAAATACAGAAAGATGTTAGTTCTCATCAATGTAATGTCAAGCAAATCCTACTGGGGTTTCTCTTTTTGAGGGAATTAAGTGGTAAGGAAACATTTTATTAAGTTATTCTGAAGTTCATAGAAGGAAAAAATAGGTTTAAAAAAACAAACATAGGATTTTGCAGGAGGGTGGCCCCTGGAAGTGCCGTCACAATTACATCAGAGGGAATTATCACAAAAATTGGCAGGCTGCTGACACAGAAGGGCTCCAGTGCAGACCTTCATGTCTGTGTGCATTAAAGTGTGTGACGGTGACATTGGATTAGTCAGTAGGGGACATGTTGTTCAGGAACACCATGTAGAAGTAATTACTCAGTTCTTTGCTAATTAATTTTGTGACATTCCTCACCGAGAAGCAAAATAAATTCTTTGTACATTAATGTCAGTACACAAACCAATTTTTTAAGTAAAGGGAAGTAGATGGAAGTGCTCATCAAATTTTTCATTAAGAGGGGCCGTGCAGTGCATCCAGAGAAAGATTGATATGTTTACATAATTCAGACTTCAAGCCAGCCAATGGGTGAAGCGCGAGCGAGCGGGAGGGAGGGTAGGAGAGATATCGGCAACAGACTGAGCAAAGGACTCAGTGAGAGAGCCCTCGGGGCGGGAAATAGACTCAGAGAGATGGCTCAGAGGCTAAGAGCACTAGCTGTTCTTACAGAGGACCTGGGTTCAGTTTACAGCACCATGTGGCAGATCTCTGTAATTCCAGTTCTGTGTATCTGACACCCTCTTCTGGATTCCTCAGGTACTGCATGCATGGGATGCACATACATACATGCATACATACATGCATACATGCATACATACATACATACATACATACATGCATACATGCAGGCAAACACACACATAAATCTTAGAAAGAAAGAGGAAGCCGGGCAGTGGTGGCGCACGCCTTTAATCCCAGCACTCGGGAGGCAGAGCCAGGCGGATCTCTGTGAGTTCGAGGCCAGCCTGGGCTACCAAGTGAGTTCCAGGAAAAGGCGCAAAGCTATACTGAGAAACCCTGTCTCGAAAAACCAGAAAAAAAAAAAAAAAAAAAAAAAAAAAAAAAAAAAAAAAAGAAAGAAAGAAAGGGGAGGCTGCCACATGACAGGGTCTGTTCTGAGACATATAACATAAGACCAACCTGTCACTATTCAAACAGAACAGTGACAGAAACCTGATGCTATATTGTCACCAGATGCCACTGTCACAGGTCATGACACTGAGTTCTGGGTGGTGGTGAAGGAAAGTGGCTCAAACTTGAATATTCTGTTCCTACTTAGTAAGTCATGGTGTCTCTTCAACTGCTGCAGAAGGGCGAGAAATGAACTCCCACTGCCGTTGAGAGGTTGAGTTTCCAGAACCTTCCAGCAAAGCAAGTCTTCATTGTTCTTACCTAGAAAATTGTCCTAAGAAAATCATTTAGAAGCCGGGTGTGGAATTAAGTGGTAAGGAAACATTTTATTAAATTATTCTGAAGTTCATAGAAGGAAAAAATAGGTTTAAAAAAACAAACATAGGATTTTGCAGGAGGGTGGCCCCTGGAAGTGCCGTTACAACGACACAACTGTCATCCCAGCAATAGGGAAGTGGAGGCAGGAGGATGACCATGTGTTCAAGAACACCCTGGGCTACAGAATGGGATCCTGTAATGCCCCCCCCCCCACACACACACACACACATACACACAGAGGAAGAAAATAATTCAAAATGGAGTAAGATTAGGTGTCGGGGGCACTGCAGGAGTTGGAGGTGAGTGGAAGGCTCAAGGCCACGAGAGCCAGGCCTCTGCGGACCTGGAGATGAGGCTGTGCGTTTGGTCAGCCTGGCTTGTTTCTGATACTTTTTTCAGTGTTGGCTTTAACTTTGCCCTCTTCTCTCAGGGAGCCCCGCCATCTAAGAAGTGGGTCTGCAAGGAAAAGGGAGTGTAAACAAAACGTCATACTGACTCACCCCTGGTCACAGTGTCAGAATTGGGTGCCTCAGGTTCCTGCCACTGGGCTCAGCTCCCTCCACACGTGTCGTGAGAGTTTGAAATGTCGCAGGTCCACTCACTGGTCAGACTGCCGTCCTCTGTGCCGAGGGAGTGGCTTGGCCAAGTTACAGAAGGCCTGCAGAAGCCGAGGCTTGATAAAGCGGCTGGGAATGGGACTTAATAAAGTGTGTCTTTAAATGATCAAAAATAAGAAAACAAGGACATTTAACATTGTAAAAGGGAAAAGTCCCTTACTGCCAAAGGTACGCCTCTGAAAATGAAGTGGATTAGGATCTTACCATTAAATTTACTGATTTGGTTTATTTCCAAATCCATTGTATGGACTTTCTGTTCTTTGAGCAATCCTGAGGAGATGCAGGCTAAGGGTACCTTTAAAGAGATATAATACCCCCTAGCTCATGCTGGGCGCTTAGGGGGTTCTGTTTCCACGGCATCATGGACATTTTGTCTGTATCCTTAATTTCCTGAGGACAGATAGGCAGGAAGAACAGTAGAATGTCTGGAGGAACAAGAGCTCTGTGCTCCTCAATTTCCCCCAATAAGCCTTGGCAAAGCTCAGTTTCTGATTGGTTCATTGCTCTTAGATATCTGGTCAGTGATTCATGGGCACTTGTTCTCCAGGAAAGAAATGTGCTTTCATCCCAGGAATTTTATCAGTCGCTCATTACGCTAAATGGTCCTTCTTTTGCTTTCTTCAGACAGGGTCTTACTCAGTATCACAGGCTGACCTCTACACTTGAGGTAATTCTCCTGCCTCAGCCTCCTTGGTGCTGTGTATTCAGGCATAAAGACCTAGCTCGGTATTAGCTACTTAGTAAAGTTGGTAGGTGACATGTTGGCTGGAGGCCTTGTGGCCAGGAGGCCGACACTAATCTAGGAATAACTGAGGCTAAGGAGGGAGCCCTCAGGCATTCTCTCCTCACCTTGCCGGAGCAGCATCTTAGTGGGCATGCTGTTAAGCACTGGGCAGTGTGGCCCATGTTGGTTTTTCTCATACTCCGTTTGATGGGCACAGCTCTGCTGTCTGCCCTGGCTTTTTGCAGGGACTGTAATGGGCTGCTGTGAATCTGCTTGGATTGTGGTGACTTCTGCTTTGTGCCCTTGGAATTAATTGTCCTGAACCTGAGTCTCAAACTTGGTACATGTGGACCACTCTTGAAGACATGCAGGAGACTGAGGACTGCTTAAGGTAGCTGCCTCCCCTTAGCTTCAGGGACATCCTTTCCATTATGGCCAAGCCTGGGCTCCCTCACTTGTGGAGTGATCAGACTGGCCATTCCTAAGCTTTCAAGAGTAATGCCCAAGACCGTCCTAAGACTCCCGTGATCAGTGGGTAGTAGAAAAGATGCTTTCAGTGTGCCTGGGTAGACTCAGAAAGTGTCCTTAAAACAAAGCCAGCTGTCGGTGGGTTGTTCTTTGTTGTTGTTGTTGTTGTTTTTTTAAGAATTTTAACTTTTTTTTTTTTATGTGTATGATCTGTGAGAGAATACCACATGTGTGTGGTTGCCCGTGGAGGCCTGAAGGAGGTGTTACAGGCTGAAGCTGGCGATACAGGTGCTTATAGGCTCAGATGCTGTGAACCAAACCTGGGTCCTCTTGCTAGAGCAGCAAGTTCTCTTAACCACTAGCCACTCCTCTAACCCAAGTGGATCGATGTGTTTAAAGAGTGCTATTAAATTATGCATGTGTGATGGGCTCTCTGATTTTTTTCCCCCGATGCTCTCGCTATGTAGCTGAGGTCAACCTTGGACTTGAAATCCTGCCTCAGCCTCCCAATTTCTCTGCTTGTAAGCATGTGTCAACATATCTAGCTATTTTGTTTGTTTGGTTGGTTCATTGGTTGGCTTTTTGTTTGTTTTCCAATATGTGACTAGTGTTGGAAATCATACATCCTGCTGGCTTGCGGTCTTGAGTAATGTGTCCGATGGAGTCTGGACTCAAGTTAGATGAATGAACCTCTTTCTTTCTGGATGCTGTAGCCACACTTCAGAGATAATTGTGCCTTTTCTTCCTTGTCACTGAATGGAGATCAGAGCTTGGAAGTATACGCAGTCTTCTCATCCCCCGTCTGCCATCAGCTACACCACACACCGGCTTGGTCTTCCGAGTGGCACAGTAGAGCAGACCACAGACTTGGTTATGATGAGCGGCTATGAGGTTGTAGGAGACGGGCATTGCTGTACTCTCATTGGCTGGACTCCAAACTCTTTGAGGTTTTCAGCAGCATGGGGCACAGGGAGTGCTCTGTCCACTGTAGAACAGTCAATGTGACTTGAAAGCACTCTTGATCCCTGCCACAGCCCTCTGCTCTCCCAACTCAATTTTCTGTATTTTTGTCACTGACCCAGCTCATTCTCGCCTGCTTGGTCTCCATTGCTGTGAGCGAGCAAGGCTTCCCAGCTGTCACTGGCCCCTGGGCTCCCCTTCAAGTCTCTGGTGAATCCTACAGCATTTCAGGGATGGTCCTTTGTTGTGGAATATTATTTTAAGATGTGTTACATATGTTTATGCTGTGGAATAGTTGTTTAATGATGCAAAGATGTGTTGCATTCTTTTATGTTGCATTTGTTTAACTCTGTGAAGCTGTGTTACTTTGCCTGTCTAAAACACCTGATTGGTCTAATAAAGGGCTGAATGGCCAATAGCAAGGCAGGAGAAAGGATAAGTGGGGCTACCAGGCAGAGAGAATAAATGGGGGGAGAAATCTGGGAAGAAAAGGATCAAGGAACGAGAAGAGGAGGAGAGCAGGACTCCAGGGGCCAGCCTCACAACTAGCAACTAAGCAAGAAAGAAAGAGAGAGAGAGAGAGAGAGAGAGAGAGAGAGAGAGAGAGAGAGAGAAAGAAAGAAAGAAAGAAAGAAAGAAAGAAAGAAAGAAAGAAAGAAAGAAATAGAGAAAGGTAAAAGCCCAGAGGCAAAAGGTAGATGGAGTAATTTAAGAAAAGCTGGCAAAAAACAAGCCAAGCTAAGGCCAGACATTTATAAGTAAGAATTTAGTCTCCATGTGTGATTATTTGGGAGCTGGGTGGCAGGCCCCCCAAAGAGCTAAAAAAGTAAAAGAGTGAATACAGCCAACTACAGTCCTTCAGTGTTTTCAAGTTACTACCTCATCCCCAAGGGACACAGTTCTCCTCTGAGTCTTAGGACCCTTTTTTCTGGAAGCTGATGCTGAGCGGTGTCTACTGTGGTGACTTTATGCCATGGTTGAGGAGGGCATGAGAAGGACATCCCGTCTTTAGATCTTGAGACAGAGTCTGTTTGGCGTACGTGCCTCGCTCTCTCGTCCCGTCCCCGCTCCCTCAGTGGCAGAGCGCAGGCTTCCTGGAACTGCTGTCTACTACACTGACTCACATGTTCCTGAAACACAGCACACAGGCGCTGGCACAGGAGTCTGATCCTCAGATCCCCGTTGGAAGCCACGGGGCAGCGCTTTGCTTTATCTACAGGTAGCAGGTGGGAACAGAAGCCTGTCTGCCAAGCTGTGGGCAGGTTTCCATCCTCCTGGGCAGAGTTGACCCCCTCAGGAGTCAGGAGGAGACATCTGAGTATGTTCTCTCGGAAGCGCTTCCTTGGAGCCGTGCTGTCTCTACTTGGGACAGTATTTGCAGAATTTGCAGGCAAATTCCCATGGCTTGCCTCCCTTGTGAGTCCAGGTGCTAGGGTACTAACGCCATAGTAGTCTTCTAGTCTCAGAGTGACTCCTAGGAAACCAAGCGACCTCCCAGTACAACTGTTTCTTGAGGGAACCAGAAAGGGGGCCAGTGAGACCTTTGTATAGAGGCTGGGGATGGGAGTCACAGGGACAGGTCAGAACTCTTACTTTTCCTGTTGTTTAAACCTGGAAGAAATCTGATGAAACCAGCCCAGTACTCCACACACTGCGGGTGGATGTCAAAGGTGGGTCGCCTCAATCCAACCGGAATTGGTAAGGGAGGTGCCGCTAGCATTCACGCCCTGGTCTCCTCTGGCCTTGGCTCTCTCTCTCTTCGACTCCTGGTTCCTGCCCAAGTCACACACAGTTCTATGAACCCAAGACACTCCCCATCTTGGTGCCTTTTTCTGGATTGGGTTGTTTCATTGTTCCTGGAGCCAGGGTGTTGGCAGAAAGAACGCCACATGCAAATCCCGTGACTGGGAGGTGCAGGGAAGCAGGCTGGCAGCAGCAGGGGGGGCAGGGAACGCCTGAGACTGCCAGCGGCGTCTGTCAGCAGGTCTGTCTGTGTAGAGTGCTCGCCAACCTCCCAGCTCCCGGGGTCTTGTCTCTGAACAAGTCAGCCTTGACACACAGAAAAGGAAAACTCAGTTAGGAGTGAGACTCACCAAGGGGTGCCTCCATGCCCAAGCACCGCCTGCCCCTCTCAGTGTCCTGAGACTCACCTAGAGGGTAGGCAGCCACAGGCTGCCCTGAGGAGGAGGGCTGGGAGCCTGGGAAACGGAGGCATCTTTCTTTGGAGAAATGTGGATGTCTTCTTTTGCTCAGCCTGGTTGCCTGAGGACGTCTGAGGTGCCCACCCAGGCAGTCTGTCAGTGTTTAGGGGGGAAAGTCAACAGGGTGGTACAGGGTGATAGGTGGGTTCCTCAAGTTCAACGTGCTGTGTGTCATCAAATCACAGCAGCCTCTGGGTTCTATAAAATCATTCAGGATACCTATAAAATACCTCTGACCCATCATCTCAGAAATTCCTAACTTCCTGCCTTCTTGCACAGCAGGAACAGAAAGGCTGAGTAAGCTTATGTTCCATGGGCATCTTGCTATGAGAGAGTAGGGCTTTAGTGGTAATGAGAAAAGGCCAGGACGAGTGTGGGGTGAAGATGTTCCTCTTGCTATGCATCGAATCTTATACATGAGTGGGTGGGTATGTGGATGGGTGGGTGGGTGGATGGGTGGGTGGGTGGATGGATGGGTGGGTGGGTGGGTGGGTGGGTGGGTGGATGGATGGATGGGTGGGTGGGTGGGTGGATGGATGGATGGATGGGTGGGTGGATGGATGGATGGATGGATGGATGGATGGGTAGATGGGTGGATGGATGGATGGGGGGGGGGGGATAGAGTCTAGTGAATGCCTGGAAGAACCCTCCAGGCCACCCACCAAAACAGCACATGCTGGCGTGCTGGGTCCTGTTGTGGGAATGACTGGAGGCAGGTGGGTGGAGAGCAAGACATACAGGAAGCTGACCCAGGAGACAGCAGGGCAGGTAGTGCAGTGCCTGGAGGGAGTGTAAACACTCCCGAGAGTGCAGAAGGGTGGGTGGAGAGGCCTGGCAGACTCCCACTGCTGATGGAGGTGTGGACTACAGATGCAAGCAGCCTGGCGGGAAGGCGCCAATTTCTGTAATTGAGCTGAGCTGAGGTGATGTGCCTGTGCTGAGAAAGGTCAGATGGAGGTGACTCTGATGGTGGAGGAGTGTGTATGTGTGTGTGTGTGTGTGTGTGTGTGTGTGTGTGTGTGTGTGTGTGTGTGTGACTGAAGGATATGGGGGGTCCTCCGGATGTTTGGCTGGTGTAATGGAGCTGCCTGCCTCTCTCTCTCTCTCTCTCTCTCTCTCTCTCTCTCTCTCTCTCTCTGTGTGTGTGTGTGTGTGTGTGTGTGTGTGTGTGTGTGTGTGTGTGTGTGTGTTTGGGGGAAAGGTGTTGGGTTGGATTTAGACCCAGGAAACCCTGGACACCTTTGTGGTCCTGTATCCAAGATAGGTGGGTATTGAATGGGAGCCTAGCCGTGTCCACCTGAGCCTTGATGGACCCAGAGTGCAATAAACAGTTAAAAAAACATGGTAGTAACTGGGGATGAGAGTTCTGGAGACGTTGGTTAACTGAGTTGATCTGATGAGGGCTAGTGCCCATGAGTCACCTAGAACTTAAAGAACCCCGGGAAGTGGGTGGAGCCAAGAGGGAGGGGATGCAAAGAAGCCTGGCTTCTCGGAAGCCCAGGTGAGCCTTTATGGTTTTCATTTGGGCCTGGAATGAAAAATGAAATTGCAGCTCTAGGCAGGCCTGAGAAACAGCAGGTGCAAATGTAGTCGGGATGGGCGTGCAGCAGAGGGAGGCGGGCCACACACCTGGAGGTGAGGTGATGCTCAGCCACGAGGGCTCCGCACGCTGGGCTGGGAAAGCTGACTTGGCCTCCTTAGAGACTAGAAATAACCCCCAGAGGAACGAGGTGGTGTGACCTTGGAGAAAATGCGGTGCTCACCAGCAGATAGTGGAAGAATCGGTAAGCTCACAGCACTGGCTGCGACGCTCAGGAAGAAAGGGCCAGCCTCGAGGCTGTCACACGGCCTCCTGAGATCAGTGGCTTCCACAAGGTGACTGAGAGACTGGGAGTTGGTACCCATGCCTTGTCAGCAGAATTGGAAGGTCAGGCCAGGCCAGTGAGAGGCCCAGGTAAGGGGAAATCTTCTGGGTGCGGGTACAGAGTGCAGGGCAACTCTAGGTGCTGGTAGTTGCCATTCTCTCTGTGCACCTGGCACAGAGCGATGGAGCATCCATAGGTGGTGACTTATTTGGCTCTTGAATGTCGCCTCTGAGGGTGTCCTTATTTATCCTGCTGGTCTCTGTGTAACTGCTGCCACCCCCATTTGTCTCTCCCCTGGCTCAGGGCACTAGCTTGTCCCCTCCATAAGAGACAACTGTGTTTCATCCTCTTAGAATTCTATGCCCACTCCTGAGGCCTGGATCTGACCCCGGGTCTCGTGGTCATGAGAGGGTCTGGGACCACCTTTCTATATTGATGGTTTGTGTTCCCCACTGACCTCTAGTCCTTTGTGGTGATTATGGGGAAACTGCAGAGCCTCAGGCCTGCAGATGGTACGCACCGGCGTCCACCCCTGGCCTGCCCCGATAAAGCTGCCTACTTAGAAATATCCCAGTACCTCTGTGTAAGTTGGCCCTCTGTTGAAGATTTTGGGGGAGGAGAAGTCATTCAGCTGATCCCTCAATATTGTCACCTGCCCCTACACCTGGCCAGCAGCATCCAGCTTTCCTAACCCCCCAGTAACCATTCTCAAAGGAAACAGTGTTTTGCTCAACTCCATCACATGATGGTTCCCAGCCAGGAGTATTAGTTACTTTTCTGTGACTGTGATAAAACACCACAACCAAAAGCAGCATATGGAAGAAATGACGTATTTGGACTTACGGTTCCAGAGGGATGAGAGTTCCTCACGGCAGGGAGGTGGGACAGGAGCATCAGGCATAGTGGCAGGGTGCAGGGAGCTGGGAGCTCACACACTGAACCAGAAGCACAAAAGCAGAGAGTGACCGGAAGTATCGGGAGCCTTTTCATCTCAAACCCACCCTTGGTGATTGATGTACTCCTCCAGCAAAGCTGCACCACCTAAAACTCCCCAAACATGGCCACCAACTGGGGACCAAGTGTTCATGTACCGGAGCCTACGGGAGACATTTCTCATTCAGACCCCAAAAGTCCTCGGGGAAAGATGTAACTGACCTGTCCAGCCCTGGTGCCCACTCGCTGAGCACTCCAGGACCAACCCCCGTTACAGTACCAGGCTCAGGTACCTTTGAGCAGGGCTATACTGAACTCCAGCTCCTGTGGTCCATCACATCCCAGGCCGTTTACATGGAAGCCTGGACAAGGCTCTGCCCATAGCTTTCCAAAGCCAAGAGGTTGCCTCAGAGCTCATCACTAATGCCCCTTTTCCATGCCATTTGGGCTTTGGTTCTTTCTATAAAACCGGTCCTCGTGGCTAAGAGTGGAGCAGTCCATCAGACCCCTTCCTTGAAGGAGTAAGCAGGGAGGGATGGCAGAGGTGACCGATTCATTTCTGTTGTTGGAGGGACATGTTAGACACAAGAGAAGGCAGGCACAAGTAGTAAATAGCTGTGTCCCTAGAGCAGATTGGGGACCAAAGCAGACCCTTCCCTTGCATGGGGTCCCCAGAGCAGCTCTGGGATGCACCAGCATCTACCGGACAAGCCAAGTCTGCCATCAGCTGTCACAGCCAGTAGACATCCCCTGACCTCACCTTCCCTTCCACATTGGCTGCACACTCTGCTGCCTGTCCTTGGGCACCCCAGCCTTAGAGTCTCAGGGCACACTTGGCGTTGTGCAGTTGGAAACCCCCCTCCTCCCCTCCCCCGCCGCAAGCTCAGGTTATGTATGGGCTCCAAACCGTGCCTGAAGTGACATTTCCCCCTTCCACTCTCAAGCCTCTGTTTCCTCTGCCATGATTCTCCCAGTGTCCATAAATGACAGAGTCGTTGGCATAGAGAGCTTGCCAAGAGTGATCTTCTGGAGTCTTAAGGTGGGTAGGAAGCCGGAAGCCTTTCTTGGACCTCTGCCCACTGGTCACTGGAGCCGGGACTGGCCTCTGATGCTTGGTGGTGATAACTAGTGTTCATGGAAATCCATGTGAAGCATCATGCATATTCCTTAAAAAGAAAAAAACTGAAGTCTAGTTAATGGGGTTTTAACCCCCGGGGATACACACAAACACTAGGGCTGAATAGGATTCAGGTTGTCATCAGGAAATAGGTGCGGAGCCTGCTCATTTACGGCATGGGACCTTTGAGCTGGGGATGCAGAGCCTGGGGCTAGTGAGCATGAGGTACCACCTTCTCATAGAGAGTGGTGTGAGGACCTCACACGTGCGTCAGAGGCCACATTCCCACTCATGTTCTAGATGGAGTGTTGAGCCATAAGGAACTCAGGTCATGTCATAAGAGCCCAGTTGTTTGGGGGTGAAATCTGGCTATCTCCTCTTCCAGTATGGTAGGCCAGCTGTGGCTGATGGTGACCAGCGGGGGCAGTATCTATTGGTTTCTATTCGAGAAGCTGTGAAATTCACACACTGAAACCAACTCTTTGCTGTTGCTATTTCTTGTCCGTCAGTCCTGGGTTAGGGTCTGCTCCAAACCAATGAAACCCACCCCCATCTCGCCACAGGTGCTTAAACCCTGTCTCTCTCTCTCTCCCCACGCAGAGCAAACCTCATTCATAGCAATGTCCTCCACAATGTCCTAATATCAGTTCAATAGTGGGCCCAATTTCACATGTATTAGCTATACATCAGATACCTGGTGGGCGCCGAGGACTGGGTTTATGATGTCTGATGCGGTCCAGTGGGGACTGTGGATATGCACAGGCAGGGAGCAGTCCCCCAAGCCACCGTGGAAAGGCCTCGAGAACAAATGGTGCCCCTGGCTCACAACTGCCTCTGCCAAGCCTCCCACAGTTGCCCCTCCCATAGCGGTCTGTCCACCACTCTGGACAGACAGAGGCTGTTTTCTTCCTGAGTCCTGGAAGTGGCAGTGTGCTCCACAGACCCAGGCTGTCCTCTTTGACTGCATTGAATATCCATCCAGGTGCTGGGACACATTTCACAGACCCCATTGTGCCCTAGGAAGAGCGTCTCTGCGTGCTCGCTGGGCACAGAGTCCGGGCAGCATGCCGCTTCTGCCCCCAAGCCAGGGCAATGAATTGCTCCTCTCTTCCCTGGAATGATCTGGAAGAAAGAGGATTCCCTCCTCCTGTAAGATTACCCTCAAAGCCATGCTCCACTTGCTCAGAGGAAATTATTTCTTCTCTCTGTTCAGGAAGAAGCACACTGCCAAGTTGACCCTCCCGTGCAGCGTGACTATATGAGGCAGCAGCTGCTGTCCCTGCTGGAACTGGGGGAGAAGACATGAGACCATAGGGCCTCATCCACCCAACAGTTTCAACATGGCGGCCCAGCGCATCCGGGCGGCCAACTCCAGTGGCCTCCCTCGGTGCAAGTCAGAGGGGACTCTGATTGACCTGAGCGAGGGCTTCTCAGAGACAAGCTTTAATGATGTCAAAGGTAAGATCCTAGCCAATCTCTGGCTGAGGGGACAGTGGGATATTGATGTCTCCCTAACCCTGGAGCTTCTTGGGTGTAACAGGCAGCCAGTTTTGTATCCGGCCCTCCAACCCTTACCATGCTATTGGTTCCTCCCTGAAGCAATGTCATTTATCTCGATTTTGGGTGTATAGGAAGGTTATGTGCACACCCATGCACTTACTAATTTATAGGGGCAGGGATGCACATGGGTGGGGGTACACATGAACACAAGTTCACTTGGAGGCCACATGATGACACTCAGCTGCCACCCACCTTGGTTTTTGAGACAGGGTATCTTACTGAACCTGGAACTTATCATGTGCACCAGGCTGGCTGGCTAGTTCATAGAATCAGGCTGTTGAGCAAACCTATCTTTCAGATACACACATGGATACCAGGATGCCATTTGATTCCTGAAAATCTACTCAGACCTTGCTGGATCATATCTAGTCACTTGTGCCTTGGGATGCATCATGGTCCGCTGTGTCTCTGTGGTCAGCCTTCTTATAGCATTGGCAGTTCACTGCTGATGTCACGTGCGCGCGCACACACACACACACACACACACACACACACACACACACACACACACGTCCTTGGAGATAACAGTGACAGCTTCCTCCAAAGTCACTCCTTGTCCCCTCTCACGCTGGGCACTCACAACTTTATCTCTGTTCCTTCTCCCTTGGCAAACTCAGAACTAAGTGATGCTGGACTGAAGCCACACCCCCGTGTCTTCATCCTTTGTATCAGTTACCTGCTCCCTGGTCTTGGCTTATGCGTGCAGTCCTGAGCTCCATTACATGAGTTCTTTAAAAGAAAGGGAACGAACTGGAAGGTGTTACAGCAACAGAGTTAGTGGGTGTTGCTATAAATAACAGAACTTTTTTTTTTTTTTTGCGGTCGGGTAATGGGCAACATGTTCTTATTTCTAGCTTTGGGGAACAGGGGGTGGGAGGGTGGGCCTAGAAAAGGTGAGCAGAACCTGTGTGGTTTGTGCTCAAAACACAGACATGAGAGCCGAGGACTTAAAAGTAACAGTGATGACCCGAAAGCAAACAAGCTTCAAGAGCATGCAGAGCCAGTGTGGTTCAGAGAGGGGGTCTGAGAATCCGAAGTCACGCAGAACTGAGGAGTCTTAGTCTGGTCTGCACAGGTGATCCCTGGGCCTCGATGCTGGACGACCCCATCTGGCAGCATCACACTCGCTTTCTGACTGTGTGCATCAGAGGGCAAGTGGGTGTTGTCCCAGCCCCCACTGCAGACTCCTCTACTGCTTGCACAAAATCTTAGGCCAGGGGATGGAAAATGTATTGTTCAGAACCCTGAGGTTGCAAACACCCAGGGAATATTTTTCTTCGTGTTCTAACCAAAGTGGTTGTCAGTCTGGACAGTACTCCCCATATCTCATTAGGAGCAGATTCGATGAAGATTTAGTGAGGTAGATCTCTGTCCCCCGCCCCCTCTTGTTCCCTCCCCGTGCTTGGTGTCAGCAGTTGAGGAGATGATGTAGACTTGTCCTCCTGAAGGGAATTGATGACACACTCCACCATGGTGGATCCCCAAGGGATGGAAGACTGCTGCCCCTTGGAGGAGACAGAACTTCAAGTGAAATATATTGTCATGTCTCCTAGAAGAAGGTCGCTCAGAATGTTAAGTAAAACCATTCTTATTCTTCAGCCTGGTAAACCGAAAATGATAATTTGTGTGGATGTGTTTCAGACTATATACAAAGCATCCTTCAGTGCTTTGGCTTTTTTAAAAGCTGAAAATATTGCTGTAAGGGAATTAATTATTTGAAGGGAACACAACAGCAAATAACTTTGGAGGGATTTTGACAAGGTTTTAATGGCTGGCACACGCTATTTAATTTTCACTTGTGTTTTGGTTTGGGGGGGATTTCTTTTTTTGGTTTTTTGGTTTTGCTTTTATTTCTAGTATATGCATCAGGGAAGAAAATGTGTGTTCTGTGACTAGAGGACATGACTGGCCACAGATATGGGGGAGCAGGACTTCTGTGACTGCTAACCCTGCCCGGCTCACCTTTCCTTTCCCCACTTTTCCTCCAGAGCTTCTTGGGGTTCAGAACGAGTCCTCAGAAGCACAGTGTGACCTGCCCTCCTGTCTCTACCCCTTCTTGACGCATCAAGGAAAGACTTCCTCCCAGATGAAAAGTCAGGGAAAGCTCTGAGCTGGCCAGAACGCCAACAGTCCCACCTAAGTGCCCCAAGTCTCTGCTTATAGTCAGTGAGGGGATTAAGACACTTATTACAGAGCAGCCTTGCCCCACACCTCAGGGAGAGGGGAAACCGCCAGAAGTTAGGAAGAACAGGAGCAGACGGGCCTTGCCAGGGCCTAGCCCTCTCGTCCTCATACTCTTCTTGTCCAGTGACATCTCTCGGCATGGCCACCCAGGGTTATGCAGTTATTGTTTCCCTGGGGTGGGGGCTCTTCAGCCTGACGGCTTTGTGGGATTTCGCATCTTCATGTGGAACGGTGCACTCCCGTCCTGCTCGCCTGCCCTTTGCCTGTGACCTGCAGCACTCACCCAGCACACCTCCAGAGAGGAAGCTGGCTTATCCCTGCCAGGTCTTTATTCATTCCCGTCCTTCCAGTGACAAGATTTGTGTGATGGTTATTATTTTCAGCTTGACAGAGTCAAGACTCAACCTAGGAGACAGATTTAGCCAGGGAGGCAGTTCCCAGACTGGGTTAATTGAGTTAAATGTGAGGAGCCTCGTCCCAGGGACTGGATAATGCAGGAGAAAAGGAGGAAGCCAGCCGAGCCCCAACATTCATCTCTCTCTGCTTCCTGATGGTAGACCAGCCTCCTCACACTCTGCTAGCCCTGTGATCTCTGCCGTGCTTCCCTCAAACTGTGAGCCGAACCCCACCCTCCCTTTGCTTAGGCGCCTTCACCAGAAGTTTTCTCACTGTTGTGATTTGGTGGCAGAAGGCCACAGGCCGGGGAATTGTGACGCCTCAGCCAGCACCGTGATTCGGTGGTTCTAGTCCCAACGTGTGACTGTCAGCTCATGAACATCCCCTGCCCACTTACTGTGTGCCAGGCTCCTGCAGCACTTACCATACCTCTGAGGGATGAAGACCTCCACCCTTGCAGACGTGGCCTCTTTAACAAAGACAGATTAACAAGCAGAATGCACACAGACTGATTGCATGTATGCTATCATGACACGGGAGTCTTTTGAAAGGAAGTGAAGACCCCAAATTCAAGGCTAAACTTGAATGTTTCTAGGCAGGTTTGATGATGCGTGAGGAGTCGTAGGGAAAGGCAACAGGTATGACCTAAGTGTACTGAAGCCCAACTGCGTGAGTCCCCTGTCTCCGGCCACATTTGCCTCAGGCACAAGGAGGATGCCTCCTGGGACTCTACACCTGATGCTCTCTCCTTACATTCCTGACTTCAGACGGTACACCATCAGGCCTCACCACAGCCTACTAAGAAAGATGCCTTTTCTCCATGGGGAAGAATAGGGGACCCCATTCTTACATGGCTCCAAAAGGTGATTCAGCGTAGGTCTGGCCAGCCAGCAGCAGCGGGTACCGCAGCAGGGCTTCGCATCCTTCTAAAAGAGTGGGAGGACGAGTTCCAGGGCCCGAGGAAGCCAAGAGCACCTCTGCCAGCTGTGAGTGTAAGTGAAGCGAGTCCTTGTCTGCTTCCCAAGCCTGGCCGAGGAGACAGGCTTTGAGCTGTCGTGTCCCCTTTCAGAGAGAAAGGAACCTGGCAGGAAATGGTGTCTGTGCCGCCAGTGTGATAGATGATGACCCAGTGGCCGTGGGCTTCATCCTGTATTGAGCATCTGTCAAGTGGGTTTAGCTGGGAAGTTTTTAGTCCTTTTGCTTGTTCCTGCGTACACTTGGTTTTAGAAAAAGTTTTTATTTGAGCTGGCAAGATGGTTTTGTGGATAAGAGAGCTTGTTCCTTAAGCCTGAGGACGTGAAATCAATTTCTGGATCTCACAGTGGAAGGAGAGAACCTAGTCCTAAATGTGACCGTCTGTTCTCCACATCCATGCCGTGCGCACCAGTGTGTATATTTGTGTACACTCGTGCAGGCATGCACAGTTTAATTTAATTTAAAAGGAAAGAATGTTTCTTTCTGTTTGCTACAGAGACCCGATGTCTACAGACTAAGCAAGGCCATGGTGGAGGGCTTGCCCAGGGCATGTACTATGTCTGCCTCCATCAGGGAGAGAATGCGCTCTCCCTTGACATTCGTCTCACAGGGGGGCTGGCTCATGTGAACACATCCATTATTTTTCCAAGCACACACTCTGCTTAGATGACTTATTTTGTCTGTTCCAGGTGTTGTCTGTGGTACTCACAGGCGTGATGTGATGGGGAGAATCATGCTTTACCCTGATTTATTTTTTAAAGTGATGGCTTTTCAAGCTGTGTTCAAATAATTATTGGGTAGTAACACAATGCATGGCTAGACAAGCCTCCGATTATCTAGGTGTGGGGGTTCTGTGCTTCAAATAATATTTAAAATGATTCAACACACACACACACACACACACACACGCACACATCACTGTCAGCTGAAGAGGAGTGAGGAATAGGTTGGATTTTGAAACTGAACTAGTCCTGGTTGTCAAAGACCTGCCCCTCCTTTTCTGTCTTCCATATCAGAAGAGAACAAAGACTCAGCGATCTGTCGCTGGAATCTGAGGGTTCCTCATTCCCAATCATACATGCAGCATGCCACTGCCTAGCCCATAGCATCCCTGTGCCACTGCCTAGCCCATAGCATCCCTGGGCCACTGCCTAGCCCATAGCATCCCTGTGCCACTGCCTAGCCCATAGCATCTCCGGGCCACTGCCTCACCTGTAGCATCCCTGGGCCACTGCCTAGCCCATAGCATCCCTGGGCCACTGCCTAGGCCATAGCATCCCTGGGCCACTGCCTAAGCCATAGCATCCCCGGGCCACTGCCTAGGCCATAGCATCCTTGGGCCACTGCCTCACCTGTCACATCCCCAAGCCACTGCCTCACCTGTAGCATCCCTGGGCCACTGCCTAGGCCATAGCATCCCCAGGCCACTGCCTAGCCCATAGTCTCAGTATGCTCTCCAGCATTTTACATTTGTCCTCCCTTTCATAATAGTGACAGTCCTGGTCAGAAATTAGATAAAAAAATTTTATCAAAATGAGGTGTTCAGAACACAGGGACATGTGTTCTTCCTATCATGTGATCTGCCTTTCTAGGGCAGTTTCGGAATGTTGTTCTGGGTCCTTTGCCTCAATTAGAAGGTTGAATTGGAAAGTGGCTGAGTGGCAGAGCACCTGAGCACTCCTGAGTCATTGCATGGGCTACGTGAGGCTCACATGAATCTGTACCCAAATAGTTTCTATTGTTTCCTGACTGGGTTGGTAGTCACCCAACTGGGATGGTACATCATGGCACCATCCATTTCTAGCCCACCCGACCCCTCATCCACCCACCCTACCCTCAGTTTGGAAGCGTCTCCTGGGCCTGTAGGCCAGGCCTCACGCTCTCTCTCTGTTTTGTGCAGTGCCTTCCCCCAGTGCCTTGCTGGTAGACAACCCCACGCCTTTTGGAAACGCAAAGGAGGTGATTGCGATTAAAGACTATTGCCCAAACAACTTCACCACCCTGAAGTTCTCCAAGGGCGACCACCTCTACGTCTTGGACACGTCTGGCGGAGAGTGGTGGTATGCCCACAACACCACCGAGATGGGCTACATCCCCTCCTCCTACGTGCAGCCACTCAACTACCGGAATTCTACCCTGAGTGACAGTGGCATGATCGACAATCTCCCAGATAGCCCTGAGGAAGTCGCCAAGGAACTGGATCTGCTAGGAGGCTGGACAGATGACCAGAAAGAATCTGGCAGACCCTATAGTAACAACCCTTTCTGGAATGGAGTCCGAACGAACCCATTTCTAAACGGGAACGCACAACCCAGCATGGATGAGCTAAACCCCAAGAGCACTGTGGATTTGCTCCTCTTTGATACGGGCACATCTTCCTTCACTGAATCCAGCTCAGCCACCACCAACAGCACCGGCAACATCTTTGACGAGCTCCCAGCCACCAATGGACTCCACATGGAGCAGCCGGTTAAGCGGGACAATCCCTTCTTCAGAAGTAAGCGTTCCTACAGCCTTTCGGAACTCTCCGTCCTACAAGCCAAATCGGATGCTCCCACGACGTCCAGTTTCTTCACAGGCTTGAAGTCACCTGCCCCAGAACAGTTTCAAAGCCGAGAAGATTTCCGAACCGCCTGGCTGAATCACCGGAAGCTGGCCCGATCCTGCCATGACTTGGACCTGCTCGGCCAAAGCCCAGGTTGGGGCCAGACCCAAGCAGTGGAAACAAATATCGTGTGCAAGCTGGATAGTTCCGGGGGCTCCGTGCAGCTCCCTGACACCAACATCAGCATCCACGTGCCCGAGGGCCATGTAGCCCCTGGGGAGACACAGCAGATCTCCATGAAAGCCCTGCTGGACCCTCCACTGGAGCTCAACAGTGATAGATCCAGCAGCATCAGCCCCGTGGTAGAGGTGAAGCTGAGCAACCTAGAGGTGAGTACCTTCATCATCCTGGAGATGAAGGTCTCTGCTGAGGTGAAGGCCGACATCTTCAGCAAAAGTACAGTGGTCCTGCAGTGCCTGAGAAGTGACTCAAAGGAGGGGCCTTATGTCCCCATCCCCCTGGCCTACAGCTACGGGGACACGATACAGGTACAGCTGGACAACCTAGAACCCTGCATGTACCTAGCTATTGTTGCCCAGGGCCCCAACATCCTCTACCCTTCCACCGTGTGGGATTTCATCAATAAGAGGGTCACTGTGGGTCTGTATGGTCCCAAACACATCCATCCATCCTTCAAGACAGTGGTGACCATTTTTGGACATGATTGTGCCCCCAAGACCCTCTTGGTCAGCGAGGTTACTCGGCAGGCTCCCGGTCCTGCCCCGGTGGCCCTCCAGCTCTGGGGCAAGCACCAGTTCATCTTGTCCAGACCCCAGGATCTCAAAGTGTGTATGTTCTCTAACATGACCAACTATGAGGTCAAGGCCAGCGAGCAAGCCAAGGTGGTGAGAGGCTTCCAGATGAAACTCGGGAAGGTGAGCCGTCTCATCTACTCCGTCATCTCCCAGAACCCCAATGAGCTGTCCGACTTCACGCTGAGGGTACAGGTCAAGGACGATCAGGACACCATCCTCACCCAGTTTTGTGTCCAGACACCGCAGCCACCCCCCAAAAGCGCCATGAAACCATCTGGGCAGAGGAGGTTCCTTAAGAAGAACGAGGTCGGGAAGATCATCTTGTCCCCATTCGTGGTCACCACCAAGTACCCGACGTTTCAGGACCGCCCCGTGTCTAGTCTCAAGTTCGGCAAGCTGCTGAAGACCGTGGTGCGGCAGAACAAGAGCCATTACCTGCTGGAGTACAAGAAGGGGGATGCCGTGGCCCTGCTCAGTGAGGAGCGCATCCGCCTCAAGGGACAGCTGTGGACCAAGGAGTGGTACATTGGCTACTATCAGGGCAAGGTGGGCTTGGTGCACACCAAGAACGTGCTGGTGGTGGGCAAGGCCCGGCCCAGTCTGTTCTCGGGGCCCGAGCTGAGCACGTCGGTGCTGCTGGAGCAGATCCTCCGGCCCTGCAAGTTCCTCACCTACATCTACGCCTCCGTGCGGACCTTGCTGATGGAGAACATCAGCAGCTGGCGGGCCTTCGCCGACGCCCTGGGTTACGGGAACCTGCCACTCACCTTCTTCTGCCGGGCAGAGCTGGACAGCGAGGCGGAGCGGGTGGCGTCTGTTCTGGAGAAGCTGAAGGAAGACTGTAACAACCCTGACAACAAGGACCGGAAGTCCTTCCAGAAGGAGCTGGTGATGGTGAGTGCTCGGCGGGTGCCCAAGCCTGGGGGTGAGCTTCCTGAGGCAGACAAGCGCGGGTCGGATTGGGCCAGCTCACCGGGGGGGGGGGGGGGCGGTATTGGAAGGGTAGCTGCCCAGTACTTAAGGAGCCCCAAGGAAGGTGTCTCTCCCCTCTTCTCCATTGATGAGCCTCTCTGTGGTCTTGGGTGGACCTGTGTTCACTGATTAGTTTTTGCCAACTTGACACCAACTAGAGTCCCCCAGCAAGAGGGAGCCTCAATTGAGAAATCGCCCCCATCAGATTGGCTTCAAGCAAGTCTGTGGGGGCGTTTCCTTGATTAATGATTGATGTGGGAGGGCCCAGCCCACTGTGGGGAGCGTTCCTCCTGTCCGTTTGTCCTGGGTTGTATGAGAAAGCCGACTGAGTGGTTCCCGACTCTGCTTCCGCTTGAGTTCCTGCCCTGACTTCCTTCAGTGATGACTGTGATCAGGATGTGTAAGCCAAATAAACCCTTTCTCCCTTCCCCCTCCCCCTGGGGCCGGTGGGGGGGTTGCTTTCGGTCATGAGGTTTATCACAGCAATGAAGCAAACCAGGACACCGAGGGGAGAAGGCAGCAGGGCTGTGATCCAGAAGCCTCTGTTTGCATCTTTGGAGGGGACCCGTGTGTCCTTGGGTCCACAGCAAGCTCTGGGACTTAGTGGCAAAAGCCTTCTGCCCCAAAGCCTGGTCCGCTTTGACGTGAGTTCTTGCTCTGTATTACCTGGCGCCTCTGACATCTGTCTCTACTGCGATACCTGCTCCCTGCCTGAGGTTCATTTGAGTCCACGGGGACTCTTGGCCGGTATAAAATGAACAGGCATTCTAAAAAATGCTTGGGAAAGAGAAGTTCAGTGTTTGGTTCTGAGGCACACTGACCACAGGCCAGCTAGGAACATTTTTTGAGGCCTTCCGGTTCTTCCAGCAACCTGGGCTTTGGAGGATAAGGCAGTGGAACAGCCCCATGGTTTCCCGCAGGCAACCCACCCCAGTTGTGTGGTTCTGGTGATCACTGTTGCCAGTGGAAACCCTTGGTGACCTCTTCCTGACCCCTCCTGCTCCTCCTGTCCCCAGCTCTTTGGCTCCTACTCCACATCCCATCCCCACCTGCCCCCTCTGTATCATCGTCCAGCATCTCTCTGAGGAACAGCAAGACTTGAGACCCTTTGAATGTGGCCCGTGGTAACATGCTGTCCCACAGCATGGGACCGACAGGCCTGAGGCTCCCCAGAAAGGGAGATGACAGTGTGAATTGCAGTGTGAATTATGAGGGCCCTTGACAGTTAGGCCCCAACAGGCCTTGGTGGCCATTTCACTGGGAAAGAAGCCAGAAGTGAGTGGGACGTCGTGGGCTCTGCATGTCGGTCACCCACAGGGGTCGACAGGTCTCTCCCCTCAGCTGTCACCATGTGAAACAGATCTCCTGGAGGTCATGGAGAGCCCGCTTGCCTTGGCCTCCCTGGCTGACTGGAGCTCCCCAGGGCAGGAGCATGTGTTTCCTGGAAGCCCTCCGTCAGCGTCCTTCATTGACTGCAGAATCAGGTGCTTCCATGGAACGTAAACCACGTGGTTTGTCCCTTCCATGGCGTGTCCCTCCCACTGCTGAAGGACGCTTACCTGGACCAGGCTCAGCTCCTCCCTCTGTGGGCAAACATCATGAATGGGAGCTTTATGCCCATTTCCTATTTACTGTTCACGGTCAGGTTCTTACTCAGCATGGCAAGTTTGGAGAGGAGTTTTGTTTCTTTGGTCCATGGGAGGGGTCAGGAGGGTCCTGTGTACCTCTGGGTCCCCTCTGCCTTCCTGCCTGGAGGAGATGCAGTTGGATCTTGGCTGAGAGTTGGCCCCGGGGGCAAAGGCAGTTTTATAATAAAAAAGAAAACAGGTTCCTCCGTGTTCTATTCTCCCCAACTATCTCGGGCATTGCCTCCTGAATAGCTGAATTTTAATGGCTGGCCAAACTTCAAAAACCCACGGCTGGCTAACCCCAGCATCGGCAAGCTGCTTCGTTTTCATGGATTCCTGACCGAGGGTCAGTGGGGTTTCTTCTAGCCTTGGCCCCAGCTTTCCCCTGCCTCACCTAGCAGGGCACGGCTAGACCAGCGCCCCCTTCTGTTTGCAAGCTGCCTTTGCGCCATCAACATCCCTGCTCTGGCAACTATAGCTAGAGGAAGTGGGAAGGTTTGAGACTGTGCAGATTGGAAGGGAAGGGTCTCGCGAAGGTCTAGGGGCTCCTCTCCATGGCCACTGGGCTCCTCCCCTGCACCTCAGGCCTGTGGCAGATGCCTCTGCCTGTGGGCTTTTCTCTGTGTCCTGCATGCACCAGCTGTCCCCCCCTTGCCGTGTCCCACAGCTGGTGTCCCTCCTGCCCGGAGCTCCTGGTGATGCATTCTCTCAGATGCCCATTCCAATGTCGCTTCCAGCCCTTGATGAAGCAAGCTTGTGCTCCTGGATCTCCACAGTGCTTGCTCGAGTCAGGATTGGGGCATACTTGCTTATTACTGTCCTCCATTAGATCTACACTCCATGGTGGAAGGAGGGCTTGGAGGAGACCCTGGAAGAGGGAGAGGGAGGGAGAGAGGGAGGGAGGGAAGGGAGATGGGGAAGAAGTGGGGAGAGAGAGAGAAGGTGAATGAATGAATGAATGAATGAGTGAATGAATGAATGAATGGGTGTGTGAGCAATGGCCTGAGCTCAGAAGATCTGAGCCTTCTGTGCTCTCGGAGGTCACACTATTATTTCTTTCTCTGCTGCCGTTCATTCTCTCCCTGTGTGTGACAAGAGCTAGCAGCCTATGCCACTCAGGGCCTCTTGTGTCCCTCTTGACAATGGGTAGGATTTTATGGTGGTTGTTCCACAGTTGGCTTTTCTGGGGCAGCCTGCATTCTGGTATCTTTCCTTATTTGATTGGAGGCACTGACGGTTTTGACGACCACTGAAGTTCGAAACCCTCTGTAAAACCTGTCTGTCATACTCACAGGCTCTTTCCAGAGAGCAGAAAGTACCATTGGATACACAGATAGTGAGTGTCGCTTTGGGTCAGCTGGCTGCAGGGTGATAGGAAACGTGCACTGTCCCTGAAGCCATTGGCCCAGTGCCTGCAGGGGTGGGGAACTTGATTTGTAGCCTGGGGTTTGGTGTGGATGTGTGCGTAGTGAGTGAGGGGTCCTGAAGGGGAGGAAATGCAGAATGTGTTCTGTTTTTGAGGCCTTGGAATCCTGGTGCGTCTTCTGTTGTACTGTATGGACCATGGAAGGAGAATTTTCTAAGTGTATTTGAAAGCTCAGGAGGAAACACATGGTCATGTATAGTCTGTGACTTACAGAAACACTGAGTGAGGGTAAGGATTTGACTGCAGGCCCGTGTGCACCTTCTAAATCTGAGAAACTGTCGTCTCACGAGCGTAAGTTTGAAGTGGCCTGGGGAGAAAAGAGTCATAGGCAGGACCCCCCGGAACCAGCTCTTTAGGAACTGTGATGGGTTTAATCCAGTAATATGCTTTTTAATTTAAGTCAATACACTTAAAAAAAAGATTTGTTTTTTTGGTGTGTGTGTGTGTGTGTATGTGTGTGTGTGTGTGTGATGTGTGTGTGTGTGTGAACATCACATCACACATGCCCTGGTACCCCTGGAGGCCAAAGGAGGGCTTCAAATCCATCGGAGATGGAGTGACAGGCGTTTGCAAGCGACCTGATGTGGGTGCTGGGATCTGAAGTCTGCTCTTCGTGACAGAGCCACAATGTTCTCAGCTACCGAGCCATCTCTTCAGTCCCAGACAGCACGCCATTGGTAGAAGACACTGTTTCCCATTTTGAGGACCCCACCCTGAATGGGCCCTGTGGTCTCTGTTCCTGTGGGGAGGGAGAAGTCATTGGCTGGAAATGAAAGAGCAAAAGAGATTTTTAGAAACAACCATGGTAGCTTCACTAAAACACTGGGAAGACCGTGAAAGCCCCGCCCAACTGTCTCTTGTGGTCCTGGAGCTACCACAAGAACCAAGCCTCCAATAGTCCCCCGGGTCACAGCGTGGGACCTACAGAACGTGGGCTACAGTGGGCCCTCTGGAGGAGTTTGCATGAGAAAGAAGGGGGTGGGTTTGTAGGGTGCAAGCCAGGAAGGGGAGTGGATCCAGGTGCCCCAAGACACCAAAGTGGCCGGCCAGCAAGAAGACCGAAGAATAGACTGGAAGGGTGGCAAGGGGGCTCAGAATGGGTCAGGAGAAAACCCACCTTATCCCACAGGCCAGGAGACCACAGAGAGAGCTGCCACAACAGCAAAAGCCCAAATCCTAGCTTACTGTATTTTCCTAAGAGCTAGTAAAAAAAGGTTAGCAGCCACACAGCCTGTTAGTGGCCACCTGTCCCTGTAAATAGAGACACAGCCATGTCCCTTCACCTGCCGCTTGTCTACAGTTGCTGTGATGGTTAATTTTAAAATCAGCTTACCATAACCTAAAATTACCTATAAAGAGATTTTCAACTGAAGAATTGTTTCCATCGGGTTGGCCTGACCGTGTCTGCAGGGGATGGTCTTGATGATAATATAGGAAGACCCAGCCCACTGTGGGTGGTGCCATTCTCTAGGCACGGGACCCCGAACTGTGTAAACCGGTAGAAAGCAGCAAGCGGACAGGATGGGCTCTTCCGTTTCTCTCTGCTGTTGACTGTGTGATGTCGCTAGCCGGCTGGGCTCCTCCCTTGACTTCCCAACTCGGTGATGATGGGCAGTAACCTGGAGTTGGAAGCCCCCTTTCCTCCCATGTGGCTTTTGCTCGGGGTGTTTATCATAGCAAACGGGAATGAAACTAGAAGATCTGCCTTTAGGCGATGTCTTTCTCCCCCTTCCCCCACGCCCCTCGCCCCCCACCCCCATCCCAGCCGTGAAGTTGGGACAGAAAACATGTAACTTACAAGCCACAATTTAAGTCTGTCCCTTCGCTTGTGTTAGCAGGATTCTATCTGAAATCCGGATTGTGTTTTATTTCCTTCAGTATTTTCCAGTACGCCTGTGTATACCTGAGTAAGCTATCTACACAAGGGTTGGGAATCCCCAGAGCTGGAATCCTGAGGTGTACTTCCCATTGCTAGAACTTACATGTATCCAAAGTTCACCCTTTTGGAGAAGGCGCTCAAACACTGTGTGGTATGAGCAGCTGGGTAACAGACAGAGCCAGTGCTGGGCTCAGTAGAAGTGGTGTGAGGAAGCTGAGTGGAGCGCAGGAGAGATGGGACACCTTCGTTCCTGACATCAGCACTCCCAGAAATGGACCCCCAGCTGCCCTGGACCTGGCCATGTGCTCTCCTGGTCAGCAGTGGCCCATCAGAGGCCAGAGAGTGGCCTGAATGTCCCAGGACCTTCGTAGTCTGTGCCTGGGGCCCCTGGGGAGAGAACGGATTAGCTGACTCCTGCCAAGAGTGACTTGAATCCAAAGCAGGTGATTTTGACGCACGCTGTTACCTAGAACACGAGGCCACCTCAGAGCCAGGCAGCCAAGTGCACAGACACCAGGGTTTGTTTGTTTGCTATGACTTGCTATTAAACCCTGTGCTCATTCACATTCTCATCCAGGACAACACATACAGCTGAGGGGACCCTTCCTGCCTCACTTTATCCCTAAGCTCACAGCACATCAAACAAAGCTTAAACCTGACACCCGTACCCACACACACGTGACTACATACATGATCATGCCTTTTTCTTCTGCCACATAAACACATATTTAGCTTTCTTAAAAACTAAAGTTTCTTTCCAGATATCAAAATCCAAATTATAACCAGCCACTTTGTGAAATCCGTTAAGTAGTTGAAATGACACTGTGTTTGGTTCAGCTCCTGGGGCAGTGTGCCCAGCAGCATGGAAAGAGCCTCCAGAAGCCAGGGCCTGCCTCTGCCTCTGCCGTCTCTGCCTGAGGGGCTCTGGACTTAGCTTCTCCATGTCTCCCAGTGTGTGTTGCTATCTGCACAACAGATGTGCTTGGCCAGCTTGAGCTAGGCCTTCCCCTGGCTGGGAGCACCACTCACCTTCCCTCGGGAGAGAATATCAGTCCGGCCCTGCTCCGTAAGTGGGTGGCTCTTGTAAGGACATTAGCCATGGTGGCCTGCCATGGCCTTGCTTGTCGTCTTACATCTGAAAAGGCCTCTTTCCGAGCTCGGTCACTCTCTGGGGTCCTGAACATGAGTTTTAGAGATGGTGCCAACCCATACGCCCTGTCAGCCATCTCTTTCCTCTTGTGCATGGATGGTACTAGCATGCTAGGTAAGGGCCCTGGACACTGCATAGGCCCTGAACTCATGGCGTAAAGAGTAAAGAGCTTCGCCTGCAGGTTGACCTCCCCCAAAAGCCGAGCCTACCCTGGCCTCACACTCTGCTTCATCTTCCCAGGCTTTGCTGAAAATGGACTGTCAGGGCCTAGTGGTCAGACTCATCCAGGACTTTGTGCTCCTGACCACCGCTGTTGAGGTGGCCCAGCGCTGGAGGGAACTGGCTGAGAAGCTGGCCAAGGTCTCCAAGCAACAGATGGACGCGTATGAGTCTCCCCACCGAGACAGGAATGGGGTGGTGGACAGTGAGGTGAGTGGGGCTCCAACCCCTTGGTTACTTAAATTACTTTGTCCCTCAGTTCCTGGGACCCGTAGGGTACGGTAATAAGTGTTGAACTTAATAGCACTCTAGGAGGGTAAGGATCCTGCCTTGAGAACCTGCAGAAGTCATCAGGGCTGCTCTGCCACAAGCTGGGAAGGGTGGCTGCCCTCCCTTGCTAATTTTACTTTAAAATTGCCTCTTGTAAGGTCAATAAATGTATCAACAGAACCGGGGGCAGGGGGGGGGTGGAGGCAAGGTGAGCAGGGATGGAGGTTGGTGGGGGGGAGGCGCTCCCTGTATTGGCTGAACGTCCGCTGTGTTACCTAACTTAGGCCAAGGTGGGTCTGGTGGAGTCGTGCCCAAAGACTGGCTGCCTATTTGTGGAGGGTGACTGTGGTGTGTTCCTGGAAGCTGATTCAGACTCACAAGACAGGGAAGTCCCAAGCATGAAGGTGTTCTTTCTTTGCATGATCAGTTTCTAGCACACGGCGGCACGGGTGAAATCGGGTGCTGTAAGGAAGGAGAGGTTCTGTTCGGTGGCTCGGAATCACGAGCACACTGCCGTTTCCCCTCTGTAGGCTGACCAGCGCAGCTGGCTCCACCTGCTGCTGTGACTGTAACGTGAGTGTCATAGGGCTGACTGACTGACGGACTGACTGACTGACGGACTGACTGACGGAGTTCCGCTGTCCTCTGACCTTGCTTTCTCTTTTTGGTAACTCCATCACCCAGGCCATGTGGAAACCTGCCTATGACTTCTTACTCACCTGGAGCCACCAGATTGGGGACAGCTACCGAGATGTCATCCAGGAGCTGCACATAGGCCTGGACAAGATGAAGAACCCCATCACCAGGCGCTGGAAGCACCTCACGGGGACCCTGATCCTGGTGAACTCGCTGGACATCCTGAGGGCAGCGGCCTTCAGCCCCGCGGACCATGATGACTTTGTGATCTGAGTGGGGGGACCCTGCCCGACGGCTCGCCAGAGCTGGACCCCCCTCCCACCATCGTCTGTCCACAGTGGGGGCCGAGCCATCACCGGGTGGTGCAGGGGGGGATGGCTGCTCAGGTAGAGGCCCATCTGCCAGCCACGCCCAGGAGGGACTGAGGACCTCTGACTCTCTGCCCCTCCCCTGGATCCAGGGGCAGGTCCCAGGGACTTTCTACTTATGGTTGTTGCCAATCGTGTTGCTTTCTATTTGTTGAAATGTATGTTTAAACTTAAAATCACTTTTTTAACAAAAGACTAGAGAGGACATAAGAAAGGTGGTATCTAATTTTTTAATGGACTGTAAAAGTTATTTAAAAAAAAAATCTCCTTAGTAAAGGCAAACGCTGTTGAGGTTTTTATGTTCTTTAAAGGCCTTTTTAAATTATGTTCCAGGTGTATATATAGATATTTAAAGGCCACCAGTGTTTCTGAGTCCCGGGCACACTTTGCATTTCGACACTCAGAGTGGAAAGGAGTTTGCTCCATGCAGACATTTTCCTCTCGTCGCCTGTGAGGCGGCGAGTCCATGGGCCTGGTGGCTTTCAGTAGGTGGACCCTGGGGAGGCCCAAGTCCTATCCTTCCTTTCTTCTCCTACCTTGCTGTCCTCAGTGGCCATCCACAGGATCTGTTGGTCTGTGTGCTTTGTGAGCAGCAAAGCCCCCATGTGGCAGCTTAGTGCCATTGAGATTGTGCCAACAAATAAGAAATCACTGGAGTTGGGGGTCCCTGTCACCCCTGGGTGTATGTGGTCACCATTCAGAAGAACAGTGCTCCCTTGAGGATAAGGTGGTCCCTGCCACGCCGGGCACTGAATGCTGTCTCCCTCAGGGTGGCTCTGCCTCCGTTGTAGGTGGGAGGAAAGCCGCACCACCCAGCCAGAGCCTGGTGGCCCATGACTCTTCGTGTGCCCATCACGGTCACCTTTCAGGTGATGTCACATGCTGGCGTGCAGAGGTGCCGTCTGCCATTGCCAAACTCCACACTTCATCTCTCACATTTAACCTTCTCCTCCCTGGGGTGCTCCGTCTCCTTAGGAATGGGGACTAACTGGTTATCCAACAGCATAAATATTAGCACGGGGAAGATTTCCCTAAGTGATGCCCTGTGGAAAGGTGGGTGTTTGCAGAGGATTGTATTCAGCTTCAGGGTGGTGGGTCACACAGTAGCGGTAGCATTTGGGGAGGAAACAGGAAGTAGAACTCCTGCCAGAAAGATCAGCGGTTAAGTGAGCCCGGCAATGGGCGGGACTCAGGCTGTCTGTCTCCAGGGGCAGTTCTAGACCCTGGGGGCTGCCCTCCATCTGCCTTCCTGGCACAGTTAATGACTTCGTTTGTGATCAGTGTACCAACCCCACATTGAGCTGAAATGTCCCCTGGCTTCTGACTCAGACACTGCAGACCAACAGACTTAAAAGTAAACAGTAGGTATTAATGCCGCAAGAACCAGGTCACATGAATCCCCATCGGCACTGACATGCCCGTCATTCTGCACCTTCGTTTTACCCAGAGAACAGCTCTTTACCTTTTTCCCCAAAGAAGAAACAAAACCAGTTGCACCTTAAACCATGGATATTTTTTCCTCAGGGGCTTTGAATAGTTTCCTATGCAACAAGTCTTATAGCACACAAATGAAATTCTTCAAAAGTTGCAGTAAATTTTACCTGGATATTTTAACTGGTTAGTGTGTGTGTGTGGATGTGTCTTTCTGTGCCTAGCCAGACTTTAAATGAAACCCAGCATAAAGATCAGTCAGTGACTAGGCTCCTGTCAGTCACCCTGAGTGACGGGGTGGCAGTTAGTGTAGGGGATTTTTTTTCTCTTGCTGTTAATTTAATTGCTCTTGAGTAGGTAGATCATTCATTACAACCAAATGGGAATCAGTGTCACCCTGGGCACCCAAAGGAAGCAGGCAGGTGTCTATGTCTCTCCTTGTTCCTGGTCTCTACCACCTGGAACTACTACCACCATCCCCCAGCACGGAGTTCAAGACCCAGCAGTTTCCAGATGTGCTAGGCATCTTCCTGGGCCTCCTGATGGGAGCAAGCAGTGGTTTCCTCCGGGTGTACCCTTCCTGTTGTCAGAAAAAAATGGAGGAAGAAGTGTCGGTACTGCCTGGGGGACCAACCCCAGCTGGAGGAGGTGGGGAGGAGCCTGGCCCATGGGGAGCCTGCTTGAGAGACTGTAATCAATCGACAGGCTGAATAGGAGCCAGCTGAACCAAAGACAGGACAGACCTGGGTACAGTGTCTATAGCATTGACACCTGGGCAGCACAGACAGGATGGGAGGCCTAGTCTGCACAGCCTGGGCTTGTCAAATGAGCCAGAGTCCCCTGTGAGCTCAGCCCCCTCCACCTTCTACACCTATGTTCATTCTGGACCCTGAGTGTCCCCCTGAGGCCCTGGAGTTTAAAGCTTAGTCTCCAGCCGGGCAATATTGGGGGTGGGTGTTGGTTAAAAGGCACTGCTGCTCCTCGTGGCTGGCCGCCGCCCACAGTGGCCATGCCGATGGAGGAGAGTGCTGGTTACCTTTTTCACGAGCCATGGTTACCTTTTTAGAGCTTTATTGGGAAAGAGGTGGGGAGAGAGGGAAGAGAAGAAGGAGGTCCAGACAGGAGGAAGGAGTGGAAAGGAAAGAGAGAGGGAAGAGGAAGGGCGCACAGAGGGCCCACCGCTTTTTAGGCTGGGACCCCGTCGAAGGCTGATGACGTAATTAAGGACCGAATCCTTACAGTGGGACCTTTAAGAGGTAGGGAGCCTAGGTTACTGGGAGTGTGCCCTTGGTGTGAGTCAGGGAACAGACTCTTCCTCTTGTTTTTGTACTTGGCCATGAGGTGAATGGCCTCTTCTATGCATTCCCTAGTGTAGATGTTGGTTTCTGCAGGCTCCATAGCAGCAGGATCAGTCAGCCCTGGACGTCAACACCTAATTCATGAGCTCAGAGAACCCTGTTCCTATTTTAGGATGATTTGCGGACTACTCACTTATTTTGTAGTTGAAGACATAGTCTCATATGGCCCCATAACTTACCCGTTACACATGGCTAATAGGAAAATGGATTTTTCTCCTAGTGCTAAGCAAGGGAATTGCCAGGGCCTTCATTATGCCAGGCAAGTGCTGTGCTACAGAACCATGCCCCCGCCCCCCCAAGCCCAAAAGTAGGGTTTTATCCCAGAGCAGCCGTAACAATCAGCTGAACTTGAAAAGTGCATTCTCTTGCCATTATGGAGGCCAGAAGTCTAAAATGAAGGTATCAAATGACCTAACTAGTCCATTCGCGCATTATTAGGACACCAGTCGCTGGATTTAGGTGTCACAATAATCTAATGTGGTTTCATCTATACTAACTCTAATTCAGCTAACTCCCAGGCAGCAGAACTTCAACTCAGTTCAGCTTTTGGACACCCATACAACCCACCATGCCGTCTCCCTCCTTCCAAGCTGCTTGGTGAAAACCAGTGTTTTAGTTCAGCTGTTGACACGCACTTTGGAAACCGGTGTCCTCTGGGACCGAACACTAAGCAGAGAAGATGTAAAAATTAGGCATCAGGCATGATGGCACACGCCTTTAATTACAGCACCTGGGAGGCAGAGGCAGGTGAGTCTCTTGAGTTCAAGGCCAGCCTGGTCTACATGGTAAGACCCTGTCTCAAAAAAAAGAAACAACAACAAAGCAGTGTGGGTGGGGTTGCTGGAGAGATCCTCAGTTCCTAAGAGTATGAACTGCTCTTGTTCACTTCCCAGCACTCAAATTGGGCCGTTCACTGCTGCTACCTTTAACTCCAGCTCTAGGGAATCTAACACTTATGGCCTCTATGGGCCCTTGCATTTACACACACATATCTACACACATGCACAATTACAAATAAAATAATAAAGCTTCTTTAAAAATAGGCTCTGATTTCCAAGAAGAAAAAAATGAGTTTTACTGTGGAAATTTTTTTTTTTTTTTTTTTTTTTTTTTTAGTGGTGGTAGTTGAGGGGTAGTGGTGTTTCAAGACAGGGTTTCTCTGTATAACGGCTCCGGCTGTTCTGGAACTCACTCTGTGTAGTTTTGGTGCCTGTCCTAGATCTCGCTCTGTAAACCAGGCTGGCTTTGAACTCAGAGATCTAGCTGCCTCTGCCTCCTGAGTGCTGGGATTAAAGGCGTGCGCCGCCACAGGCTCAGAGTAAATTCTTGCTTTGGCCTCTGCCCAGCTGCCACTGTCACCTCCGGTGGGATGCACACTGAGTCATTTCTTTTGAAATTCTTTCTCACCCATTTCAAGTACTTACCACCTGGCCACAGCACCCAGACTCAAACTTGGTCATAGAACCTTCCTGACTAGTTCTCACCAGGTCCTACAAGCCACGCAGTGTGGCCAGAAGTGAGATCTTAGTTCTCACCTCCGTCCCCATCCCCCCTCTCCTCCAAATCCTCTTCCTCTACACTTCCTAATACCTCTGTCCTCCCCAATGGAACACGGAAGTCTTCCTTGTTTGGGGGAGTTACTGAGATCAAACCTAGACCCTCACACATGCTAGGCCTGAGCACTCTACCACTGAGCTAATATCTCTGCGCTCTCTTCACTTTTTGAGATGAGTCAGGCTAACTTGCGCAGGTCATCCTTGAATTCCCTGTGGAGCCAAGGTTTTGCCCTTCCTGCATTCCTCTGCCCATAGCTGGGACCCCTGACTGGCAGGGTTCCTTGCTGCCCAGCCTCCCCCTTCCCTTCCACCTGGCTGGGTCACACACTGACTCCCGATGGAAGCAGCCTGGCCATCTCTGAACCCCAGGATGTTCGTTGCTCGAGGGAGTCGTTCTATCTACAGCAGAAACACACTTTAAGCTGAGGTGGATGTGATGTTGGAGTGGATAACGGGCTTCACGCTATGTTTACCACCAGCGTAAAAGCAAATGGAAACCTGAATCATAAATACATCAGAATGGCTCAGATCCAAAGAGGTCAAAAAACCTTGCAGGAATGGAACTCAGCGAAGTGCATCCCAAGAAGAGTCGCACAAAGGAAACATTTTCATTCTGTACCTGATGCTGTCACAAAATTTGATGTTTTTTAAACTGCCTTGAAAGGAACTCAATTAGCTCTTTGTGCCATGGAACCTTTGACGATTTGATGAAGGCAAGAGACGCCTCAGAATTATATAAATGCGTAAAAGAAAACCTAGGAGAACAAAGAAAGGCATTCTTTACATGTAAGTACCAAAGATTACAATCGAGGAGTTTAAGCATGCTTCTTTATCCATTAAATAGCACCACCTAGTGAGAGCATGCATCTACACCAGACGCTAACCACGGTGATTGGAGGTCTCAGAACCACACCCAGCAACACCCAGTGGTTGGTCTACCCAACCAGACACACAATGATGGAAGTCTCGACAGCACCAGACACTCACCACACTGGTGAAGGAAGGTCTCACTTAATCAGACATTCCAAAGAGTAATGAAAGGTCTCATCCACCGCTAGACAATACACTGATGGAGGCTTTATCTAATCAGACACGAAATAATGGAGGGTCGCATCCCACCAGACTCTCAACGTAGTGATAAGCATTTAGACATCTACAAAAACATTCACAGCCATAAAAGTCTGAGAATTCTCTGGAGCATCCAAAACATTAGTTTCTTGCCTATATAAACTCTTCACGGAAATGCAGAAGATAATGAAAATAAAAATGCAATTTCCCCCTCATAATCAAAAAAACCCACTCATTCTAAAGAAGCCAGCCTCCCACATATTAGCTATTTGCTTCATTTTAAAATCTCTTACCTTAGTATTTTTTTTGCTCCAGGCTAGGAAGGGTGATGTTTTTAAATTTTTGATAAATCTAATTTAATATTCTGCTTAACAGGAGAGAGAGGAAGACCTAAAGAAATTAATTAGTGTGCAAGGTGACCTTTTAAGTATCTAAAGTCATTTTTCTTAATTTTCCATTTTAATTGATTTGTCTTAAAAATATCTATATTTTTAAGTGTACATACATATTTTATGTGTGTACATACATATGTGTGTGTGTGTGTAAGAGTAGTGTTGAGTGTATTTTTCATTTCAGAAGGCAACCAAGAACTTCTCAGAGAGCATCATATGGTCCTGTGAGCTCTGAGGGTAGATGGAGTCCGTATGTGTCGAACAGTGCCTGTCACCAACACAGGACTCAAGGGCGTCCCAGCAGGGGACAGTCAGATCTTTGGGGGAAGATCTTACACAGGAGCGAAGTTCAAAGGGGTTGGCATGCTGTCATCAGAGCGGACAGAGAGGGCAGAGGGTGGGAGGAGCCCACTGAAGAGGCCTATCCACAGAGAAGCAGGAAAGAGAGGAGGTGTGGGCGAGCCCAGGGAGGAGACGTAAGGCGGAGGGCTCTCCTGAGGGCTCTAAAGGGAGAGGTGCTTTAGTGACGGGCACTGAGTAACCTTTGCCATTTGCTAGGTACTGCTCTAGACTCAAGGGGTGTGCTGTCCCCAGGGAGCCCACAAGTTGGTAGGGAGCCGCCAGTCTATCAGATCAATATCCAGGGTCAGGTCAGAAAGAAGCCAGCGCTGAACAGAGAGACCCCAACCCAGGGCAAGAATAGAGGGGGTAGGCCTCTGAGGAGGCGCTGTGAGAAACAGTGATGGTTCTAAACACACCCACCCCCCACGGGCCCACACGACAAATAGATAAATGTAATTTTAAAAATTAAAAAGAAAGAGAATACCATGTGGTTTTGGTAAATGTCTGCACTGCATTGTTGAATCAGTTAAGTCTTTATCTCAAACATCTTTCTCTTGAGACAGGCTCTCATGTACCGCAGGCTGGCCTCGAACTCACTAAGTAGGCAGGAAATCCCTGGGCTCACCCAATCTTCTTGCCTCTACCGTCAGCTGTTGGGATTGACAGCGTGCACCGCCACACCCAGCTTTCACACAAACTACGTTATGGTGAAAATTCTCCAAGTCCTTCCAGCTTTTGGTGTGTGTGTGTGTGTGTGTGTGTGTGTGTGTGTGTGGTTTGAAAGAAAAAGGCCCCCAAAGGCAGGGTCACTATTAAGAGGTGTGGCCTTGTTGCAGGAAGTATGTCATTGTAGGGGTGGGTTTTGAGGTCTCTTTGCTCAAGCTTCCCTCAGTGTGACAGTCAGTTGACTTCCTGTTGCAAGACGTAGCACTCTCAGCTACTCCAGCAACGCGTCTGCCTGCGCGATGCCATGCTCCCTGTCATGATAATGGACTGACTCTCTGAACAGCATGCCAGCCACCCGAATGAAAGTTTTTCTTTCTAAGAGTTGCCATGGTCATGGTGTCTCTTCACAGCAATAAAAACCCTAACTAAGACAGTGTGTATGTGTGTGTGTGTGTGTGTGTGTGTGTGTGTGTTGTACATGGGGGGGGGGGTGTTTCCTTGTCAGTGGAGATATGTGCTGTGGCTTAAGTGTGAACGTCAGAAGACAACTTAGAGAATTTGGGTCTTTCTTTCCACCATGTGGGTCCAAGGGATCGAACTCAGATCATCAGGCATGACAGCAAGCACCTTTACTCACTGAGGCAACTCACTGGCCCCTCCCTAGGCCTTTAATTTTTTTGTTTTGAGACAGGGTATTACTAAATTATCCAAGCTGTTCTTGAGGTTCTGATCCTCCTGGCCCGGTTTCTTGAGCAACTAGGATTACTGGTCCATTATGCAGAAGAGACCTGGGTCTGAGTGTCGTCAGATCCTGGAGCTAGCCCCCTGCAGATACTGAGAGGTAACTATGCAAAAGTCTGTAAAAGAACTCAAAATGCTTGGAAATGATAATATACCATTTAAACCTCTGGGTCAAAAAAGAAGTTTCAAGGTGGGGCTGGAGAGTTGACTCAGTGGTTAGTGCACTGGCTGCTCTTCCAGAGGACCAGGGTTCAGTTCCCAGCACCCACATGGCTGCTCACAACTGCCTATAACTCTAGTTCCATGGAATCCAACACCCTGTTCTGCCCTCCGCAGGCACCTGCACACAGCTGGTGTGTAAACACACATATACCCACACAGGGAGCATACACACGCGATAAAAAAATAATATTTTAAACAGTTCTGAGGGAATTTAAAAAATGGTGCCATCAATATAGCTCAGTAAAGGCACTTGCCATCAGGCCTGATGACCTGAGTTCGTGCATGTGAGCACAAAATAAACACATGCCCAAATTCACACACATACACATACATGCATGCACATTGAACACACACCAAAAAACGTCAGTAAATGGCCAAGTGGAAACCAGGTGTGACACGCTGTGGTTTGAAGGCATTGCTCAAATGTCAAACAGTCAGCCACGTGCTGTGGTCCGTGCCCATGATTTTGGTATTCAGAAAGCTGAGGAGAGAGAATCATGGACCTGAGGCTGGTGTGGGATAAATAATGAAACCCCATCTCAAAAAAATGTTTTGTTTTTTAATTGGGGTATGGTGCTGAAGAGATGGCCTTCTGGTTAAGAATGAATATTGCTTTTGCAAAGGACCCAAGTTCAGTTCCCAGCACCCACATCAGGCAGCTCACAAACAGCTGCAACTTCAGTTCCAGGGGATCTGGTATCCTCTTCTGCACTCCATGGGCACCTACACACACACACACACACACACACACACACACACACACACACACATACACACACACACGATTAAAAATAATAAATAAAAAATAGATGTGACTATAATGGCCAATGTGATGGTATTAATCACCTTTAAGAAGTGCTGGATCATGAGAACTCCTCACATAACATTCAGCTCCCTTGCTCCTCTGTCCTCAGCCTGTGGGAACAGTGTTCTTCTCTGCAGGACACAGTACTCCTGGCTCCATCCTGGAGGCAGAGACCAGATCTTCTCCTTAACCTTCAACTTCCAGTCTCCAGAATTGTGAGGAAGTCTTCAGTATTCTGTCATAGCTGTCCCCCAAAGAGTAAAGTCCGCCAGATGAACATCTGGAAGTGGTGAACGGCCTCCCACATCAGATGCAGATGCCCAGCATCTGCGCACAGGAAGAGGTAGCCATGGGGCTATGAAAGGAGGACCTGGTTTGGGCAGAGAGGCTTGGGAACAGGAGAGCCACAGAGGATGTGGGAGGAGAATCCACTCCATCTTCGCTCCATTAGACAGACAGCTGTGGGCCTCTGAAAGAGTGGCAAGGTCCCAGCATCAATGCAGAGTTTCCTGGAAAGCGGGGGCAGCAAGGCCAGAGGCCGTGGCTGGGGAGGAAATCCGGCTGAGACATAAATACGAGGGGCATCATGTATGTGGAATTTCAGCTCCACTTTGAAAGACTGAAGGCAGCAAAGCTGGAAGATTTTAGACCCAAAAGAAAGCCAGTAACCCTGCGTAGGAAGTAGCGTGCAGGCAGGACTCTCTTGTCACTACTACTACAGTGGCTGTTAAGCTTCAAAATCAGCTACTATCCTTTCTACTCTCTCAGCTACCACATCTTCCCTGTGGCTGTCACCCTAGCCCTGTCCCCTCAGCTCATTCTCTAACAGAATGGTCCTTCTGAAAATCAATCTGTGTTCCTCTGCCTCTTTTTGCTCCCTTGTCTCCAGCAGAGGAGTTGGTGGCACAGAGTGACTTTCACCTGTGCACATAAAATGAGAGAGTTTGGACATCACACTGTAATTTTCACTGAAACACAATTTTGGCAAATTGGTCCTAATCCTGAGATGCAGCCTTTTGTTTGTTTATTTTTGGTGATGGCATGCCTTTTATCTGGGGACTGACATTGGTTGACAGTGGGTGGCAGTAATGGCAGTTATTTTGATGCCTTACTCAGCAATGGGGAAGGCTGGCTGGGGGTAGGCATCACACATCTTTCAAGATTTGGATTGTGATCATCAGGAGAGACGAGAGCACAACTGGTTCTTGATGGCTCCCTGAGCCTCTCATTCAACTCTCCATGGTCTGGATCATGCCTGCTGTATGTATGCCTTGCATCTTGCAAACACTCTTGTTCTATCTGGAACCCTCAAAACAGATTCTCGGCTTCCCTTGCAGCTAAATACATCCTCCTACCCAGCTTCCACTGTGTGGAACTCTGATTTGGAAGCCAGAAATCGTAGGAGCAAGCAAGTGAATTGGCAGAAGTGTCTGGCTTCCCAACAGGGGTGAGGCAACTCTGCCATGGTGTCACACGAGACTGTGGCAATTTACAGTTTTTCCCAGTGCGTGGCAGGCCTGCTAGAGAAATACATTCCTCACGAGGACAGTTACAGACATTTCCTGGCTATTTAACACTGGGCGAGGGGGTGTCCTTTCAGGAGGTCCAGTGTGAGTCAGCCCTTGCCACTAGGGTCGTCCGTGGATTGTGGGCTTCCAGCTCAGCCCTGCTGGTCAGGCTCCTCTGAGGGCATCTTCCGTGGTTCCCTTTTCAGGCGAAAGTCCCTTCCTTCGTTTTCCACAGCCTTTTTGCCTCTGTTCCACAGAAACTTGGTGCGACCCACATTGCGAGTCTAAAAACACATGTGGTCAGTTCTTGGATGATTGAACAGTCACAACAGGCAACTGCTCTGAGGAAGAGTGAGGCTAGATACTGATGCGTAAATCTAATTAATATTATCAATGAATAAAATAAAATAAAAATCTTATCATGCCCAGAGACCTTTGGGTACACCTGGTGGTGCTTTTTGTTTTGTTAAACAGGTGTAAGTTGTGTGTGTGTTGGGGGGGGGGTGCGGATAACTAGACAGTTTCTAAAAAGTTCTGTGTCTACTTGTCTTGGTTCCCTGGTCTTTCCGCTGTAATACTGCATATGCTCAGGGCAGCTGAGGTTCGCAGGCTGGGATAGCAAGTGTTTGCTTTAGTTTTCACACACCCACATAGTTTTCTGCACTCCTAGTGCAAAATCAGCTCACACCCAGGGTGCAGATCATCCTTTGGGGGTGTGAACAGCAGGTGTGATTACTCTGGTAAGTCCCTGCGACTCAGGTCAGCTCTGAGTGGCTAAACCCTCTCTGAGTGTTGACCCCTCACATCCAAACAATCAGGAGATGGGATGGGGTGGGGTGGGAGTGCAGGTAGTTGCCTAGCAACCCCAGCATGGCTGCCTGCTTTCTTGTCTATGAAAAAAAAGAGAGCTAGAGAACTTAGTCCTTTTCCTGTTTCATTCCTGGTTGGAAAAAAAAAAAAAAAAAACTATGCAGGTTAAATTTGTGGTGAAGCCCACACTGAGAAGTCAGCCTCACAACTGGTGACATTGACGTCTACACACGAACCCCTACGCATGAGAATCAAAGTGTTTTATGGAGGCGGATTCTTCGCACAGCCAGTGAATTCCTAGGAATGTAATTATGCATTAAAAACTTAAGAAGATCAGACAACCCTTCTCTGAGGCATTTTTACAACACCTGTATGTAACCCTAATTATCACATTCTCCATGTGACAGATGAATTGAGAAATTGAAGGCAGAAGAGGTGATGAATGTGTGCCACAGACTCCGGAGTACTTGACCTAGTTAAAAAATAATTCACACAGACCTGGGGATTTATGGACGATTTCCAGGACATGGGAGACACTATCGTTTCTCAAATATTAGATCTGTACAAAATACATAGATATGTTCTGATGGCTAGCTTCACTTTGCTATGTGCACGGTATCCTGAGCTACCAAAACAAGAGTAAATGTGTTCTGCATGAAGCCTCTAGCATCTTTTGCAGAACTGACAGAGGCCTTTTGTTACATCTTCCCTTGTCTGTTGTTTTAGTTAGGGTTTCTATTGCTGTGATGAAGCACCATGACCAAGGACAACTTGGGGAGGAAAGGGTTTATTCTGTTTACACGTCCAGGTAACAGTTCTCTGCTGAGGGAAATCAAGGCAGAGACAATGGAGACCAAAGACCACATATGTGCAGGTGGTTGCTCTTCAGGTTTCACTGTTTTTCAAGAAGAACAAGAGAATGAATAGTTTACTAAGAGCCTGAGGCTTGCGAGAGGGAAGACCTCCAGCCCAGGTGTCCCTTAGCGCTTTGACCAGCCTGTTGGTTGAGAATGGATATTTCACATAAAAAAGCTCTCCAGTTTCCAAGTCAGAGCAGGAACTCAAGCAGGGTAGCAACCCAGAGGCAGGAGCTGATGCACAGGCCACTGAGGGGTGCTGCTGACGAGACTGCTCCTCATGGTTTGTTCAGCCTGCTTTTTAAGACACCGCCCACAGTGGGCTGGTAAGACACCGCCCACAGTGGGCTGGTAAGACACCGCCCACAGTGGGCTGGGCCCTCCCACAACAATCATCAATCAAGAAAATTCCCCACAGGCCAATCCAATCCAACAGAAGCATTTTCTCCTTTGAGGTTTCTTCTTCCAAAACGACTCTAGCTTGTGTTAGGTTGGCATAAAACTAGCCAGTACATTAATCATAGCTGTTTTTCTCTGGTGCCAAATGAGGCCTGATGGTGACCATGACCATGAAGCCTCAGGGATGATGGAGACCACAGACCATGTGTGTGCAGGCAATTGCTCTTCAGGTTTCCTTGATTTTTAAGAAAATCAAGAGAGTGCATCTTTTCCCGAGAACCCAAGGCTTGCTAGAGGGAGGGTCTCCGGCAGAGATGCCCCCTTAGCACTCTGACGAGCCTGTTGATGGAGAATGAATACTTCAGATATAAAAGGTCTCAAAATCAAAACCAGAAATTGACACTAATCAAAGGAACTCAGTTGTGTCACACATGCACAGTATTCCAGAATTCTGCTTGAAATATTGCTGGGTGACTTTGAGATGGTCCAAGTGGTGAGCTTTGCCTTGCGCTCATGTGGTGCTTCAAACAGGCAGCTTTTTTCTGCAGTTACTGATAGGATTGTCTTCAAGATGCAGTTAGCACACACTACCTCTCTTTGCACTGTTTAAATATTTACAAAAGGCCTGCATATAAGGCTAGACACGAGGGTTTAATCCCAGCATTCTGAAAGGCAGGGGCGGGTGGATGTCTGGAAGTTCAAGGCTAGTGTGGTAGGAGTTCTAGGACAGCCAGGGCTACATCCAGAGACCCCATCTCAAAAGCAAACAAAATCCGCTTACAATATCTGATCCTACTTTGCTAGACATTCAGATGACAACAGCTCTCCGGCTATATACAAATATATAAAATATAATTATGATGGCTTCTTCTCGCTGCTGTGGGAGGAGTCAGGTTTGGGCACCAGTCTGGTAACCTGGAGAAGACAAAGGGACTCCAACCAAGACCGTTATCTTTCTTGTTAATGAAGCAGTGCCGATCACGGATGGCCATTAGACCCACAAGGAGGTACATAAGAAGAAGCAATGACGTTGGAGTCTGGGGGCGGGGATCTGCACTGGGCAAGCTTTCCATCCCATTCTTAGGAGCACTGAGGTGTGAGGACAGGTTTGGTTCTAACTCAGTACTAAGACCCTGGGTGGAAAAGCAGGCTAGAGAGTGCATTTCTAGGTGGGAGTGGGAAACGCGCTCTGTTGCGATTCCTGGTTCAGCCACAGCTCTTGCAGCCCTCTCTCCCTGTCCCACTTACAGCCACCGCCTCTGAGCTTTAATTACACCCAGGGCATTGTTTTCTGGGAGTTTCCTCTGATACAAACTACATAACCGTGCCTCGGGGGCTGCCCCCACATGAGGGAGAGATGGTCGCAGTGCTTGGCAACAGGGCCTTTATCGCCTTTGCCGGTGACTCCCATCAGCACGGTGAGCGTCCAGCCAAGCCAGGGGAGGAGAGAGGCCACCTCGGGGTGTGAACACAGGACTGACAGACAGGCTATTCTCGGGAACAGAGGCCTCTCATTAGATTCCCGGTGTGAGCAGCTGTACAGGTCTAGAATTTAATGTGGACCAGTCCTCTGTGGAAGGAAGGACTTCCCCACAGTAGGGCAGGCTCAGCAGGCCTTCGGTTTCAGGGAGGAACTGGTCTATGCAGCTCTGCAGGACGAACCAAGGCAAGCTGGCTTCTTACTGTGGGCAACACACTTGCTTCAGAAGGGCATCTCCTGACAAGACAGCAATGCCCGTGGGTTGGTAAAGAGCAAGGATAGATAAACCACTCCAGAGATGGTTTAGGGCACCAGCATCCTCCTTATTTCACATGAGCAGCCACTTACATAGTGGACGTCTATCGACTGTCATTGGTGAGCACGTTATCTCGGACTGGACAGTGGGTGCTCCTCCCACCAGGGTCTCTATGTGGAAGAAACACATTAAGGGAGACGTGGAAAGTGCAGACTCATCCTCAGGCCAGCTACCAGCCACTTACACTATTTCAGAATTCACTGTTCCGACGTCAGGGGCACCATGTGCCACGCTTCTTATTTAGAAGCACAGTGTGCCAAGCAGGCTGACTGCCGGGACATACCTGCATTTTCTCCTACATTCTCCCCTATACCCCTCTGAGTTTTATTCACAGGCACCCAGACTAATAAAAACTCTGGTGGCTGACAAGGAGACAACCATAAGGCTGCCTGAGCTGAGGGGCTTCCTAGGACTTGGGGAGCGTGCCATCCACCCACAACTGGGCAAGAAAATTGGCTGTAGTACATTTGTGCCACAGAACAGTTTGGCCATGACAAGGGAAGGGGTGTGGGGTCAATGTTCACCAAGATGCAGTAGAGGAACTAACCCAGCGGTAAGTGTAGAACTCCCGCTTATATGAAAAGGAACACAAGGGCCCTGGGCCTCTGCGGTACTCGGCTCTGGTAAGACTAGCATCTTGAGGGGAGCCAGCCTCCTTTGTACCTCCTTTGTGTTCCTTAGTGTCTCACTCTGAGCCAATGCTATTTCCCTAATCCTACAGATATGGCAGATAGTAATTTATGAAATGACAGCAATTTGGAATTGGCTGTAAGTACCCAGGAAATAGAACGAATACCCCAATTTGCAAAATTAAAAATCAAAGTATCTAATTTACATGCTGCTAATCAACCAAGCGGGCAGCGATCCACAGATAATCAAAATCAAGTGTATTCGCCTAGAACAAGGTTTTTTATTCCCCTATCTAGGGCCCATGCATGGCTTTCAGGGGTCTGCAAGACCCCAAATGGTGCACGCATTTTATGTTAAATTTTATGTTACATTGGTCTCTGTCTTCTGAGGATACTCACAGCTTTTTAGAGACACAAACAGATTCAGCATCCACAAAAACTTAGCTGCTAGCCGAGGGCTGGGGAAGAGGCAGAGGTGTTGGGAGAAAGGCTACTGTATCCCTGGTTGTACTGCCAGCTGAAGTTAGAAGCATCTGGAAGCATCTAGGGTTCATGGTGACTGAGTCCACCTGCACCCCTGACTTTCCAGCCATACATCTGTGTCCCCCGCCCATGGAGAACACCCTCTGCCAGCTGTCAGGATGGCACTGGTACCCAGAGCAGCTGTTTGAACGAAAGGACTCATTTTTCTCAACTAACTGGTTGTCTCTGAGGGTGAGTGGTCTGGATTAAGGGACCAGCCTTCTGTTTCTCCCCACATGCTCATTCATCCACAGGCTATGGCTTCCTTCCATGGTGGAGGTGGCTGGGCACCTCCAGAAAAGAGCCCCATCTGTCCTTCCCAAGGAAGCAAGGACTGTGCCACAGAGGCTCTGCCGAGGCCCTGTGGCATCGCAGCTGACAGGGCCATGCAGTGGGCAGCTGGGGTTTTCAGAGCCTCTCAGGCAGGAGCGTAGGTTCCGAATGTCACCACAAACTACTAGGGATTCTGAATGTGTGGAAGGGAAGAGCCGGGGGGGGGGCAGGGGACAGCAGGACAAATCGGCTTCCCTGGCCAACCAGGAGAGAAAAGAGTTCACATGTTTGGGAAGCATGAACCAGAAGATGAACGAGGTCTGAAAACTGAATCTAAGTGTGGCCAGAGGTCAGAATTCAGGTTTTCACTCGTGGCTGTTGAGAACAATACGTGACTTTTAACTGTTCCTGTCCAGTTCACACGAAAAGGAAAGAGGCACCTGAGACATCCTGAGGGATTCCCAACGAAAGCAAAATGCGTTTTTTACTTTTATTTCATTCTATGTCTATTTACTTGTTTCTTTGTTCATTTATTTGTTTGAGATGGCGTGTCACTGTGTTACCCAGGCTGGTCTCCATCTTCTGAGCTTAAGCAGTCCTCCTGCCTCAGTTTCCCTGAGTGCTGCATCTATAGGCAAGCTCCACCCTGCCTAGTACACAAATGGGGAAAAAGGACTTTTTAGACATAAATGTGTATTTTAAATTTTTTAATTAATTAATCTAGAGAGCTTGTGCCACATCACACACATGGAGAACACAGGACAGTTTTCAGGAGTCTGTTCTCTCCTTCTAGCACGTGGATTCCAGGGATCAAAGCCAGGTGTCAGGCTTGATGACAAGTGCCTTTACCTGTCATCTTGCCAGTCCCAAAATGTATTAAAAACAAAAACCCAAGACACAAGAGAAGAACATATACAATACCCAAATGTGCTCGCTCCATTAGCAGGCAGCCAAAGTCCCAGTCTTGGGCACAGCCTGTCTTTGCTATCAACAAACAGCTCCCAAAACGTGTTCCCAGGCAGACCTTGCTCTGCTCATGCTCTTCATGGCACAGAGAGCCAGGTGGTCTTTCTTCTGGTCCTTTACTGGGTACCCCCAGGGTCCCAGAACGTATGCTGGATTGTCTCCTAACAAGAAGAAGGCCCCCTCCCTGGCAGTAGGGCAGCTGGGAAAACTCTCCAAGCGACTGAACAGGTGTCTAAGGCACACAGAACGTCGGCACAAGCCCCTCCTTAACATCCAGTCTCTGAGGGAGGCTGCTTCCTGTCCCCATGATGCTCTCAGCTCCCACTGCAGCCCCTCTTTGTGACAGCAGTCTGCCTCTTGAGATCCCGGCGATTCCGTCACCTCAGACACAAACTGCCTGTGAACTTCTCTGCAAACACTCTCTGAAGAAGGTTTTAGGGATATTTTCTGGGGAAATTTGTCTAATGTGACAATTTCCCAAAGACCAAGAAACTGTTAACTAACAGACATTTCAACAGAAATTTTCTATTTTTATAGCCCCAGGCATCCTTGACTCTCAGCCATCCTTCTGCCTCAGCCTCACGAGGGCTGGGATTACAATCTTGTGCCAGCAGGCCCAGCTAAACTATTTAAAACATGAACTTAAAAGCATTCTCCCCGCCTCCCTTCCATGTTCTTTACATTAACTACGGAATCTTAATTGGAAGATCTTTAGTCTTAAAGAGATACAGCTGGACACTGCACCCTTCAAATGTCGCCTTATTACAATATAATGCCTGTCCTGAGCACACTGGAGATCATCCAGCCTGGGCTATAACGTACGAGGGGAAAATTATTGCGCTTATCTTTGGAAAAATACAGTCTAAAAAAACAGTAAAATTTCCTCTGTTTCTGAGAGAAGAAACTCAAAATGCATGACTTCCTGGCTCAGTCTTTCATGAGCAATTATTAGAGAACAGTTTCAGGCCCAGCATCCCTTTCATGACTGCACAAGATAGTATTTTTTAAATCATCCAAAGTACTTTTGATCTACGTTTTCTGCACAGCCAAGGGAACAGCTGTGCGCTTTTGAAGAGCTGTAACTCTGGGGCTTGTCAGCCTTTCATTAAGGCTCTGAGGGTGAATTGGAATCCGGATCTCCCTCACACAAATCTTTATCGCAGCTCTCTCTTAAGGGAGGTATATTTCATGTAGTGTGAGTCTTTAGAATATGCTGGGCTTTCCACCAACGACTTGTGAAGCTTAAAGAGTCTGATGGGGCTGCATCAAAGGTTAGATTGGCTGTGTAAGGGGTCCTCACGCCTCCGTGGAAGTCGGCCTACATACAGTTCGGTATGGTGCCTGGAGCGACTCCAGCCACTCAGTAAGAAGTGTCCCGAATCTGTTATCAAATAACACAGGAATCAAAGGCATGTCTGTCATCCTGAATGCCTCTTCCAGAGCAGGGCCTCCTCGGGGACCAGGTGAAGCCACAAGAGTCACGGTTGAGAGCTGAGAACGCCAAGTCCGGAAGCCATTCTTGGGCCTCAGACTCCACCCTGAAGGCAGAAGGAGGCAGTCCCCTCCACGGAGATGGCTCTTCTTTCATCTACTCCCACCCTCCTGTGGGTGACGTCTCCTACAGCTCCCTAGGGTACCTCGCCGGCCTTGGCCTTGGTCAACTCTGCTTGTAAAACCCTCCTAGCTCCATGGGAAGTGACCTCACTTTCTGGTTTTTGTCTCTTACACAAGGACTGTCGTCTTAAATTGTGTCCCCAGAAGACTCTGGGTGAGGTTCTATCTGGCTCTGCTACCCATCACATCTCTGGTGGCCAGTCGAAGGGGCAGGAGTGGGCACACTAAACATGGCATTGGGCAGGGTGTGAATAGGAAGAAAGGGAAGTGGAAGGAAAGAAAGGAGAAAGGAGTGAGAGAGGATGGCAGAACACACAGCTGGGCTGTCTGCACTGAGAGGCCTAAACAGTGGTTATATTCTAAAGCAGTGGTTCTCAACCTTCCTAATGCTGTGACCCTTTAAAACAGTTCTTCGCATTGTGGTGACCCCCAACCATAAAATAATTTTCATTGCTACTTCACAACTGTAATTTTGCTACTATTAAAATCATAATGTAAATATCTGTGTTTTCTGACCCTGGTGAAAAGGGCCAGCCCCGCCCCCCCACCGTGGGGTCTTGACCCACAGGTTGAGAACCACTTTTCTAATGCCAAGACCTGGCCACAGCCAGTGCTGACTGGCCAGAGAGTGTCTTCTTCCAGAGAACTCAGCCAGCCCTCTTCACCTCTTTCATCATTTTAAATTGTTATGCGTATGGATGTTTGGCCTGCATGTATGTCTAGGTACTACATGTGTGTAGGGTCTGCAGAGGCCAGAAGAGAGCATCTGAACCCCCTGGAACTGGAGTTAGAGATGGTTGTGGGCTGCTGTGTGGCACCTGAGCCTGGACGAGCAGTCAGTGCTCTTAACTGCTAAGCTGTCTCTGCAGCCCACTGTTTATATTATTAATGTCCTTTAAGCAATGGTAGCAGCAATGATTACAACTGCTTAGAGGATCCAAACAGCCATCATATTATATATATATATATATATATATATATATATATATATATATATATATATATATATATAATCACATACCCCAGCGCTGAATGTCTGGTTTGGTATGGAAAATTGCAAGAGTCTGATATTGCTACCTGCAGCTTTATGGCTCAACTTTGTCAAAGCGAAGGGCTTTACGGGCCCGCAGGTACTTGGGCCACACTGTCACTGTGCTGGACAGCCCAGGATCTACCTGGGGAAGGAAGAACTCTGTGGCAGTCAGTATTTGGACAGTTGCTAGAACACAGGGTTCTGCCCAGCCAGGCAGAAGACCTCACCAAGCAGTCAGGGCATTCAGTAAACAGTTCAGAAGGTTCTACCTTAGTCACAGGCAAGAACCATGCCAGGAGCTAAGGCTGTGCTACACCTACCCTGAAAAATGTTAAGACAAGTCTCAACTAGATCAGCCTGATTCAAAAATAGTTTAATGCCAGCTACAAATGCTGAGTCACTACCTAAAGGAAGACAACAGAAGGTAGACCCTCAACAATGTCCAATTCACAATGTCCTGCATCCAACCTGAGGAGGGGAGAGAAGGTGATACTGAGCTACAGGAACAGATAGCCTCATTTTCTTTTCCTGTTGCTGTGATAAAAATGACCAGTCACAAGCAACACAACAAAGGGTTTGTGCTACCTCACTGTCTGAAGGGAATTTGAGGGAGGTCAAGGTGGTAGGAATTGAAGCAGCTGGTCACATTAAGTTGGCCATTTGAGAAGAGTAATAAACGCTTACTAATGGTTTCTCTACTTTATACAGTCTCAGATCCCAAGCCTAGGAAATGGTGGTGCCACCCACAGTGGGCAGGTCTTCCCACCTCAGTGAATGTGATCAAGAAGATCCCCTACAGGCATGCCCTGAGGCCTGGCTCCCAGGTGATCCTAGAGTCTGTTAGGTTGACAGTTAACACTAAGTGTCTCACATGACTAGGAAAGAAATAAATGATGGAGCAAGTGTGGATTTTGCAGAGAAAGACTTCAAAAACAGTTGTTATGGGGCTGGAGAGATGACTCAATGGTTAAGAGCACTTGTTCTTCTAGAGGACCTGAGTTCGATTCTCAGCACCCACATCAGGCTTACAACTGTCTATAACTCCAGTTCCAGAGGACAAGACACCCTCTTCTGGCCTCCTCTGGCACTGCATTCACATGATACAGACACCTGCATGCATACAAAACACCCATACATACATACATACATACATACATACATACATACATACATACAATAAAGTAAATAAATCCTCTTCATCACTGCATTCACATGATACAGACACATGCATGCATACAAAACACCCACACAGACATAAAATAAAGTAAATAAATCTTTTAAAAAGGAATTCTGTGGAGAACAACAGTGAGAAATGAATTGAAAAGTAGAAGGAGAAGGGAGGATAGAATTAGAACAGGAAACAGACTCAAGGGAACTGTGGGAGCAAGAAAATACAGTGCTTGAAACAGAAACTGATGACTTTATAGTCAGAGTGGATGCCAGGGAAGAAAAGATTAATGAGCTTAAAGATAGAGAGGAATGACCCAAATGGAGACCAGGCAGAGGAAACTGCTTTAGTGAGCCGTCGAACAGGACTGAGCAGTCTAGTGCACACACAAACAAAGCCTGGCAAGAGGACACTGTGGGAGGTGGGCAGGGAAGTTTCTGAGGAGATGATGGCTGAGATGCTCTCAAATGAAACACAGCCAAGAAACACAATGGCTCTCAATCGTGAAAAACAACAAAAATAGTATCAAAGCCCACAAATGCCAGACTGCATCTGGGCCATTCTTACCTCTGTAGCTAGACTTACATCAAACCCATGTGACTCTGTCTATGGTTGCAGTGAGCTACAAGAATTTCTTATAGAGATTCAGCTGTATGTAATAAGCTATTCCTTGACCGACCAAGGAGTCCTTCAAGAGGAAGCCATTTATCAAGGAATATTTGGTGTTATTTAGCTTATTAATATATATCAGCTGTCTTCTGTGATGAAATTCTTGGGTGCCCATATACTACTAGGCCATATGGCAAACAGTTAAGCTTCTCAGACCTACTGCTGATCCACTAGGTAACACCCATACAGGGTCTAGGAGACAGGTGGACTGTAGATGTACAGCTTTGTTTCTTGTGCAAATGAAGCTCAGACCTCCCTCCCCCTGACAGGGAAAACAGCACTGCAGAGCAATTGACTCAGAACAAAGGATGTTTTTGCATATCCAGGTGGAGTGAAGGGTGGGGCAGGATTCCTGGCCAGAGCAGAGTCGTGTAGCTGGGAGAAAAAGAACAAGGCAGTTTCTACAGAGGGTAGACAGAGCTGCGTGGCCTGAGAGAAGAGAAAAAGGCGGAGATTCTGTCAATGATAAGGCAGATCTTTTGTAGAGTTTTCTCAGAGCAGGGGTAAGGAGCAAGGAAGGAAAGATGGAGGATGAAGGAACAGAGAACGAAGATGAGGTCAAAAGCATAGGAGCTTACTTAGGACCATGACAGGGCAGGCCCAGTAGGTACAGAGAGGACCTGAATGTGAGGACAGAGCTGAAGCTCTGTAGACAGAATTTTGTTTTAGAGAAATAAAGTAAATGGGTGAAAGAGCAGGTGTACATGGTTTCTTTTCCCTCAGATAACCCCCAACCAGACATAGTGTCTTTGCCAGGACCCTGGGAGGGATTTTCTCAGGGCAGGCCCTTGGGAAAATTCTGTTATGTGTTTATATGACAATAATGAAAGTAGGTGATTAAAAAAAAAAACTAACTTAAAAACATCCCAGTATGGTGGTACGTGCCTTTCATCCCTACACGCAGGAGGCAGAAGCAGGCAGATTTCTTCGAGTTCCAGGCCAGCCAGGGTTACATAGTGAAACGCTGTCAAGGGGGGTAAAGAAGGGACTTAGAACTGACCAGAGAAATTAAGACAATCACCATTCAGGTAGGAGTTATGTCTAGAACATACAGCTGGGGGCTGGAGAGGTGGTGCAGAGGTTAAGAGCACTTGTTGCTCCTGCAGAGGATTTGAGTTTATGCCCAGCACCCACATGGTAGCTCACAACCATCTCTAACTCCAGCACCAGGGGATCTGAAGCCCTCTTCTGCCCCCCCTGGGCACCATGTGTGCACATGGTACACAGTCATATCTGCAGGCAAAACACTCATAGGCAAAAAAAATAAAGTTAAAAATGTTTAAAAAGGAATATACAGTTGCCATATTGTTTGGAGATCTGCAGAGCAATGGATCAGCTATGCAAGATAAGGGGAAATGTCAACAGCCACAACAGAAGGATCTGACAAAATTTGGCATCAGCTGCCGAGGAGAACACTCGATACTGGAAACAGTGGAATATTCTTCAAATCAGTGAAAAAGATCCCTGTGAAAATGAGCATCAAACTTAAAGACTGAGTTGTCCTCTTGGGATTGGAAACAAGGCAAGGATATATATAGATATCTGGATATATATATCCAGAGAGATGTCTGTGGGTAAATCCCTAGAACTCAAGGTGAACGGAGGAAAGTCAGCTCCGTAAAGCTGTCCTCTGGCCTCCACACATACACCACAGCATGAGCATACATACACATGTACACACACACATGCACACACGCACATGCACACACACCACAGCATGAGCACACATGCATGCACGCACACACACTGCACACACACCACAGCATGAGCACACATACACACACACACATTGCACACATGCATGCATGCACACTTAATTATAATAACAGAATTAAAAATTTTAAAAACTTTATAAAAAAGAAAAACTGGAGAGAGGAGGAAGGCAGGCAGGCAGTGGGCAAGCTGCTGTTATTCTCAGGTGACAGACTTCTTTGCGGGGCACGTCCCAGGGAATTTATTAAATCAATTATTAGACCTCAAGAGTGAGTTTCTCAAAGCTGCTCAGTATTAGGTTAATTTGCTGAAAGGCCCATCATCTTATGGGTAGTGGCAAGCCATTAGAAAGTTAAAAAACAGATCCTGTTTATGGCGCCACAAACACCATAAAACACCAGGAATAAACCGAGGAAAACGTTATATCGAAAGTAAAAAGCTCAGGCTGGTGATATGGCTCAGCAGGTAAAGCTGAACCTTTGCCCAGGAGGACTATTGTTTTTACCTTTTAATAGGAAAAAACCCATAGAAATGTACACAAAAGTATAGACTATAAAGAATTCCCAGTACCATATCCCACTCCAATGGTCATCCACATTCTACTCTTTCCATCTCCTCTGTTTTTCTAAAGCTGATTTTCATTTGTTTGAAACATTTAAGACAAATGATGTCTGTTCATCTTATAAAAAAGTAATCTAAGGAATTACTTCTAACTAATAAGTGATTAAAGGCTCCATACACACAATACTGTTGTCACAGCTAAGAGATGAGCAGCAGTTCCTTAACACTATCAAACAACCCACCTCTGCTCATTTTTCCTGATTGTCCCCATTGACTCTGCTGCTCCTGGATTTGGCTGGTTGAGTGGCTGGGGATGATCTCAGGCTTGTCTCGTCCTCTTATGTCCTGTGGCAGAGGGTTGGATCTAGAGAGGCCTGTGGGCTCAGGCTGTGCCTCACAGTCCTGCAGCTGTCAGGAGCCATGAATTCAGGATTTCTCACCTTTCATAGGCGTGTTAGCCAGCTTTTTGTCACTGTAACAAAATCCCTGACTCAGGCTAAGTACGAAGAAGTAGGGTTTATTTAGCTCATGGTTTCGGAGCTTTGAAATCCAAGACTGGTGGTTCTATTGGTCTATCCCCTGGTGAATTTACATCATGGTGGAAGCAAGTGGTCATTTCTGGAACAGGAGCTGGGGGGGGGGGGCGCAGGGTATCAGAGAAGCTTTTATGACATGCTTCTTTTAAGAACCACCATTGGGGTTGCACAAGAGAGTCCTCATACCCCAGTGACCTAAAGACCTCGGTGTAATCCCATCTCCCCACAGTACCACTCTGGAGACCAAGCCTTTGATCACAGTGGACCCTAGGGGGTGTAAGTCATATCCAAGCACAGCAGTGAGGCTGCTAAGATAAACAAGAGGCAGCCAGCCTGATCTATCTATTACTTAGCTTCCCATCAATTTGTCATCTAATTTCCTCAGAATTATAACACATATTTGCTGATACTTCGTAGCTGAGAAATTACATTGTTTGTTTGCTGGCTGGCTTGTTCATTCGTTGTGAGTTGGTGTTTCTCGGTACCTTGTCATCATCCCAGGAGATTCCTCCGTGATGCAGCTTCCTCCTTATGAGGCCTTTGCACTGCATCTTGGTCTCTAGTTTGCTCCATGAAAACAGCCTGATGGGGTAGGGGTTGGTATAGGGAAGGGAGAATTTCGGGACAGACTTTGTGAGGAGGCAAGATGGAAGATGATGAAGTATCACACAAGCCTCCCTCCTTGGAGTGAGAATCTCCCTCCTCCCCCATGCAGAGAAGCCTCACTATCTGCTAGGGTGCTATATTCCTATGAGGCTCAGCCTCAAAAGATCACACATGAAATAAGAGAAGCATGGGTTCCATGTGTGCCCTGAGACATCGGCCCGTACCTGCTCATCTTTCAAACCCACGCATGTGCACACAGGATGCATCTTTTCATTTGGAGGGTATGCTGGCTAGTTTTATGTCAACTTGAGACAAGCTAAAGTCATCTGAGAGGAAGGAACCCCAATTAAGAAAATGCCTCCATAAAATCGGGCTGTAGTGAAGCCTTTGGGGCATTTTTATAATTAGTGATCGATGGGGGAGGGTCCAGCCCATTGTGGGTGGTGCCATCCCTGGGCTGGTGGTCCTGGGTTGTATAAGAAAGCAGGCTGAGCAAGCCATGGGGGAGGGGCAAACGAGTAAGCAGGCCCTCCCCAGACCTCTGCATCAGCTCCTGCCTCTAGATTCCTGCCCAGTGTTAGTTCCTGTCCTGACTTTCTTCACCAATGGACTACAACGTGGAAGTGTGAGGTAAATAAAGCCCTTTCTCCCCAATGTGCTTTTTTGGTCATGGTGTTTCATCGCAGCAAGAGTTACCCTAACTAAGACAGAGGAACGTCAGGAGCCTGCTCCAAAGTCCTGGGCCTGCAGTTCTTCAAGTCTGCTCATTTTCTCCTTGATCTTGGATAACTACAAGACACAGACTGGGGTAGGACAGAAGAGAGAGACAGAGAAGTTAGGCAGAGACAGAAACCCAAGTGCTACACACTGCGAGGCCACGTGTTTCCCCAAAGTTTCTGTCCTTAGTTGTATTGGAGGAAGTGGAAAATGAGGGCACAGCCTTTGGCCCTGTACATTAAGCAAAAAGAGGGCAGAGGCTGAACTCCACTTTGCATGGCTGGACCTAGCTGAGGGTCCACATCCCTTGAGGGGAGCTTGTCTTGGAGATCCAGTTTTGCTTGTGGCGTGGGAGTCTCCATTCTTTCCCCTCCTGCAGCCCAAAAGAGAACCATGTTTCCTCAGCAACCATGGAAACATCTCCAGAGAACAGTTATATTGTTTTGAAGTGTTTTGAAATCTTATCAATGGTTTCCAAGGAAACACGAGATGATGAATAACGGCCTTGCTAGGTAGGTTCAAGAAGCAGGGGGGAGTGCAGGGGCAACAGACTGAATCCACAGGACACAGGCTGTTTACAGAGCTGGAGAGACACTTTAGCTCAGATGTTTTCATTTTGTTGCCCAATCAGCTTTAAACACAGCCACTGCTCAGGGAGGAGGTAGCATTATTTGAATCTCAATTAAAGAAATCTTACGGTGTTTGAAAATGGTCACCTTGGGTCTGGAGAGATGGCTCATTAGCAGTTAAGAGCATGTACTGCTCCAACAGAGGACCCACATCAGGTGGCTCACAGTCACCTGTAACTCCAACTCCAGGGGATCCTATCCTTCTGACCTCCAAAGACACTAGCACTCATGTGCACAGACACACATAACTTAAAATAAGATCTTTTTACAATAGTGGGATTCACATAATGTTAATTATCTTGTGTGTTATTACATTTGGGGAAAACAGAGATTAAAGTGGCAACCCAGCTGCCAAACTTGGGTCACAATAATTCGCCAACCACACACAGCTGCAGAGTCCGCATGGGATAATGACAATCATCCCAGAGAGAAATAGCCAAAGCCTGGAAGCTTCTGACAGCCCCCCTCAACAGGCACAGTGCCTGTAGTCACCACTTCAAAATGTTTGGGGACACTGGCTTTGGCATCATTTGGATATATGTCCCTGAGAGGTTAGGTGCTTCGGGCTTCTTCCTGTGTGGGGGCTTCAGTGGTGAGACATTTAAGACATGGGAACCAGTGAAAGGTAATTAGGTCATGGCCTCTCTAGCTTCATGAATGGATTAAGTCTGTCTGTTGAACTGGATTAGTTCTGGAGAAAATGGTTGATATAATCAAGTTTGGCACCTGCCCTGAATCCCTTTTCCAAACATATTCCCACAACCACAGGACCATCTGTCATGAGGCCATCTGCTATGGCCCTGCCATAGCCAACCAGATGCTGTCACTCTGCTCTGGAAACTTCAGAACAGTGAGCCAAATAAGCCTGTTTTCTGTAAAGTACCTAGCCTCAGGGACTTTGTTACAGCAACAGAAAACATACCCATCCCCGGGGTCTAGTACTTTCCATCACCATGATAAAGTATCGAGAGCAACTTAAGGAAGAAGGATTTGTTTTGACTCATGGTCTCAAAGGTTTCAATCCGTGATCTCTTGCTCCTGTTTCCGGACCCACCGTGGTGAGGCAGAGCTCCATGGCCAGGGGGCCATGGTAGAGCAAAGCAACTCAGCTTATGGTAGCCTGGAGACAAACAGTGACAGGACTGGCTAGGATAAAACACACTCCTAACACATATCCAGGTGATCCAGTTCCTCTGACCAAACACACCGCCTAGTTTCCATCACTCCATGAGAGGACCAAAAATTCGTATTTCAGCACCCACATTGGGTGGCTCATACCAGCTAGAATTTCTGTTCAAGTGTGATCTAACACCCTTTCCTGGCCTCTGAGGGTACCTGCACACACACACGCACACACACACACACACAGAGACAGAGAGAGAGAGAGAGAGAGAGAGAGAGAGAGAGAGAGAGAGAGAGCCTCAATAGTCCTTCACTTCCCCCAAAGCCCCGCCATTTGTCAAGCAAGGCCTCAGCCCTCAACACACTCAATCGGGACACTCAGTGTTCCTTTTGTATTTTGGTCTATTGAACTCACGAGGTGTTCCACCGCCCCTTTACCAGACAACATTTTTACTTCCTCAGTTCACCCAGAACCTATCTCAGGGTTCACCTCCACTCTTTCTTAAGACTGCTTAGAAGAACAGTGAAGAAAAATCCAAGAATTTGCACTCTGGAAGTTTACATTGCATCTATCTCTCCAGCTGAAACTAAATCTCTATTCTAATATCCTGGGAAATAGGCCCCGTCTTTTCGAAGCTCTCCACATGCTTTCTGCAAAGACACTTTCTTCCATTTTTATTTATTTGTTACATCGTGTTTACTTATTTTCTTTTGATCAGAAGCAGATGGGGTGGAGAGAGGTAGCTTTCTGTCATATTGGTATAACCCCACAGGCACATAAGCAATTCAACAAGCTTTTGAGGTTTCCTCTGGACTCTTTTCAGAGAGATAAATCTTAAGACAAGGGAGCTGCAAAGACATGTTGAGTATTGCTCGATGTCTTTGTTTTCAGAAGCAGTAGTAGAGTGGCTTGTTGTATGCTGCTGTTGTAAGGACGGGTGACTGCATACATCTATAGGTGTTGGGAAATGTCAGGATGGGGAAGAGAAATGAACTAGGGGGTGTGGAGATGTGAGGAAGATCCCACAGGAACTGGATTGGAGGAGGTAAGGACATCACCAGGTAGACACATAATAAAAATGCAGTTCTTGTCTCCCCAGTGACACCAGACAGTAATGAGTACACAGGTACCCCGAGTCTGAGTTCTAAACACCAGTCTCTGCCACAGGAGGCGTGACAGATCCAGACCAACTCAAGAGATGTGACAAAGTCAGCTTGAAGTGTCTTCCAGTCTCAGAATAAGGATGTGCCCAAAGGCGATGTGGAAGCATGCAAGAATGGCTGGCTGTGGTGGTATTGTATTCCCCAAAATATTGTGCACCCTAATAAACTTATCTGGGGTCAGAGAACAGAACAGCCACAATATTAAACATAGAGGTTAGGCAGTGGTAGCACACACCTAGCATTCCAAAGGCAGAGATCCTCTGGATCTCTGTGAGTTCAAGGTCACACTGGAAACAGCCAGGCATGGTGACTCACACCTTTAATTCCAGGAAGGATGGCTGGAAGCAGAAAGATATATAAGGCGTGAGGACCAGGAACTAGGCTGGTTAAGCTTTTAGGCGTTTGAGCAGCAGTTCAGCTGAGACCCATTCGGATGAGGACACAGAGGCTTCCAGTCTGAGGAAACAGGATCAGCTGAGGAACTAGCGAGGTGAGGAAGCTGTGGCTTTTTCTGCTTCTCTGATCTTCCAGCATTCACCCCAATACCTGGCTTCAGGTTTGATTTTATTAATAAGAACTTTTAAGGTTCGTGCTACAGCTGGCAGGAAAGGGCTCCTGCTGGCTACATGTGGGGCAATTTGAATGTGTGCACAACTGTAAAGTATTACCTTAGACAGAGGGTAGAGAGGCAGGCCGTCTTTGTGAAATGGTAACAATGAACAAAAAGAAGGAGAGACCTCAGACAGTCACATTTCATCAAGGGCAGCCACTCCTCAGGTGAGGATGGAAAGTTGTTGGGAGCCACTTCTGAACTTCGGATTGCTCAAGGGGGCGGGGAAGCCTACCTTTATTAACACTAACAGTGTCACCATTGGTGGCATGAACTCTCGTTTGTCCACAGCAAGTGTCCTCCAGGCCCAGCCAAGCCCCGCACTTATCTCCCAGGATTCTTTGCTACTCTCTTGTGACTGAAGACCCGCCCATGCACACTTCCCAGGTGGGTTACTTGATATCATCCTGTGGCCCCTTTCTCCTCCCCCAGGCCACAAGGAGGCTGCTGGCCCTGGAGGAGGGAATCATATGTGACCTGGAGACCTCTGCAGCAACTTTCTTAATTGCTGGCTTTTGTTTCTTGTGCCGTTCAGACACAGCTGCTGGCCTTCTGGGATGGTACTGAGGAGCACATGAAATAAGAGGCTTGTGAGTTCCGGACAGCACACTGAAACTGAGCATGCGTCCTAGAGAAAATCATGGTGATCCGGTGTGTGTTACTTCTGGTTCAAGACTTGCCAGAGCTCCTCGGATTTGCAGTAATTATGTGGAGTTAAGCTGCCCAACCCAGAGCAGCTATTATCAGGCTTCTGCTTTTTCTGCTCATCACCCTTCCCAACCCACTTCTCTACCCAGGAAATTTTTGTGTGACCCCAGATATTTAGATATACAGGTGTAGTTGTACACATCACACACTTACTAATAATGTATCATAAAGAAATTTAGTATCTGGGCATGATGGTGCATACCTTTAATCTCAGCACTTGGGAGGCAGAGGCAGGTGGATTTCTCTGAATTCAAGGCCAGTCTACTCTATATAGTGAGTTCCATGCCAGCCAGGGCTACATAATGAGACTCTGTCTCAAAATAAAAATAAAGAAAAAAAAATGAAATTAATATCTTTGTTTTTACTTTGTTACCTGTCCCTCTGAGCATAAATAAAGTGTTAGGTGATTTGTGTGGTAAGGGATATGTGACTAACCAGATCAGTATTTTGTAGGGGAGGCAGCCTGTGCTGGAAAGCACCTCAGCGGAAAATATGCCAGAGCCACAAAGGGCTGTACTCTCCCTGTGTGGGACTCGATCCCACGCTGTCCCAACCCTGGACACATGCAAACGTAGCCTGTTCCTAAATGCCTCCCCCATCGGCTCTGTGGACTTGCAACTGTCCATTTCTTTCTCAAACACGCCTTCACTTTGTCCTCTCAACTCTGCCAGCGGAGCTGGGAGGAAGAACAGCAGGAAGGCTGTACCGAGTTACACGACCCAAACATGCTTTTGCTCTGTTGCGTCACACCCTCAGGCTAGCCTGGGGCTCCTGAGGAAGCAAAATACAAAAATGAAATAAATCACAGGGAAGGCTGGATTGATTATCAAAAGTCAGCCAGCACAGAGCAACTGTGGTATCTATGGACAAAAAAAAAAAAAAAAAAAAAAAATCAGACCTGCGTCTCATACCACATACAACCAATCAAGCAGCTCATGGGCTTGAATATCAAACAGGAGCCTTTCAGATAAAAGAAGAAGAGGAGAGAAGCTTTAGGGTAGGGGGCTGGTCAGAGATGTCATCTTAGACCTGACACCCAAAGCAGATGCAGAAAAGGGAAAATCCACCCACTCAAAAACAAAGAGCATTGCTTTTATTGGGGGCTAATTAGGATTGCAGTCTAGGAAAACACAGGCTCCAGCAGCCTAGAAAAGGACGCCCTGTGTTTAGCTTTGAACCTCAAAGGGGTTGGCAATGACATCATCCATTAGTCAGGAATTTGAAGTTAAGCTGTTAAGAAGGGCTTGGGGATGGCTTAGCCTCGGGCTCACTTGGTGGGTGGAAGTGCATGGGAGGGGCATGGGGGATATCAGCAGTGGTGAGCTTGCTTCTGGGTGGGTGTGCCTGATGGCCTCCTGATTCCATGGTTAATTGCCTCAACCAAAGCGCTTCCATTTTGAATTCTTCTTTCTAGAGACTCTTTCACAGACAGGCTTCTTCTGTTCCACCGTCTATCTGGTATATGGAATGTGGACTGCCAGCCTGGCGGTTCAGGCATGTCACCCTAGCAATCTGGGAAGCTAGATAAGAGGAGGATCATGAGTTCAAAACCAGCCCAGGTTTCAGGGAGAGTTCAAGGCCAGCCTGGACAGTCTCTAGAGACCCCATCTTGAGATTTTTAAAAAGGGAAAAAAGAGTATGCTGGCTAGTTTTATGTCAACTTGACATAAGCTAGAGTCATTTTGGAAGTGGGAAGATCCACTGAGAAAATGCCTCCACCACATTAGCCTGTTGGCAAGCTGGGATGTATTTTTTGACTGACAACTGAAATGGGAGGGACCAGTTCTCTGTGGGCGGTACCAGGCCTGGGTAGGTGGTCCTGAGTTATATAAGCACACTGAGCAAACCACCAGGAACAAGCCAGTAAGCAGCATTCCTCCATGGCCTCTGCTTCAGCTCCTGCCTCCAGGTTCCTGCTTTGAGTTCCTGCCCTGATTTCCCTGGATAATGAACTACAAGCTGTAAGCTGAAATAAATTTTTTTCTCTCCACATTGCTTTTGGTCATCACAGTAGAAAATTTAACTGAGACAGAGAGGCGGGGCACTGCTCAGTAGCACAGTGCTTGCCTCAAATTCTCCGTGCCCTAGGTTCAATCCCTAATCCCGCAAAGAATACAAAATGTAAATAAATAGATGAAATGAAATAAGAAGTGGCCCATGCCAGATGCCAAGTTTAGGTGTTATGATCTCAGCCCTTAGGAGAAACTGACATCTTGTGTTTAGTTCCCAATATCTAGAAGAAAGTCCCCAATTTTCCCACTCAGTGGAGCCAGGTGACATTCCTGCAGAGCCAGAGGACTGATCACTTCCTACAAGAAGCCAGCACCTACCTTAGTTTAAAAGGCAGTTTAAGGAGTCCATTGTGGGCTACGCAGACCCCCTAGAATGCCTTTATCATGCTGGTCCTTCAATCCCTCCTGATCAGCTTAACAAACATTCCTGTCAGGGCTACCCACACATTCTTCGTCAGAAAGAGAGTAGTCTACATTTCCAGCAGTCACACTGAACAAAGATTTTTCAACTGCAGGAGCGGAAACAAACCTCTGGATTAGCTTTATGTATCCAGAAAATTAAATTAACCAAAGCATTGGTCCCTGAGGCAGCCGGAGAATCAGTTTCATTTTGTAAATCCAGATCTGCAAAAGCAAAAGGCACGCTCTGTGAACTGAGCCCTGAGACTCCTCCCGATCCCTTAAGCCTTCAAAAATCATTATTTATTACACTGATAAAATAATTGACCTGGGGCTAGTTCACAGTGGAAGGGTACCTCAGTCCTCAGTGCACGGTCATTTTCTTAGAATAAAGTACCTTTTCTTCTTAAAGACAACGCAATAGTCCAGGCAAAAGTATATGAGGTAATTTATGAACCTCTCTGCTGTCAGGGAGACTGTCTAACAAGCGGATCATGGGCTCAAGGTCAGATGACCAAGCCCTTGAGTTGCAGAAGAAACCATGCGAACCAGGTGCTAAGCTTCAAAGCACAGTCTTGGAAACTAGAAGGCAGGAAAGGGGGCTTCTCCAGTGTAAAATTCCTTGGGAAGGATTTCCGGTCTTGTAAGAGCACTTATGCAGCCAGATCACTGGCCCCACACATGTCCATGCTAAATAAATAAACGAACCTCAGAACATCTGCTTCCTGGATTTGGAACTTATTATTGACTTAATCCCACAGTTTGGCCCCCCGGGGTGGGTTTTCATTAATTAAAAGCTGACCTCCATAGTCTTTCACCACGGAATTTTCAAAACAACAAAGTACACAAAGAAGTTTCTAGAATCACTTTGATTCTTATGCTCCCTCCCCCACCCCCAGAGCATTCAGCCTTGAAGGAGGCCAGAGGTCACTCCAGGGAGGAGGGACCCAGAAGCAACAGGTTGAGCCGAGAAGAGCGGTGGGCGGGCTACCGGCTAGTGCGGCATTAGAAAGACTTTGAAAAGTTTCTGGAACCCTTCAGCCTCGCTACTGCCTGGGCAGCTGGGGAGGAGGCTGATAAGATGAAATCACATTCCAAGCATGCCATTCCTGAAGGAGGGTAAATATGCTTAGCAAAGCCAGCTTCAAAGAGGAGTCTGCATCATGTCTGGATGAGAGAGATCGATCCGGAGAGCTGTGGGGCCGCTAAAAGCCAAAGTCTTTACAGGTTCTCCACCAAAAACAAATTTTTTTAAATCAGAAATCACGTAAAGATTGCACCACAAAAAAAAAATTATTGTTGAAAGTAAATGGAGGAGTTGGAGAGATGGCTCCCTGGTTAAGAACACTTACTGCCCTTATGGAGGACTCCAGTTGGCTTCCAGCACTTCCCACAACCATCCCTAACCCCAGCTCTGAGGGATCTGGTGGCCTCTTCTGGCCTCTACCAGCACTGCACACACATACACACACACACACACACACACACTTTCATACATACATGCACTCAAACATGCATGTATACAGGGCTGGAGAGATCACTTAATGGTTAAGAGCACTGTCTGTTCTTTCAGATGACCCAGGTTTAATCCCAACACCCACGTGGCAGCTTACAATCACCTATAACTCCAGTTCCAAGGAATCTGACTCCCCCTTCTGGTCTCTGTGGGCACCAAGGAGGAACATACATGTAGGCAAACACACCCACACACATTAAAAAAAAAAATCATACTCCTGAAATAGTAAATCTTAAAAGAAATGAATGGTGTATTAGCAGACTCTAGGGGGTCCCAGAGTACTCTGTCACAGCAGACGCGTGGTGTTGAGTGCCTTCTCCTTGACAATTGAGGGGCAAAGCAAAGAGCACCATTCCCAGATCAGGTAAGATGCAGTATCTAGGGGGCCTTGAAGAGCCACAGCTCCATGGTGATCATCAGAAGGTCGGCCACATGCCTGGGCCTCAAGAAAGTTCTGTAGGAGCTAAGAGTGGACCTAGGAGAAAGTTCTGCAGCTGCAGGGGAGCCCTCACCTGGCTTCAAAGCAGGAAAAATCAAGGGCTCCATTCTGTTCTCGGAGACATTGCCACCTGAATGTGTGTCTCCTAGAAGACTCCTAAGACCAGGTCCTCTCTGGAGACCAGGTGCTTCACCCAAGAGTTTTCCAGAGTGGGTCCTCTGAGCAGGAAGTGTCTGTGGTGGAGAGTTGCCTCCAGCCAGGCTTCTTCTCTGTTTGCTGCAGATTGATAAGACCTAAGATCTAATAAGATCTTGTAAGATCTAATCAAGACATTTTAAGTAGCAGGAAAGGATGTCACATACAGTAGGACTTGGGACCTGACTTTCTGAAACTGAAGATAAAAGATTCAACCAGTCCCACTGAGGCTGGGCCCCTGGGGATCCGGGCTTTGCTCAGGGGTGGGGCTGGGTGAAGCTGTCAGTCACTGGGGGAAAAGGAAGACCGTACACTAAGCGTACTCCCGAGGAAGCGGCCTATGACCAGGAGATGGTGCGGCCCCAGGGCACTGGCAGCAGCCAGAAGAACATGTCACCTGCCGGCCAGCTGACAGTGGCTCTACAGAGGTGTCAGCCTGGGTCCCTCGCTCAGCTACTTAAACTATGGGAATCCAATACACTCCTCTTTCCTGCTCCCTCTTTCCTGTGTTAACTGCTTGCTTGCCCAAGGGTATTGCTCACCCACAAACCGTCCATCTACTTACTAGACTTTTGAGAGTCTTCCTAGCTTTTCCTTATTTTAACCATTTTTTGAAGGATACGTATTTGGGGGATCCCAACACCCCAAGTAGCTCGTACTGTACACATGAAATGTGAGCATAACAGCTAAGCATTCAGGGACCCAGTCCAGTGATACCACAGGTGCACCTCCTTCCCATGCCATAGGGCGGTGATGTTTCAAATCCAGTGTCTCATTGGAGGTCTGGCCCCTGAAGATGCTAACATTTGCATTTGAGCCCCACAGCTCGTTAGAAATAAGGAGCTAGACCCTCTTCTAAGAAATGTTTCTTTCTTCTCTTTGTCTTTCTGTTCTTTGCACTGGTTGATGTTCTGTTTTGTTTTGTTTTTGAGACAAAAATCTTTTGCATCGCAGGGTGGCCTTGACCCCAGTAAGGGTGGAACTGATCCTTCTGCCTCTACCTCCCAAATGTTGAGAGTAGAGGTATGTGCCGCCACAACACCCAGATATCTAAGCAACGTTTCAAGATTCCCAGAGGTCCTAAACTGCCCATTTTTGCATTTTTAATGACTCCTTTAAGTGATTTCTAAATAAAATCAGTCTCCAATGAAAGAATTAAGCAGCACCCACCCACACCTCAAGGATGTGAATTTCATGAAAATGAACAGCTTTCAACTCCAAATAGCAGTGGGAGTGGGCGGGTGGAGGAGGGGCAGCTGTTGATGATGAGAAATGGGTGGTCTCCATGGAGAAGGTGACATTCGTAGAACAGTGCTTTGAACAAATGAAACTTGCCTGTGAAGTAAGCCTGATCCAAAAGAGAAGACGGTGAAAATCAGTTATGGCCCAACCCTACACCCCCATCCCCCCAAACACGCATCCCACCGTCCTCTCCTCGTGCGGCTGGAATCTATTTAGAGAAAAAGGCTCTCGGGGAAAATGGGGAGATTTTATAGGTCTTGATCACTTTAGAAATAACATTATTTTATCATCTGTCATCAGTATCCATAAACTCTTCCCCTCACCCCTGCCCGCTGGTGTCCCCACCGTGGTCCCCAAGACCTGTGACTACGGGATGTTTCATGGCCAAAGGAATTTGGTGAGTGCAGTTGAGATGACAGAATTTAAAATAGGGAGATGAGCCTAACCTGGTCACCCTTAGAGGCATAAAGCCTTCCTGGCTGCAGTGATAAGATACTGCAGATAAAAATGTAGCAGAATGTGGAGCAGAGGTGAGACCCACCGGCTGCCGCTGGAGGGAACCCAGAAAAGGGGAAAGAGCATGAGTGGCCAATGGGAATGGAGTTCCTCCTTGGCACCCACAAAGCTTCTGCCCCGGCTTCCAGGGGGTTGTGACACTGACCTCTGGGACTATGAGATTTGTGATGCTGGCTGTCACGTGCTCTGGGGCTGAACAAGGGAAGCCTCAAGGGCGCACTTGACGTCTGCACAGCCGGATGGCCTCACCTAAAATACTGACATTAAAACTAACTTGTGGGTGGTGACAAGACCAGGCCATCATTCCACGAGTATGCCCAGCCCAACCTGCAGGACCACGGAGACTAAAGAATTCCCATGGTACTCCTGGGAAAGGCCAGATCAGAGGAGGGGCCACAAACTGAAGGGTGGCTAGGTGGCTGGGTGGTTCCCAGAGGTCAAAGCTGCCCGGTAAATGTTTTCAGCTCAGGCCAGAGTTTGTTTTAGGAAGGGCTGATGGAGACTGTGTGTTGTCAGCTCCACATTCAGCCTTTTACCCCCAGAAACTGAGGCCTTTGTCCTTGTTGGCTTGAGGTTATTGTCCATTTCCTGGTCGTTGTCTACCAGCATTCAGAGTATGGCTGGGTAGCAGGATGTGGTTGGATCTGAGCTCTAATGTCACCTGGACAGTGTAACCACGTCTTTGGACTTGGTGTCCTCACTTGTCAAATAAGGTGACGGTACACCAGCCTCACACGGACCTGAAGTTTTTCTTTCTGGGGTTTCAGTGAACCATGGTTGGCTGAGGTTCAAAAGTATTAAATGGAAAACTATAGAAACAAACACCTTCTAGGCTTCCAGTTGTATGCTCCCCTCAGTTGTGTGAGGAGATCTCATATCTAACTAACCCATCTCTCACAGGATGTGGCTTCAACCACTGCCCACCTTGTAATCAGCCAACAGTTGTCTCAGGCAAAGACCAGTTGTCCTGGCCTCACAGTGCTGTGTTTGAGTAACCCCTGCTTTACTTAACAAGGACTCCACATCTCAAGAGTGATGGTAACTGTCGATTCAGATAGGACAACTGCTGGTGGGTGACTCTGGAGGAACCGCCAGGCTCAGGACCCAGGCTCTCATGTGACTCGAGGACCATCTTGTTCTAGAGGTTTTTTGGATCATCCTTCTAGAACAGGTAAACTTGGACCTGGACTCCAAACCCCAAATACAGCATCCCACTCTCAATTGCCCTCCCCTCTGATTAAAATGGAGGTTTTCAAGCTAGGTGGTGGTGGTGCACGTCTTTAATCCAAGCACTTGGGAGGCAGAGACAGGGGGATCTCTGTGAGTTTGAGTCCAGCCTGCTCTACAGAGAGAGTTCCAGGATGGCAAGGGCTACACAGAGAAACCTTGTCTTGAAAACCAGAAAGAAAGAAAGAAAGAAAGAAAGAAAGAAAGAAAGAAAGAAAGAAAGAAAGAATACGGAGGTTTTTCTTTTTTTTTTTCCTCTAGTGCTAAAGATCAAATGCGAAGCCTTGAGAGCTAGGTAAGCATTCTACACTGAACTGGACCCCCAGCAACATGGAGGATTAAAAAACATATGTATGTATGTATGTATGTATGTATATTTTATGTGTATGAGTGTTTTGACCATATGTATGTCTGCATACCACCTGTGTGCAGGGCCCACTGAGGCCGAAGTTGGAGTCAGATCCCCTAGAACTGGAGTTAAAGATGGTTATGAGCTACCATGTGGGTGCTGGGAACTAAACCCGAGTCCTCTGTAAAAACAGGCACTCCTTCCAGGAGTCCTGTGGAGGAGAGGGAGGAAGGATTGGAGGAACCAGAGGGGTCAGGGCTACCAAGAGAGCATGGACCACAGAATCAATTGACCGGGACCCATAGGGGCTCGCAAAGATTAGAGAGCCTGTAGGGGTCTGACCTACATCCTCTGCTTATATGTTTTGGCTGAGAAGCTTAGTGTTCTTGTGGGATTCCTAACTGTACCAGGCTTTTTCTTTTGGGTCAGCTCCCAAATCATGACAGGGAGACTTATTAGTTTTGAATGCTCGGCCAAACTGAGGCACAATTCTGGCTAGCTCTTTTAACTTAAATTACCCTGTTTTGCCCCGGGGCTTTTTGCTTTTTCTTACTTTCTTGCTGTCTCTGTATCTGACTGGTTGGTGGCTGCCTGGCTTCCGGACCTGGGCATCTGCTCTCTGCTTCTCTCATCCTTCCTTTTCCCCCCGAGCCTAGATTTCTCTTCCTATTTGTTCTCTCTGCCTGCTAGCCCCGCCTATTCTTCCTCTTCCTGCCTTGCTATTGGCCATTCAGCTCTTCATTAGACCAATCAGGTGCCTTAGGCAGGCAAGGTACAACAAATGCAACACATCTTTACATGAGTAAACAAATGCAGCATAAACAAAAGTAACACATCTTTACACCGTTAAAATGATATTCTTCAGTATAAACAAATGTAACACATCTTTGCCTGGTTAAAATATTCCACAACACCTAACAGTGTGTGTGTGTGTGGGGGGGTAACAGTGGGGGGGCAGGGTGGTCGTTGACTCTTTTACCTACTTATGGGACCCTTTTCCTCCTCCTGGGTTGCCTTGTCCAGCCTTGATGCACTGGTGTATGCCTGGTCTTATTGTAGCATTTTATGTCATGTTTGGTTGATGTCCCTGGGAGGTCTGCTCTTTTCTGAGGGAAGACAGAGGGGGCATGGATCTGAGGGAGAGGGGAGATGGGGGGGGGGGACTGGGTGCAGGGGAGGGAGGGGGAACTGTGGTTGGGATGTAATATATGAGATAATAATAAAATAAAAACAGGTGCTCTTAACTGCTAAGCCACCTCTCTGGCTCCAAATGGAAGTTTTAAAAATGCTTTTCTCCTGTATCTCCAGGAGAAACCTCAGGGAGGGTCCACTGTGGGCCCCTGATCGCCCTAGGATTCTCCAGCTTGATCTCCCAGCACCCCTTCCTGGAGCTGCCCAGGCTTTGGGGACTGGAGTTCAGCAAGGACCCGGTGTTCTTGCTGTGTCGCTCAGCAGGGTGTCAGGCAGCTGCAACTCTGTCAGGCAGGGTTGCAATGTGACTTAGATTTGAGCCAATATTTGGACAGTGAAACACACACACACACACACACACACACACACACACACACACACACACACACACACACACCCCTCTCCAAGATCACAGTGCCATCCTTTCGTACCTGCTGTGGTCAGCCACTGTTTAGCTGGAAATCTATCGCCCCCTGGTGGCCCAGAAGCGCCACATCGGTGTGTGTTTCTATGGTTAAGGACCGGACCTCCAAATAACTCCACTCCCATCTAGAAAGAACTCCCCAAACATCTTGTTCTCAGCAATGCTGCCAATTGGTTCTGTCTTTCATGTAGCCAAAAGGACTCTGCCCTTGAACAAGCTTTAGAATATCAAAATCATTATAAACACCACCTCCCACGAAACATGGCTAAGCCCACATGGACTCCAGCACAGAGTGGCCCTAATGCTAAACCTCTCCCCCGGGGAATGCTAATGCACTGGTCCTAAGGAAAGGCTCCTCCACAGAGCTGTGGCCTTGAGACTGGAGGCTTCGCCCCAGAGCTGATAAGGTTTGAAGGCTGTTCAGCTGCACGTGCTGGGAGTATTTGGAAAGGAGACGCTTCAAAACAGTCTGTTTATTAAACTCTTCTTTACAGAGCTCAGCACCCATTTCCCATTCGTGAGTCCAGAAAATCCGGGAAAGGAACAGGCCACTCGTGGCACCCACCTCTGGTGTCTAAAAAGCACTTTTCAATGATAAGCTGTTGGTGCCACTGTAAAGGATTTTGGCTTGGTTTTTTTTTTTATTATTATTATATTTCATTTTTGTTGGCAGGGGGGTACATCCATGCCGCAGTTGTCCTGTGGAGGTCAGAGTACAGCTCTGAGGTGTTAGGCTCTCCTTCCATCCTGAGGGTTCCGGACATCAGACTCAGGCTTCCCAGCAAGTGTCCTTTCCAGTTGGGCCACCTCAGTGGCCTGCTTGGGTCACCTTAAGATTGTGTACATGGATCTAGGGTCCCATGAGAACATGTGCAAAGCGACAATCAATTCCGCCATTTCTCTAGGAAATTCTGGCACTGCTACCTGGTTCTGATTTGATTTTTGAGACAGGGTCTTGCAATACAGCCCACATTGGCCTCAAACTCACTATTCAGGCCAGGGTGGCTCACAATCGTCCTGCCTCAGTCCCCCACATAGTGGCATCTCCTGTGAGTGCCACCATACCCAGCTCCAGGTAGCTTCAAGGAGCCATGAAAAGCATGCAAGCAGCAATAGTTTCAATGATAAAACTGAAACATTTTCTTTATTTTATGCTAATCTCTTTTATGGAAACTTCTTACCATGTTAATTAACATGTGTGGATTTCTGGTTCAATTCAAGACAGGCCTTGACCGTTTTAGTTGTTTGATTGGGGTTTCTTAAAGGTGAATCTTGTGCAGAACAAGCTGGGAACCTCAATGGCCCTAGCAGTCCAGCATGGCTGTGGTTACCATCCACAGAAAGGACTGGATCACAGCGTCGACTGTAGCAGCATAGGCAATGTTTCTGTTAAAATGAAGAAAAGACAAATATTAAGGTTAGCAGGAGCCTGAATTACATATACTGTCACCTAGTGGCTCGTTCCCCAGCCTATGGAAGGGACATTCAGGCGTAGGCATCATTAAGTCAGCACAGACGTCTCAGCACTTGGTCAGCTTGCAGTCATTTAAAACAACATCGTTTCAGATATTGCTCTGTCTGGGGTGTTACGAAGATATTTTAAAAATGATGAAAGAAAGGTTTACTTTTTAAACTATCTTCACCTTTTCAAATGACTGTGCCATATCTACACACACACACGCACACACACACACACACACACACACACACACACACACACACACAGGATAGTTCTTCCTCTGTGGAGTTGTCTCAGGCCCCAAGGACATTAGGGAACTATTACTACTGAGTTTTATGAATAGTACACTTGTTTAAACTGGCCCTAGATGGCATTCCGGTTCAGAGAAGGGTTGGGGGAAGTGTTCAGATTATCAAAATGTTGAGTTGGGGACTGGTTCTAAAGGGAACTCTCTGACTTGGGTACAAGGAGGACAAAGATGGGCAGCTTGGCATCTCGGACAGGGCTAATGATGTCAAGATCAAGAGAGTGAGGCCTGGAGAAGAGGAAGCGGACTTGACGGAGGGGTCTGGGTTAAATTTAAGAACCCTTAGGGCAGCTTCCTGGAAACTCCCACCCAGGCCCCAGCAGAAATGTGGAAACAGAGCTGCCCCTGTGACCTCCTCAGGCTCTCCAGACAAACCGTCCCAAAGAACTAAACTTTCCCCAGGATCCCATTGTAACATCCCCTCATCTACCAGGCTATGGAAACAAAGGGCCCAAAGAATTAAAATTTCCCCAGGAATCCCATGCTGGGGGTAGAGAAGGGCTTTGCCCCTGGTGCCAGCAGCAGGAGGAACATGCCTCCCAGAAAGAGATTTCCCACAGTGTTGACATCTTTAATCAACGAATACTTCCTAGCTTTTGTTTAACCTTTTCTATAAAATTTTGGCTCTGCTGTAGGAAAAGCAGGGACGTGTAGCTCACTGTGACTGCCCTAAGCTTCACCATAGGTGCCAAAGGGTGCTTTTGTAGGGTGGTATGCCTCCCTGAGAAGCCCCATTTTCCATGCAGAGTTTTGTTTGTTTTTTGTTTTGTTTTAAAGATAGGGTCTCATGTAGACCAGGCTGGCCTGGAGCTCGCAGGAAATCCACTGCCTCTGCCTCCTCAGTGCTAGGATTACAGGTGTGTGCCATTATGCCTGGCGTGTACAGCTTTTGACTTCATTAAAAAAAATTATTTCTTTTTATTTTGTGTTTGACTGTTTTGGCTGCCTGTGTGTGCATGCAACTCATGCATGCCTGCTTCCCTTACAGGCACCAGAAGAGGGAATTTGATCCTTGGAACTGGATTTACAGATGTTTGTGAGCCATCATGGGGGGGTGCAAGGAACTGAACCCAGGTCCTCTGCAAGAGCAGCAAGCACCCTTAACAGCTGAACTCCCTCTTCTTGACAGGCAAGACGACTCTGCCTCAGTGGGCACACCAACACCGTATGTCCAGTGCCACCCATGAGACACTAACAAGTAACTTATGCCTAAAAGTAGAAAAAGGGCTGCTCTATGGATACTTCAGAGGAAATTGGGCCCATATGGGCACATGGGTGTATTAAAATCCCACCAGGAAAACCAGACCCCAGAGCTGACCAGGGGCTGCCCCCTCACCTGGCCCCATGAAGAAGAGGACACTCAACACTCATGACTATGGACCCCCTGACCTGTCATCTGTATCTGGTGGGTATGGCAAGGTACCAAGAGGCAGAAAACATCCGACCCTTCCAGAGGCTAACTCAAATGCATTGTCTGTCCACCTGTTGTCTGCTTGTCTGGATCTAGTCCTGTCCTTTCTTTGTGGCTTCCAAGACTCCATATCTTACCTCTGCACCTCAGCTAAAACCTGAGACTCGGATGAAGCCCGTGTCCTGTGGCTTCATGCTACAGAGGTGTCTCCAGTTCATCCTCTGACCCAGGGCCCTCTTCCGCAGACATCCTCTTTGCCATCCTGTCAGCTCCCGTGTCTGCCTCTCCTACAAGCTTCCTTGAACTCCGTCGCAACCTCTTTAGCCTTGTGTAGCCATTCTGTAGCCAACAATAATAAAAAAGTGATTAAGATAGCATAAAACATTTGATATTTATTTTATAACAAGTAAAAAATAAATACTGATTTCCACATGTTGGCTCCTTCATCAAATGATTTGTTTAAATATATTTTTTCTTTCTGTATGTGTGTGTATGTGTGTGTGTGTGTGTGTGTGTGTGTGTGTGTGTGTGTGTGTATGTTCGTGCATGTACATGCACATGTGTGTGGAGGCCAGAGGATGATGTCAAGTGTCTTCTGCCATGTTCTCTGCCTTTGGTTTTGAGACAGGGTCTCTCAATGAATCTGAAGCTTGCTGATTGACTAGCCTGGCTGGCCATCAAGCCTTGGGGACCATCTTGTCTCTGTCTCCCCAGTGCCAGGATAGGAGGCGCTCACAGACCATCGTGTTTCTTACATGGGTGCTACAGATCTGAGCTCAGGTCTCATATCCAGGCAGAAAGCAGTTTACTGTGAAGGTTAATATTACATTTAAAATTTAGATGTACTGTTCTTGAGAGACCAAAAAGAAAAAGAAGAAAAAAATACCCCTAACACACAGGCCGCTGACTTTTGTACAGGCTGTACCCCAGCAGTCAGCCCACTTCCCTTTTTTCCCCAGACACTCAAGGCTATTCTTAAATCAACTGCTCTTGTAAAATGTGGTGTTCTTGCAAGACAATAGGTCATAAAACTAACTGCTACTTCTGCTTTTGTAATCAAACTTGCTTCCTCTGCTCAATGACTAGGACATATATGTTAAATTCTGACCCTGCCTACACATAGACAGAATACCTGTAATCTTGTGGGTTTTCTGACTTTATAAGCCTTGGACTGATATGGCAAGGGGCTGCATCTTGGGAGTGCTCTCAGGTGCAGAGCTGGTCCCAGTCAGCCTGGGTGCCAGTATCTTAAATAAAAAGCCCCTTCTTATTAAAATTTATTTATGGTCATGGTGAATATCTGAGCGACCTCAGACCCAGAACACTACCACTTGGGCCACGCCTCCAGCCCTCCAGTGAGGGTTTTATAAGGTTTGCAGTGGTGTTAGGGCTGAAGTAGCAGATGAGAGGAACCACTGCCTTTCTTACTCCCCAGGATAGAACCATGGAAGGAAGCCCAGCTTGAGACAGGCAAGAGGGTCACAGCCCTGAAGATTTCCAGATAAAATGGCTTTTCCCAAGATCTAGAAGTAATCACCAGGAGAGCTCCTCTTAGCAATTTAGGCTGGTTTAATATAAATTTAGAATCACCATATGTACTGAGTGGTTTTGTGTGTCAACTTTACACAAGCTAGAGTCATCAGAAAAAGGAGCCTCAGCTGAGGAAAGGCCCCCTTGAGATCCAGCTGTGAAGTCATTTTCTCATTTAGTGATCAATAGGGGAGGACCCAGTCCATGGTGGGTGGTGCCATCCCTGGGCTTCTGGTCCTGGGTTCTGTAAGAAAGCAGGCTGAGCAAGCCATGGGAAGCAAGCCAGTAAGCAGCACCCCTCCATGGCCTCTGCATCTATTCCTGCCTCCGGGATCCCGCCCTCTTTGAGTTCCTGTCCTGACTTCCTTCAGTGATGAACAGCAATGCTGAAGTGTAAGCCAAATAAACCCTTTCCTCCCCAACTTGCTCTTTGGTCATGGTGGTTCGCTGCAGCAACAGAAACCCTCACTAAGACACCATATTACTTATTTTTCTTGTTGCTTTGGCCAAGTACCTGACAAGAAGCAGCTGAAGGAGAAAGGGTTTATTTGGCTCACAGTTTGAGGAGACACAGTCCATCACGGTGGGGAAGGCATGCCATCACATGGCTGGTCACATGGCATCTGTGTTAGGAAGCAGAGAGCAGATAGGAGTAGGGCTGGACTACAAAACCTGAAGTCCCACCTCCAGTGACTCACTTCCTCTAGAAGATTCCACCTCACCTCCTAAAGGTTCCACAACTTCCCCAAACAGCGCCACCTGCTGGGAACCAAGTGATCAAACACAGGAGCCTGTGGGGGCCTTTTCACATTGAAGCTACAATCCTGGTGCTTAAGAATGACAGAGGATCCACACAGCACTGGGCAATGGCTGCTTCCTGCTGAAGAGACCCTGGGGCAGAGCTGGCCTGGCCAGTAGATGGTTGGGTGTGAAGTCAGGTCTCTGGTATCTTCCAGTCTCTCCACAAAGCATTCCTTCCTGGGGGTTCCTCAGATTTCCAGGGGCGAAGCCCACAAGAATGACACTAAGAAAGGATTGCCTGTATCACCAGCCATGCAAACCGCATAGTGGCTGCGCCATGCTCAGAAGCCAGGAACCCAGAAGGCCCTTTGAGGGGAAGCTGCCATTTCAGTTCTGTCACCAGCATAGATTTGTGACCTTAATAACACTAAGATGGCCTTTGTTCCCTAGAAGAGGCAGTTCTTACGGCATGCAAGATAAAAATGCTAATGAAGGCTTTGCAGTCTCTTGAAATAGATCCAGGGGCCTGTGGTTGAGAGATGCTTACCCTGTGCCCACCTGCTCTGGCACTTCCCAAACGCCTTTCCTCCTAAGGGTGGAAAATGTAAACATTCATACAGAAGGTATTGTTGGGGAATATTATTTTAAGGTGTGTTAGCTTTATTTATGTTGCATTTGTTTAACTCTGTGAAGCTGTGTTACTGTGCCTGTCTAAAATACTTGACGGTCTAATAAAGAGCTGAATGTCCAATGGTGAGGCAGGAGAAAGGACAGGTGGGGCTGGCAGGCAGAGAGAAGATATAGAAGCAGAAATGTGGGAGGGAAGAAGGAAGGAGAGAGAACAAGAGGAGGACTTCAGGAGCCAGCCACCCAGCTACCCAGCCAGACACAGAGTGAGAAGGAAAGGAAAGGTATACAGGAATAGTGAAAGACAAAAGCCCTGAGGCCCAAGAGAGACTGGATAATTTCAAGTTAAGAAAAGCTGGCTAGAAACAAGCCAAACTAAGGCCGGGTATTTACAATTAAGGATACGCCTTATGTGTGAATTATTTGGGAGGTGGGTGGCGGGTCCCCCAAAGAGTAAAAACAACCAACAAGGCATGGGGCCCATTGAACCAAGGACGTCATGGAGCAGCGCTAGGGAGATGGCTTAGTTGGTAAAAAGCTTGCCATGGAGATCCGAGTTCAGATTCCCAGGACCCATGTGAGGAAAAAAGCGGGTATGGCAGTGTGCACTTATAAACCAAGTGCTGGGGAGCTGGAGGTGGGAGGATCCCTGGGGCTCACTGGCCAGCCAATCTAATTGAATTGGTGAGTTCCAGGCTCAGTGAGAGACCGTGTTTCAAACACATTAGAAAGCAATGAAGGAAGACACTGAGTGCTCATGTCAGCCCTCCATGTGTATACACACATACATACATACACCTGCACACACACACACACACACACACACACACACACACACACACACCACCTGCGCACATACACATGCACACACACACACACACACCACCTGCACACATGCACACACACACACACACACACACACACACACACACCACCTGCACACATACACACACACACACACACACACACACACACACACACACACCAATATCATAAAGTGACATGCTCCTAAGTGTAGGCTAATTTTGTATAACATCTTGGCTTGACCTGTGCCCAAGTGCCTGATCAAACATCCTCTCAGGGTTGGGGAGGTCCTTTTTGATATGATCAATACAGAAACCAGTTGCTTTGAAGAGAGCAGCCGGCCCTCCAGGTGGAGGGGATGTCTCATCCACTCAGCTGGAAGCCTTCAGGGAAGTCTGAGGTCCCTGAGGTCCCACAAAGAGGAAGAGAATCTACCTGCTAACAGCCATAGGACTGGGGACTATAAGAGCAAAGCCTGCTGGGATTTGTAGTCTGTAGCCTGTGGCCTGCCCTGCAGACTTCAGACCTGCCTGCCTGTTGCACCACACTTACACCCCAGGAGCCTTCAGGATTTGACCCTCAGGGCCTCCCCCACTCAGATGCCTAAACCTGTGAGGCTCCATTCCCTTATATAAAATGTCCTGGTGTCTGCAGAGAACCTTCAAGTGTCCCCTTTGCCTGTGTAAACTACTTACCGATCACCTTCAATATTAATATGATCAATAAAAATACAATGGAGGGGCTGTGTAAATAGACTGTGTACTTACCGATCACCTTCAATATTAATATGGTCAATAAAAATACAATGTAGGGGCTGTGTAAATAGACGGTGTATTTACCGATCACCTTCAATATTAATATGATCAATAAAAATACAATGGAGGGGCTGTGTAAATAGATGGTGTACTGTACTGTCAAAGAAAATTAAGAAAATGAAATCTGTCTGTGTTCAGTACAAATGCTGACAGTTTTTTCCAAACTATGATTGACAGAATCTTCCAATATGCACTATATGTGTGTGCACACATTGTATGCATACGTATATGTGTATGTGTGTCCTTTGTTTTGTTTATTTGTTTTGTTTTCCGAGACGGAGTTTCTCTGTGTAACAGTCCTGGCTGACCCAGAACTTACTTTGGTTTTGTTTTTTTGTTTTTGGTTTTTTGAGACAGGGTTTCTCTGTGTAGTTTTGGTGCCTGTCCTGAATCTCACTCTGTAGACCAGGCTGGCCTCGAACTCACAGAGATCCGCCGGGCTCTGCCTCCCGAGTGCTGGGATTAAAGGCGTATGGCACTACTGCCCAGCTCTGGAACTTACTTTGTAGACCAAGCTGACCTCAAACTCACAGAGATCTGCTTGCCTCTGTCTCCCAAGGGCTGGAATTAAAGGCGTGCCAGTGCTTTGCTTCGTTTGATTTTGTTTTGTTTTGTTTTTATTTTTATTTTTATTTTTATTTTTATTTTTTTTTTTGGTTTTTCGAGACAGGTTTTCTCTGTGTAGCTTTGCACCTGTCCTGGAACTCACTTGGTAGCCCAGGCTGGCCTCAAACTCACAGAGATCCGCCTGGCTCTGCCTCCCGAGTGCTGGGATTAAAGGCGTGCGCCACCACCGCCCGGCTTGTTTTGTTTTTAACCTCAGAAATGTATAGAAAATGCTAATTAGTATTTGTAAAATACCAGTGAGTCAAACTGATAGATGAAAATGTTTTCCTTTTATTTATTTGTTCTTTGGCACTTTCTTGGTAATAAAACCTGCCTAATATAAATGGTGAATTTTTCAGTTCTCAGTGTTTTTTTTCCAAAACCTTGACAGTGTTTGGAAACTGATCACTGGTATTCAAGAAAAAATTGGATCACACTTGTAGATAAAAATATCTGATCTTGGGGTTGGGGATTTAGCTCAGTGGTAGAGCCCTTGCCTAGCAAGCACAAGACCCTGGGTTTGGTCCTCAGCTCAAAAAAATATATATCTGATCTTGTCTACTGGCATTTTATTCACATTTTGGCTTCTTAATTACACGTACTTTCTAACAGAGCCTGCTTGCTATGAACAGCACACTTCTCACTTGATTGGGTCTCCTCTGGGACTGCAGGATTTTCTCCGCTGTCTGCTAAGTCCTTCTGGGCTTTTCCAAGGGCCTCTTGATGTCCTCCCTCTCTGTCCTTCCCCTCCCCTAAGCTCCTCCCTCTCTGTCCTTTCCCTCCCCTAAGCTCCTCCCTCTCTGTCCTTTCCCTCCCCTAAGCTCCTCCCTCTCTTCCTTGGCTGGCTCTAGACTCCATTCTCTAATCTTTTCCTGGCCGGTTAGTCCTTCCAGTCCCTCCTGGTTCTGTTCTCTGTGGAAGATGCCTTTCTTTCTGTCTGTCTGTTCTCTCTTCCTCTGAGGCCTCCTCTCAAGAGGGCGTCCCTCCTGTAGAGGCCTCGGTGCTGGCCGGGTGCACTTCCCTGTTGAGTAGACTTAGAGCAGCATGGGCAGACAAAGGTTAGGAGTCTTGCCTTGTCTGATTCCTCCCCGTGACCCCTGTAGACATCCCAACACACCTCTGTTTGGATGGTAGGGATCAGGTTTGGTAAGTGTACGAATTTCTACCAGAAGCCAACCACTGGTGAGGAAGGAGCTCCAGGTGGAGCCAAGACCCCTCTTTCCCAGCATGCAGCTGGATGTGTTCCAGCACACTCCTGGACCATGGTCACTGATGAGAGATTGTAGGATGGTAAGCACATTCTGTGCTCCCTCACACTCCCCTATGGACTCTTGTCATACTTCCCTCTTCTGCATGGCCAGGCAGAGCCCTGAGGGCCTAACAGCCCGTGTGTTTGGGGCCATTCAAGAGATGTGATGTCAGGTGTTCCTGTGTTTTCTCCAGGACCCCCAGCTCCTCAGGCTGCAGAGGAAAAGCCACCCATGCAGTGTTCTCCTACCTGCTTGAATTACGTGAAATTGACTGACGGAATACAAGCAAGATGAAGTCGCTCCAAGAGAGACATCACTGAGAAATGCAGACTGTAGTTCAGCTGGCAGGCTGTTGGGCCCTGGCCCCCCCATTTCTTGAGTAGCTGTTGCCCTGCTTGCTGACCTTGACCAGATGTCCTCCCTATGCTGATTCCCGGCCCGTTTCCTTCCTCCTGAAGGCTCATCTCATCGGAGGTTCCTTGTTTGTGTGTCCTGCATTTGGCGTAAACAGCTAGAATGCAAGATTGTAAAACATCGAACTTCTGCCCTCTGGGGACCCTCCACTGTGCTGTAAGCCTGTATTTAAGGCCTCCTCCCTCCTTCAATAAACGGCATTCGGCATTCTGCTGTTCTTGTCTCTGTTTTTCTCGCTTGGACATGGTGAACGAATGGTGTAACGCGGGCGTTACTGCTACAGCAGGCAGAGGGAATCCCAAGTGATTTTTCAGGCTATCGTCATACAGCAGGAACCTTTTCACAGCCAACAGAAATTCCTACCCATCTCGCCAAAGAGTTATGTGAAGCACACAGCTGTTCCTCTGCACCCAAACTTCTATGAGTGATTACTGTGCCAGGAAAATTGTCTGAGATATTGCCTATCAGATGTGTCTAACCTGTTGCCTACGGGTCACATGCTACCATGATGGCTATGATGTGTCCCAACACTTTTGGAGATGACATCATGTTCAATGCTAATTCTAAACTATTAAAAAGTGGTCGCATCATCGATGAAAAATGCAGGTGATGATAATGGGCTATTGGAGGCCAAAGCAACACTATGCTAAGCACTGGTGCTATTTAAGGAGAGAGCCCTGGAAAATATTAAAGACGGATTCTGAAAAAAAAAAAAAAAAAACCAGAAGCATCATTGAGGTCGGCGAAGCCTGTTTTGATTACTTTTCTCATGTGCGATGTAACTTTAAGGAGGATTGGTTTATTCTGGCTCACGGTCTGAGGTGTGCAGTACTTAAAGATGACAGCCAGCGTGGGAAGCTGCAGGTCACGCTGCATCTACAGGAAGCACAGGGAGATGCATGCTGGTGCTTAGCTGGCTTTTAGTTTTCATTTGGTCTGTGGGATGGTGCTGTCCACATCAGTGTGGGTAAATCTCTCTGGAAACAGCCCCAGAGACACACCGGTGTAGACTGAAGTTCCTCAGTCCCAGGCAGCAGCTGTTTTTATAAAATAATCTTTCGGCGGCTTAATATTAATTACAAAGCATTTGGTCTATGGCTCAGGCTTATTGCTAGCTAGCTCTGACACCTTGAATTAACTCATTTCTACTCATCTATGTATCCCCACATGTCTCGTGGCTTTACCTGTGTTTTATTACATCTTGCTCCTCCGGCAGCTTGCAGCATCTCCTCTGACTCCATCTTTCTTCCCCCTGTATCTTGGCTTGGATTTCCTGCCTGGCTTTTATCCTGCCTTACGACAGGCCAAAGCAACTTTATTTATTAACCAAATGGGAGCAGCACGTACTCACAGCGTACAGAAAGACCATCCCACAGCACACCGGGATATGTGTCTCACATGGTTCTACCTCCGGGCAATCTGATAATGAAAAGTAACTATTATAAAGCCTACATCTAACACACAGGGAGTAAAATAGTGCTGGCTGTGGGACTTATCGGTCACAGTGAAGAGCCGTGATTTATT